>NW_024884142.1:71536968-71589363 GCF_019232065.1 Centrocercus urophasianus | reverse complement strand
TTTTTATTTTTATTTTTATTTTTATTTTTATTTTTATTTTTATTTTTTTAATAAGTGGTGTTTAGGGAGGGAGAAAGGAAGGGGAACAGTCTGGCTGTCCCATTGGCTTTCTGCTGGCTCATGAAGAGACACTTTGAGATGAGCTAGAAAGACTGTATGTCTCATAGTATTGTGATGACAACAGGAAGAATAATTAATAATTACAGTAATGTCAGTGCCACCCAAAATCCCTAGCTGAGGTTCTCCTCACATTTTATTTGTTGTACAAATTATCAGACCAATTACATAAAATTCAGCTTAGTGTGCAAAAGTTTAGGGGATATGATGAAGAGGCACAGCACATAAAATGACTGTGAAGTATATGGCATAAAAGAGTCTTTATAATTTTGTATTGTAACTCTTTTTACAACTGTAGAATTAACTCTACAACTTCTTTATGTATTACTTACCTCACACTTAAACATTTGCCTTAGTGTAATAATATATCTGGAGAATTGTATGCTGGAGAGGCGTACAATTTTCTGATCAAAAACTATTGTCTTTCATTTGGGAAAGAAAGAAGATTGCAATTGCTGTGCTCATGATCAGGAGCATAATGAATTGCTATGTGTATAAAAGAGTGTAACTTTTAGCATCTGTGGAACTATTAGCTCAAAGTAACCATGATGTTCTTAGGGAATTGCCACTATTTGCCTCATTTTAAGGAGTGAATGTCATGCATATATAATTAAAAGCACAATGGTAGTAGCTTAAGTGAATGAAAGAAACAAGGGGACGAAATTAAATTACATATTCTTTATAAAAATAAAGAAAGTGAAAGGTCCTAATTTAACTCAGTTGGATCAAAGACATTACTACATTAAATAATGAACTTCATGAAAGTAATTCATTTAATTAATACAGAAATATGAAAAAGAATCATGTTTTTTGCAAATGAATGTTAGTACTAACTATTTTATGAATGGAAGCCCTTCATAAAATCATCAAAACTCTCATTATAAAAAGCTATTTGAGGTTTGTCAATGAGATTTGTTAAAAAATATATGGATGATATATAGAACAAAACTCTACTGATCTTAAAAAATATCCAAACAATTAAGCACATACTTATCTATGGTCTGATTTTTGGGTGGTCCTATATGGAGCCAGAAGTCGGACTCAACGATCCTTATGGGTCCCTTCCAACTCAAAGTATTCTAAGATTCTATTCTATAATTCAATGATTTTTCAGCACACAAGACGGCTGTTCATATTTGGCAAAGCATTTCAACGTATGTGTACTTTCACATATGTGGTATATCAGATATATCTGTCATAAGGGGATATATTTTTATCTAAAATTTAAAAACTGCATTGAAAGTTAATAATGTGCTCAATGCTTTGTGAAAGTGAGAGGAGTTCACAAGAGAAGCTTTGTTTGCTGCAATGTTAGAATGCTTTTGTTGAGTACAAGGAGAAGGGGGAAAAAAATTACTCGTTTGCAGAGTGTTTTTGGAATGGAGTAAAGTTTTGAATGGGTGGAGTGGGATAGCCACTTGCTGTTTAGATGATATAAACTTGGACCAGGGCATATATAAATTCTGAAGACCTGGAGGTTCAAGGTACTATGAGATATATTTCAGGATTTCCTCTGCATGAAAGCCAAGAATGTTAACACTCACATTTATTATTTGCTATCCTAAATGAAACTTCCACAGTCGCAATTAAGTAAAATGAAAATATTGCAGCTGAAAAATAAATGTCAGAGGATATAAAATACCTGAATATGCAGATACATAATTGTTTTTCCAGTAAATCTAATTATATTCCTGAATACAATACATTTCTGCAGACTGTTTTGATAGATTTGTGGATTTAAAGCAAAACAAAGTGCACATGAAGTATCAGGAATTTCTATTTCACAGGCTCTTAAATATTGCCTAGGACTGTAATTTCGTTTAAAGAAACCAACTTTTCTAGCAATCACCTTGCAGTGATTAGATTTAAGCAAAGTATGTATTTTTGCAAACTGTTCAGGGACAGAGGATTACTAAAAACTTTTATTGCATGTAACTGTAACTTACATTTTGGAAACATTTGTAAAACTTCATTTTTTAGAAATGTTTCCTATAGCATCGCCTCTGTTTTTCCAAAACAACTAAAATTTTCTGTATGACACGAGTGACTGCAAAAGATGATCAAAGTTCTACCTTGATGATACGTTAACTGCTGGTATTTAAGCAGCTAAATGTGGCTTAGGGAGAAGGAAAAAACTTTCTAATTGTGTTGATTGAAGTAGGAATCTGCCTAAGAGTAATAAATAGCATTTAGCCTGACATCTATAAACGCGTACATAATATTTATAGCAACAGTGGTACCTGATTGGTATCACTGGGTTTAGGGAGAGTGTGATGATCTAAATCCTAGATTGTTGGTAATGATGTGATCATCTGCAGTGAAAAAGTAGAGCCTGTCTTCTAATACACCTTGAGTCTTTTTCATCATTTTCATTTCTAGCATAATTTTGAGGCTAATGTTAGGCTCTAAAGTCTAACATGAAAGCGTCTGTTGTCATAACTGTTGCTTACAGTGATTAGCATAGCACAGGGGAGGAGTGGTCTTCAGAGAATGGCCTCCTCATCCCTGCTCCTGCCCACTGAACTGCCAACTGCCAATAGCAGCGAGGCTGTTCAAGAGTGTTAGACAGGGGCATACGAGGTGAGGGAGGTGACTGTCCCCCTCTGCTGTGCTCCTGGGAGGCCCCACCTGCAGTACTGCATACTCACCATCCCTGGAGACTCTCAAGGCTGCACTGGATGGGGCCCTGGGCAGCCTGAGCTGATGGGTGGCAGCCCTGCCCACAGCAGGGGTTGGAACTGAGTGATCTTATCAGGCTCCTTTCAACCCAAGCCATTCTGTAATTCTAAAATGACAGAAACCTGCATGTCATAGTACATTGTTGCACTTATGTCTCCCATCCCAGATAAAAGTACCAGCTGTGGCTCAGGAGGCCTTGATCTCATGCACTGTGCATACCTCAGCATAGTCATGAACTGCATATTTAGGGAGGTGCAGGGTGGGTTTCCTACATTTTTTGTATGAACTTTGAGGATATCTGAAGAGCTAACAGAAGTTGGTATCTAATACCTTGTGAATTGGCTGCATATCTGCCACAGTGTCAGACCCCTATGAATTCTCATAGAAAGTGTTATGTTCCAAGTGCATACATTTCTTTTTAAATGGACAAGGCACTCCCTTCCTGTGTACCAAAAAGGCTTCCAAAAGACAATTAACAGATTCTTTCCTGTGCTGTCGTGTTCCTGAGAACATTCCCAGCTATTTCTCTGCTGGGACGTGGAGTCCTGCAGGAAGGTAAAGGCAGGAGTTTTCCATGCACAGCATCATGAAACAGGCTTGTTTGCTGTGAAGTGAAAATTTTCAGCCTGCTTCATTTAGGGAGCATATGAGCACAGATAAGCTCATTATGTAGCTGGATTTGCTCCATCTTCTTTTTTTCTTTGTATATCTATTCACAGCTAGAGATCCACTTGTCATTTTCTAGGCTTGCATGCCAATAGCTTTCTGCAGAGGTGGTGAGCAGCAACTAGTTATACAGACTGTCACCTTTCAGCATAACATCTCTAAATGTACAAATGTGATCAAAGAGCTGAGATCAAATAATATTGCAAGTGGCCTTGGATGTGCACAGGAGGTAAGGAGGAGATAAATACTATAAGGATCAGATTATATATCCTCAGGTCACAGGCACAGAGCTGTCCCCACGCTGATAGAAGTGGGTGGAGGAAAGCGCCCAGACTCCAGTTTCTAAATAGCAGCATTGAATGTCACACTTTGTACTTACTTCAGTTAGACGAAGTCAAGGTAAGCCAAGAACACAGTGTTTATCCTCGATGACTTCTAGATCTGCTGGCAACATTGGCTTCTCCTGAGGGAAATGGTGGATGTTGGCAAGACTGAAACGTTACACCTTCTTTATCTGAACCATTAGAAAACACATCCTGTTCCTGTTGCCTTGGCGGCAAATGTCGGGTGTGTTTCTGCATCCCAGCATATCTCTTCTTTTTATGTGTCTAGCATGCAAATAGGTCAGGCAAAGTGAGGTCCATGTCTGAGGATAGCCCTGAAATAGTTATTGGCTAGGACAGTGTGAATAAAATGGAGAAAGATTAAAGCCTGCAGAAGACATATTCTAAAATTGAGGTCTACTCTTTTGCAGAACACTTTCCATAGCAAACTGTAAAAATCTAAATGCTTTGGTCATTTAAAACTAAATTTAACAAAAAATGGTGTGAAATGTTGGGATTGATTTTAAAGTGTCACAGTTATGAACAGGATGACCTAGCTGGTATGTGCCATATTTGGCTGTTGCAATGTGGGATAGAGTAGATAGTTACAGTCTGTAGTATAACACTTGAGAATAAATTCTGCCACACTTGCTTCTATTTTTTTTACTCACTTGTGGTGTGTAAACATGGGAAAATCAGTTTCCCAGTGAAGAGCACTGCTGATCAAAAGAATTTTTTCTTCATATTTTGCATCAAATTGGGAAATATAAGTAACAATACTACAGCTTTTCTTACGCTGCTTCCATGTATAAGTAAAAATATTGCTACAGACAAAAGTGGCATCAAATGATACACACATGTTTGTACTTGAGGGTATGATTGAGGATATGGTGACATGTAAGATAAAGATTTCCAAAACTAAAAGGTTAAAATCATTAAAGTAGAAGAAGTAATTTTAGGCCATTGATTGCATTAAAAAACTAAATAATTGATTTTACATACTAACTCACAGAAGGCAGTCAGCTTGACATAGTGGGACACATAGGGAATATACAAATGTTATCTTTCTGCTAACACTGGGAAAATAAAACTGTCAAAGTCGCTTACAATTAATGTAGCAGAAGAACAACTTAATCAAATATAGAACTTCATACCAGCTTAGCTGCTCAGCACAATTTAGTATTGGATGTGCGCTATGGGGACTGCTTCATGTTGTGGACATGGCTAACTGGACACTAGAGAGCTCCTGTAATTTCTGTGATGAACTGCAGCTAATAAAAGGATGACTGCACTAATAGGGTTAAGGAAGACCTCGGGTTTCTGTTAGCATTCAGAAAACAACTCAAATGTAAGTGGGCCTCATATATAAGAAAGAAAAAACACTTCTGACCAAACACTATATGTGGTTTATCTTGTGAAAAACAGTGAAAATAAGTACCTGAGCTGTCTAGATACTTACTGTCTTTTTTAATAGGCCACAACATATTTAAAATACAATCAATATGTTTTGAAGAGGTGACAGTCTAATTCCCAGTAATCTTAAGAAACGGTTGAAATCAAAACACATTCATCTTAAAAATACAATTTAGGCTATCTGGACTCAGCAAATTGATGTTGCACCAAGCAGATGTAAACCAACCAAAGCCTGGCAGCAGGATTTATGTCACGTCTGATCACTGCCTGCCTTTAGCAGCCACTAAAGGAGCCTGCTGCAGACTGATAGAGGGGTTGTGAGTGTGGGGTGCTCTCTCTTTCATACACAGACGTTGGGCTGTTCACTTTGTGAGGAGGAGGTGAACTCTTTCCTCTCCAGGGCCACATCCATATGTCCTGAGTCTTTAGCTGTACCTCTTGTAAATCCAGTCTTGAATCCATAGGTAGATGATCCTTGAGGTCACTCTTGTTCTTGACAAAATGACAATGCATTAGTTCAGAATAAAATAGATATTCTTGAAACAGACTGATATCAAATAGAACAGCTCCTACTTAAGTTCCTGTAGAAGGGGGTGGGATAGAAATGAGAGGTGTCATGGGGCAAAGGTGCATCAAACCAAGGTTTAAGTAAAGACCTCTCACTCAGCAGCTCCCCTGAGAAGTGGAAATCAACATCTAGAGCTGTGATTTTTGGCAGCATTCTCACTGAGAAGCAACTAGAACAATTCAGCTCTACACAAACATTGTACTCCTAAACTGGGGGCCCACTTGCAAAGATTTAGCCTGATGTGAATAAAAATGGCTACATTATAAAACACTCAGAAAGGCAGGTCTTAATGGGAGTGCTGAAAGGCCTTGGACCATTCACTGCAGCTACCCAGCTGGGTGCCACTCAGTTAAATAGTGAGTAAAAGAAGGCCTTTGGAAAGAAAAAAAACAAAAAACAAAAAACAAACAAACAAAAAAAAAAAACAAAAAAACCCCAAACCCATCTTTATAAGAAATGTTAATTATAAAGATACACTCCATAAGTGCATTTGGAACACAAAAAGTCATATGTATTTTTCTTTTCAGGGGCTCAGAGAAAGGCACCTGAAGGATGGAGTTGAACAGAACTCCCTGGGGGTTAAAATAAACAGCATAATAATATCAAGGCCTAGATTATACACTTACATTGCTTATGACAATTGTGTGTTATTGTGCAAATGTTTAGCTTTCGATAGAGGAGAGTAGTAATATATCAGCCAGCTGCAGCTTTCGAAGTAGCACAGTTACAAACGAAACACGGATTGCTTTGTTTTAGCTTGGTAATTAAAATCAAGATTAATACATACCCTTTGTGATCAGTGATGGCCACATGTTTAACATAAATACAAATATAAACATCCTATCTTCTTCCTGTGAGGACAACTTCTGCTGGAACATAAAATTTATACAGGAAGATTTACTGTGAATCAGTATCTAAATATAAAATGTTTCAATACTGTTTGGAAAATATTTATTTCCCAAAGTGTGATTTTCCACTGGATTAACTCTGATAGAAATTGAATTACATATATATATTTCTCTACAGTTGTACATTATTTTGGTAACTTAAACACAGTTTATGGTTAACTTATATGGAGCCTTAGCACGAAATGTTAAAATTGCACAAATATTTCAGATGTAAGCCATCTTTTCTTAGGCTAATAAATTATTAAGACTGATTCATCTGTGCAGATCATATTTTCTGTTCTTGGCTTCCACCCAAAAATACACATTTTTGTAGTTATGAGAAGAAATATTTTTACCTGGTTTTAATCTATGGAGAAAAACAACATGTCATTGTCTGTCTCTGAACAATAAAAACAAACTCCATAAACCACTGTATCATTTTATAAGAAATCTGTAGTTACTTATTTTGCAACAGGAAACTTGTCATTAATACCATACAGACACTTTGTTGTGTATTGTTGGGAAAAAAAGAGATAAGACTGTGTAAAAACAAAACTGGCTTGCATTTTGGGAAGGTTTTCAGGAAAAGTTGTACTTTCAGAGTTCACAGATGCCAGAGTCAAATCTGAACCTGTTTTGATGTCATTTTAGGTGACTTTAATATCTATTCAATCAAATGGTGGGAAAAAAAAAAAAGTCATTAAAATGTTCATTGATGTAACAACCAACAGCTTTTCCCTAAATAATCACTGAAACAACATGAGATAATATTTCATTAGGCTCAGTTTACGTAAGTAGCAAGAGCTGTTGTGGAAGAAATGACATTATAGAAAACATCCTTGGAGCAAATGAACAAGAGCAAATCCCATTTGGGTTAAGCAGTTAAATAAACAAATAAAACAACTAAGACTAATAAATTAGAAGCATAGCTTTGATGAAATAAGAAAGATAATTTTTATGAGACTGAACTGAAGAACATAAGGCTTGAATGTAGAGGAGACTCACAAAGCCATTTGTATCATTAAGATTTTCAGAATGAAATACTAAGGGGAAAACAGATAAACAACTTCCACAATATTGAGCACAGGCAGGCAGACAGAGGATCTCTAAAATAAAAATGTTATGATGGGTGAAGAGTTATGTATGTTGTAAGTAAAACATCTTATTACTTAAATTAGAATTGCTAAGTCAAGCTGACTCATAACTTGCAAAGTACACACACACACACAAAGGTAAAAAGATCTTTACGTGCATATTTATAGAGGAAATAATGGAAACAAAAAGGTGCAGTGGAGATATATTACGAAGAATCAAGTATTACTCAAAACTCAAAAAAGTACTATAATTCCCTTTCAGTAGAAGAAATGAGGTAAAGACAGTACAAATAGCTGAGATGCATAATTGGAAATGGATACTGGTGGTAGTGTTTATGAAATGCAGGTCCTGCTTGTCCAACCTGTTTTTCTGTGATCAGGCACACGTAGTGGATGATGGAAAGGCTGGGGATGTAGTAAAACCTTTGACTCTGTCTACCTGATAGTCTCCTGGAGGAGCAGGCAACTCATGGCTTGGACAGGTATGTTCTTCACTGGGTAAAGAACTGTCTGGAGGGCTGTGCCCGGAGAGTGTGGTGAGTGGAGTGACTGGCCACTAGTGGTGTTCCCCAGGGGTGAGTACTGGAGCTGGTCTTGTTTAATATCTTTATAGATGACCTGGATGATGGTATTGGGTGAATTCTCAGTAAGTTTACAGAATGCACCAAGTTGGGAGGAAGTGATGATCTGCCTGAGATTAAAAACGCCCTACAGAGGGATCTGGATAGGCTGGACTGATGGGCTGAGGCCAGCAAGACCAAGTTGCCTTGCACTTCAGTCACAAGAGATCCTTGCAACACTACAGGGATTGGGCACAGTGGCTGTAAAGCTTCATGGCTGGCTGGATGTGAAAAAGCAGTGTGTCCAAGTAGCCAGCAAGGCCAATTGCATCCTGGTTTGTATCAGAAATAGTGTAGACAGTGGGAGCAAGGAGTTGATTATCCCTCTGTACTCAGCACTGTGAGTACACACACTGGTGAGGCTACACCTTGAGTACTGTGTTCAGTTTTGAGCCATTCACTACAAGAAAGATATTGAGACCCCAGAGCACATCCAAAGAAGGGTAATGAAGCTGATGAGGGGTCTGGGGCAGAAGTCTGGGGAGCAGTTGAGAGAACTGGGATTGTTCAGTCTGGAGCAGGCTCAGAAGAAATCTTATATCTCTCTACAGAGACCTGAAAGGAGTTTATAGTGAGGTGAGGATGGCCTCTTCTCAAAGGTAACTGGTGATAGGACAAGAGGTAATGGCCTTAACTTTCATCAGGGGAGGTTCAGGTTGGATATTAGAATAAACTTCTTCCCAGAAAGAGTGGTGAGGCTTGGAACAAGCTGCCCAGGAAGCTGGGGAAGTCACTGTCCCTGGAGGTGTTCAAGAAATGTGTAGCTGTAGTATTCGTGGAAGTGGTTAGAAAGCATGGTGCAAATGGGTTGACAGTTGGACTAGATGATCTTAGGGGTCTTTTCCAAACTTTATGATTCTATAAGTTCCTGTAGACAATGAGGAGTAGGAGATTTTGCAGAATTTTGGCAGAAATGACACGACTTTGCTCGTCCAACTTTATACTTCTTCAGGAAATATATAGTCGGATATTAGCAAAGGTAGTACTTGTGTTTAAGAGGGGGGTTGGAAGGAAGCGTCTTGGTGAACATGGTTCTTCCTAGGTGCATGGATGAGATATTCAGTGGGAATGTTTACTTTTGCTAATGCCTTTTGTCTCTATTGGGTAGAGTTAGAAGCAATCACCTTTGCTGTCTCCTGAGAGCAAGATGCATTAAGTGGCACAAGTGTCCCTTTTCTTCTCAACAGAAGAGCACTCTAGAAGAGAAAATTTTATTCACACTTTAAAAAATGTTGAGGGCTTTAGTGGCAATCGATAATAGCATAAAAAATGTAAAGTGCAGGTGACTGAAGCAGAAGACAGAATTTCCATAAGGGAAGGAAACTTTCAGCAAACTTTCAGAAAGCTGGAAGAGAATCCTCAGAAGGCTCAATAAATGCAAAAAGTTATTGGTCTGGAAAACAGGCCAAGAGTAAAAAATATATGTTTGCAGTTTCCCGAAGGAGACTAAAGAGGGTTAATCATTCTGAGTTTACTTGACCCCTTCGTTAGTATATATTCCTCATGAAGGAATTGAATTTTACATGAATGATGAGATCATCCAAAGTAAAGCTAGTACTGGTAATAAAAGGTTCTCAAGAGACCTAAGACATCAAGTTTCAGAGGACAAGGAAATCTCTTAAGAGTTAGGAGCAAGAAAGAAAACAGCATTTATTCTCAGGCTGATCATTCCAAGGGGCCACTTGCACTGTTTTCTAGTGCATACAACCCCAGTCACCTTGAGGAGAAGACAGCTGGGTGGGAGGGTGAGCTGGCATGTCCATGAATGCACACCAGTGCATTGATACACCCAGGAGTGTTTCTGTAGATTTTCATGTTTTAATGTTATCCCTGCAAGAAAATGGGACAATGATTATTATTTTGTTAGGAATTCCCATACTTAGATTGTAAACCCTCAGAGGCACAGACTTCCATTTTTTGTGAAAAAAAAAAAAAAAGTTTTGATCTCTTAGTGTTACTGTAAAACAAGTAAATCCTAAATACATATTTACCTTTAAATATTCAGGAAAAGAAAGCCTATTTCTATGACACCTGCTGCTGTTTGTGCTTTGACAACACTAAAATTCAAAGAAGTAAATTTGCATGCTCTTAAGGTGAATTCCCCAAAGCCTAGAGGTCATTTATGCTGAGCATCTATGGTGACAACACTTTCTTTCCCTTAGAGGAATTCAGAAGGATGAGAGAAAACTGCACAAACCCTGGAATAGAGTGATTAGATAAGACCAAAGACTTATCTTATTTATAAGCTGTAGGCAAAAAACATCATTTCCTGAATGATGTCCCAACTACACAGAGGCTTTAGGTCATACTAACAGCTGCCTTTATACTACCTTTAGTGGCACAGCTGTACAATCTCAAATATTTTCTTTTTCCTGTTCAATTTTTTGAACTGATTTTTTCCAAGCCATCACATGAACAGTTCTTCTCTTTCCTTGTCATGCTAAGAGTGAAAGACAGCAGAACAAACCTAATCAAAAATATCGAAGTAAGAACCACAGAACATATTTTCTTCCTTTAGGGTTGTTGCAGTTCCAAGAGCCATTTACTGCCATCCTCACTCTGCCCAAATAGTATCATTTTCTCTAGGTCACAGCCAGTCTGGCAGAAAGCAGTAAGGAATTAGGAATTTGCCTGTATCAGATGAAAAGGATTCTCTTATTATCAAAGTGGCCAAGTTTTAGAGCCATGAATCCACACCAACACTCACTCAAACAAGTGAATTCATACCAAGTTGATCAAGTCAAGGAAGTGGTGAAGAGTAGAAGAAGGTTACAATTCCCTTGTGCAGTTCTGCTCATTCCACTAAATCACACTTTTGAATATGAAATTACAAAAATACCTATTGTTTTATCCTAACTATGCTGTTGCTCTTACATATAAATGTGAGATGGCAAATATACAGCACTGTTACCAAGCCTCAGTATGACATTCAGCCAGGAATTCAGAAAAGAGAAACAGAATTAGTGGTGCTGAATGTGTTTTACTCTCTTTTCCCTCATTCTGCCTACTCAGCATTTGAGGATGCTTTTGTTATGAATTACTGCACTGGATATATCTGTACGACCTGAGGACAAAGAACCATTTAAGAGAGTCCTGACCTGTCATCTAGCAATGTTCAAAAATACATGAACACTTTAAAATTCAAAGAACACATTCCAGCCTTTGTTTGCCATCATCATTTGTTGGGTTGTAATGGAGTCTTGTGGAAAAGGTGTTGACAAAATTTTTGAGTTAAAATATTGAATGATTCTCTTTGAGGAAAAAAAAAAAAAAGAGAAAAAGAAAAACATGCTTTTATTAAATCTTACCAGACAATTCTAGCAATGTTAGCCAATGATTGTTATGCTGCACTTTGAAAACACTTCCTTAAATGTTTAATAATGAACTTGAAGTAGTCTGTAGTTTGTTTCATTCTTATATGCTTCGGAGATAATTTATAATTCAAAGTGATATGTGTACTTGTAGTTACCATAATTATTTAACTGAAGCTGAGTGCATTCATTTTTTTCATTTTTTTCATTTTTTTCATACTTGAAGTTTTGAGAGCTTGGTTTTAAAAGAGCAAGTTTAGCTGAGGCCAGTGCAAAAATGTCTCGTGAGATTTTGCAAGTTTTCTTATTCAGGATTCACTAAAAAGCCTGCAGCATGGCAGCAACTGAACCTTTAGGAAAGGAAGAAGAGATTTGGGGAAAGATGAATGAAAATCTGCTTGGCAGAATTAAAGTGCAGTAGGAGTCTGGTCCCCTTTAGGGAAAAGATTAGGGAAAAGAGAAACAATGAACAGGTAAGTTCAACATAAGCTTTGATGAATGTAATGTTCTGGGCCAATCTGACCTAACCAAGCTCCGTTTTCCTGTAAACCTTGGGAAATAGGATGATTTTAAAGAAATATTTTCCCCCAGACAAGAAATAAATCCATAGAATTTTTCATAAACTCTTTCAAATAGAATATGTCTCTGATTTTACCCACTTGCTCCACAGGCCACCCCCTTCTTCTCACTACTTCCATTGAGATAATTGAAATATGGAGGGATAGGATAATAAGAGAAAATCAGTTAACTAATTACCTCAAGGCTCTTAGCAAAAAAAGTCATGAAGAGCAGAAATTCCACTGCCTGTTTCTTGCAAAATTCTCTTTCACGCTTTTCTCACAAGGACACCTATAGTCAGCTTTGGTCTGATTCTTCGTGCATCTCCAGGCTACAGCAAGCTACAATAACCAGGAACAAAATCCAGAACTCAAAACTTGAAGAAAACCCATGGTGACCTGCTTGAAACAGCCATCCTCCAACTAGGCTGGATTTGAGCCCTAACTGGAGGCTCTCCTTTAGCCCAAAGTGCTATAAAAGGTCTTAGGCTTGGTCCTGGTGTGTCAGGTGGGACAGCTTCATGGACAGATATGCCAATGAAATTCTGCAATTCACCAAGGTGCTGCGTAACCAAGGTATCACAAGGGACTTGCCAGAGTGTGAGATGAATCAAGATAAGGTAAGGGTAGTTCTTTTGCTACTGTTCCTCAGCTGCATGTAGAGAACCATTGTGTACTGATATTTCATTTGATTCTGATATGCTGTTTATAAGAAGGTAGCTGCCTTTTTCAGCAACAAGTTGCATGTCAGTTCTTGAGCATAGCTATATACGAGGCACCTCAGAAAGCCCACCTGGCACTATTACAGCTCCACACACACATTAGTACTAGCATGTTTTCGACTGCCACATATATTTTAGTATCAGCTGGTTGAAAGCTGCCTTTTATTCTACAAGTGTTTGCTAAAGAGCAAAGGTTAATTGCAGCTGCTGTAGTTGATTTTCAGTGTGCATATCTGAGTAGCCTGAAGAGTGGGTAGTTGGGAATTATGGTCCTCTTGGGAAAAAATGGTAGGATATATGTGGAAATATTGACCCTTTCCCTTTCCTGTCATGGTTACCTGTTAAATGCCAGCGTTCTTTCCTGAGTACTGGATTACTGGGTTTGGAAACAGCTGTTACAGATGCCTTGAGATATCAGCAACCTATATGTGTACTCACAAACACACACCGATTCAGTGGTAGCTGGTTATTGCTGAAGTACCTAGGAAGAGAAAGCAGGCTGTTGGTTATAGAGTTTCTAAGTTTCTCTCTGGCTAAGATTGATTCACACTTTCTATCTTCCCCACTTCCTGGTGCTGTTCAAAGTTTTGCCACATTTCTCTAGAACTGAGATAGTTAGGTTATTTTATTACAAATTTTGTGCAGGTGACACATGGCTGCAGCATATGGAAACTTCCTTTGGTTTTCCCTGGTCTGAGAAAATGTGCTGCGAATGAGAGAGCATTGAATACATCCTGGGGTCATAGGGGCTGTGTTCCTCAGGTGAAACAGTAGTCAATTAAAAGACACTGCAACTGGTATCTGAGAGCATGAGTGAAATGTGTGGATAGCAAGCTAATGTGGCAACACAGTGTAGTGTACATGCGAGAGTAAATGTAACTGGAAATGTTTGGATATTTTGTTAAGCCTGAAAAGTAGGCTGAGGATTTTGATATAAGTCAAGGTATTCAATATAAATCAATAAACAAAAAGTGGTGCTGTGTGGGATTTATCTGAAGGTTATTTAGGATGTTAGCTACTAACCAATACATGTGAAAGGAAGAGATTGGCAATCTCTTTTGAAATCATCTTTGATGCAAATAAAAGAGTATGCAAAAGGCCTACTTCAAAATTCTCCTTAACACAAAATTCTCTGTAACATCAGTTTCTCCTCCTGCAGGGTAAGTTCTACTGGCTTTGAACTGCTCTGCGTGGCTTTCCAAACAGCAGCTCTTGATGGTGATGTTGCCAGTACCTGTGTGGTTTGCAGGACAGGCAGTGGCTATAAATGGTATGTGCACAGTCTCGCTAGGAATCTTCTTGACTGTTTCCCACTAAAGGAATTCTTTCTGAGTTTTCCTCCCAGAAGAAATCTCATAACAAATAAGTGGATGCTGTAGACAGTATAGAAGAAAAGAAACCCAGAAGTGTATTCAGAAACATGTACATTTGCACTATGAAAAAGAACAGAGAATTCCAGCCTCTGGCTTTACACTGTGTTGATCTCTATTTGTAGAAATGTGCAGGCATATAGGAGACTTGCCCAGACACATTTTAGCTTAATAGTTGTTATTTAGGAAAAGGAAGAAAAATATTTGGCTGCCAGCAGTAATTAGAAAATTACAATCAGTAATCAAATAACTACCAGCCCACTTCCCCGAAAGTTAAGCAAGCATTAAGAATTAGCTGTAATACAAGGGTGTAATTCATTACAATGACAAATTATTTGTTAATGTCCGTAACACTTTGCCATAGCAATTAGTCATTCTTGTCATTTGACTTATCTGGAATTCTTACAAGACAACCATGAAATTGTAAAGCATAATTGTTGACAACATTGATAACTGACTTAAGCTTCTACATTTTTGAGGAAAGGTTTTAGAAAGATCAAAACACATTACGTACTATGGTAATTGCTTACCACCCAAGAAATACATGTTCTGAATAAAAATTTGACTAAAAATATGTTGGTTTTTTTTCCTGTTGGGGAAAATTATGAATGGTGATCCTGCAGGAAACAACAAACTTTTGTTCTTTGAAAGACAAACAGACTATTTTGTCTATATGGGATTCAGACATCGACTGAACAATGAGCAGCCCACCCCCTCACATGCTGAACTGATTAATTCTTTGCCAAGAGGGATCATGAGGAACCTGGATTTAAACTGCTTTTAAAGCTTCATTTGTTCACCATGCCTGATGCAGTTGGTTTGGGTCAATTAGAAACTTGATATCCATTCACTAGTAAACAGTAGGGAAAAGAAAATAGCAGTATGCTTCATTACAGTACGTGGTTCAAAATGATTTGCTCCTCCTGCTCGTTTGACATATTGTATGTAATTACTCTTGGATATATCATAGGTGGCAGAGGAGAGAAGGCTTCACAGAATACAGTGGGTGTGTGAGGAGAAACATCTGCAATCCAAAAACCAGCCAAGCCCGGTATTGGTCTGTTGCGTCTGGTGGCTTGAAACCTGTGCCTGTCTCTGTAAGAATTAAAGAAATAAAATAAAAACATTGTGAGAGTGCTTCACATAAAACTGGTGAGAACATTGCTCCTCGGTCTGCCTAATTAGAATTCATGTGTGTGTCACCTTTATTTGTACATGTTTGTCACATAATCCTCACACTGTGTCTGGTTTGTTTTGAGGGAGATTTCACAAAAGCCTAAGTAAACCATGGATCCAATTTTTAAATTTGATTTGTAATGATGCACAGAATCTGAAATGCCTAATAATAACATTGTTAAAAGCAATTTCACATTGAAGAAAACATCTTGCTGGAAAATGAGAACCCACTGACTTTTAGTGTTTCCAGTACTCAGTGTCAAGACAAGTGGATCAAGATAAGTGACCTCAGTAGACTTGAAAGGTGGACCTGGGTGAACATAATGAGGTTCAACACAGCAAAGTGCAAGGTTTTGCACTTGGGCTGGGGGAATCCCAGGCATCCATACAGACTGGAAGGAGCGGTCCTTGAGAGCAGCCCTGCAGAGAAGGACCTGGGAGTCTTGATGGATGAAAAACTTAACATAAGCCAGCAGTGTGCTCTTGCAGCTCAGAAAACAAGTGGTATCCTGAGCTCCATCAGAAGAGGGGTGGCCTAGCAGGGACAGGGAGGTGATTGTCTCTCTCTGCACTTGTGAGGTCCCATCTGGAGTACTGTATCCAGGTCTGGAGCCCCCAGTACGAGAAAGACAGAGAGCTGTGGGAGAGGGTCCAGAGGAGAGCCACAAGGATTATCAGGGGACTGGAGCACCTCCCCTACGAAGACAGGCTGAGGAAGCTGGGCTTGTTCAGCCTGGAGAAAAGAAGGCTGCGGGGTGACCTCATTGCAGCCTTTCAGTATCTAAAGGAAGCCTATAAACAGGAGGGAAGTCAACTCTTTGAAAGGGTAGATAATTGCAGGACAATGGGAAATGGTTTGAAGTTGAGGGAGGGGAGATTTAGGTTGGATGTTAGGGGGAAGTTCTTTACTATGAGAGTGGTGAAGTGCTGGAACAGGCTGCCCAGAGAGCTTGTGGATGCCCTGTCCCTGAAGGTGTTCCAGGCCAGGTTGGATGGGATACTTTGCCTTGCTATCTAGTCTTTGGTACAACCCAGATGGTGGCTGATACCTCCTTGGGCCTTTCCACAGTATCCCCCTCATGAAGACTGAACTGAAGTCTATGTAAGCGTATTTTAGCTGTCTTGAACCTATCCACCTGCACTAGCTTCTAAGTAGCACCTTCTCTGCACTCCTGCCTTGCATCTCTCTTTACCAGTTCCTGAGGACACAGACTTTTGTAAGAGGATTGCTTTACTCCTATCTGTCAGAGGGGTATGGATATTTTTGTTGTCTTCTTATGATATAGTGCTTCTCTCTTCTAGGTGAGCTATAGAAACTCCTGACATGTTAAAAAATATTTGGTAGGAGTAAGTAAAAAAAGTAAAAAAAGTAAACTGTTGCATTGAAGTTTTAAGACTTGCAATGACATTCACAGCGCAGGCTAGACATCTGAATGCTTCTTGAATATCGAGTATCATGAAACTAAAAATTAGAGCAGCTGAAGTCTGTGCTTTTTACATGAATAAGGAAAATTCAAATGACTTCTTATTAAAATTCCCATCCATCTTTAGTTATAGGAATACTGAATCAGAAACAGACTAAGCTGAAAGCAAAAAATTCATTTCCTCATGTGAACATAACATCTGAGCCCCAGTGCCCATGACTATAACACCTGTGCTTTGATTTGGGCCTGTATTTTATGTTTAAATTGAAGACATGGTATTACTGTTAGATAATATACTTCATTTTTAGGTCAACATTTTTTTACTACACTGGTCTCCCAACAGTTACCAAGAACTTTTGCACAAAAATATGGAGTAAGTGCAAAGGTACAAAAATCGGAGTGTGCTCCAAGGTTTTTTTTTTATCAACCCATTTTTCCTGACACTAGCTCTAAAGGGAGCTGAGAACTGCTATGCTTGATATTAGATTCACAGCTTTTCAGTAGAGTACTTATGTTACTAAAGTCGGCTCCCAGATTATTCCCATATAACAAAGATTTTACCTACTGTGTTATTTCAGTACACTTGCAAATAAAACTTTGTCAGATGAAGCACTTAGAAAATTTAAGGCTTATTGTGAAGGAAAACTGCATTTACAGATCTTATTGCTTCATTATGATGATAAGAGTTCAGAGTCCTTCAACACTGTTCATGTTCTCTTTCTTACAGTCACAAAAGGGCAAAGAGAATTTGCACTTACCTGTTTCGAAATATGTTTTGTGAAGGCGTAAAGAACTTCTAAAGGGACTGATTACAGAAAATTACCTTCCATTGTATGAGCATGAGTTGATTAAGTTTAAAATAAATATAGTCATTTCAGGAGCGTAAAGTTTGAGAAATTAAAGGAAGTGGTTAGTAAAGTCAACTGGACTGAAGTTCTCAGGGATTTGAATATGGAGGAGGCTTAAAGTCTCCCTTAATGAAAATTACAAAACCAAGTAGGAATTTGCCAAACAAGCAGAGGGGAGAAAACTGTAAGGAAAGATTTCCAAAGCTATTTGAATCAACAGCCACCTCCAAATGTTGGTAGGAGTAAGCATGTAGCAAATGAAGAGTTACTGCAGGGACACACCAACAAAAAAGTTTGTTCATGCAGATTAGAAATCACAGAATGAAGTAAAAAATGCCAAATATCAAGATGAATTAATACTTCTAAAATAAATGTATTCTAAAAAATTATTTAGCCTCTAAGTGAAGAGCTTGAGAAAAGAAGTAGGGGTGGCATATATTGAATATGGGATAGATGTTCAAGTTAAGTGAATGTAGCTCAAATATAAAAGTAGCACTTCTAATCAAGAAAGAAAAGTAAAATGTCTCCTGGGAGTCAGGAGTAGCAGCAGAAGGCATGACAAGAGAGCTGGAAACCATATAGGAGCAGGATTGTTCTAGAAGCCTAAAATAACTCTGAAATAATAAATTGTTGTGAGGAATATCAATGTTGAAGAGAAGGAGAAAAAGGTATTCAAGCGCTGCACAGCTCATGTGGGTAGATGCTGGGCTCCCACAGAACTGTCTGTCAAATGCAGATCAAAAGATTATTTTATTTGGTCATCTTCAATTTAAGTTCGGAGTGATGAGACCTCAGTGGCTGCCAGTGCTCCTATAGGTGTGGGGAGAGCAGGATAAATGCCTGCATGTGCATAGGAATGCCTCCAGCAGAGCAGCAGGAATCTCAGCCCCTTTCTCTGAGACTTCCATCGATAAAAAGACATCCATGAGGCTGCTATATACTTTTGTTTAACTTGTAGCAGGACTCTGGTCCTGGGTCCAGGTGGGGTAAGAAGGAGATATGGAGTTGATGTGTACCCTAACCCTGCAGGTACTTGAGAGCTCTCACTGGAGGCACTGGTTTTTGAATATTGTGTAGAACCAAGTTATTGATGGTGGAGCCAAGGCTGAGAGCATGGGGTGCGGAGACTAAGTAGATGACAAAGGTGAAAGCAAAGGGTTTGTCATGGGACAGTGCTAGAAAATAAGCCTGCGGTTTCTTTATGGAAGAGCAACGCTGGAAAACAAAGACGAGAATTGAACTTTGCTCGTGAAAGTCAGCTCGTTAAGTCTTGCACAATAGAAATTAAGAAACTAACAGAGCCATATTTTCCATCTATGAATTTTGTTCATTTAAGGCACAGCTTGCCATGTCTTTGGAACATAAAATTACTTCAATATTTACAAATGAATGGCTAGTATTTCAGGCTAATGACTCACTAAGTGGCCTTCCATAAACAAAGGTTAAGGAGCCCTTTGAGAGAATTTTGGAAGAAATACTAAAGGACAAGGTGCATGGAACAGAGGACAGAATTCAACTGAGCATTTCTAAAAGCAGATCACACGAGCGTAACCAAATATTTAAATATTGATAAGGCCACAGATCTTCTAGAAAAGTGAAAAACTCTAGATTAAATAGAATCTCTCTAACTAACAGTGAAGCATGAGATATATCACAGTTGGGAAACTATTCCCTTGAATGAGAAGATGAAGTTGCATATAGCTGTGCTGCAAGAACAACAGCTATATGGAGAATAGGCTGTTCTGTTTTTGGGACTGATTTTCATTAGTGATCCTGATGCAAAAAGTAAGCTAGTGAGTAATTAACAAGATGGATGTGGGGCCCTGGGCAGCCTGGTCTACTATTAAACGTGGAGGTTGGTAGCCATGCCTGTGTGTGGGGGGGGGGGGGGGGGAAAATGGGGGGGGGTTGGAGATTTATGATCCTTGAGGTCCCATCAAACCTGGGCCATTCTGTGATTCTGTGATTCTGTGACACAAGACTAGGAGGCACCACCGTTAGTGAAGGGGAGTCAGGCAACAAGAGATTAGAGAAAGATGAAAACTATGAAATGCAGTAGTACATGTATCAGATTAAGGAGTGCAATCCAAAATAATAAAAGATAACATGATACCTAAAAATTAGAATTGGAGTTTAGTTTTGGATTAGAACTTGAATTTGTTTAACTTGTAGCAGGGACTCTGGTCCTGGGTCCAGATGGGGTAGGAAGGAGATATGGAGTTGATGAGTTAGATTAGATTAGTTAGATTTGGATGGGAATTGGACTTTAGATTACCTAGCCTGGTGATTCCATGTACCAATGAGCCAAAGCTCAACCTTTCAATCTTTTAAATCTGAAATGTGCTCAGATTAGAGAGAAAAAAAGGTGATCAAACAGAAAATAAAGGGAGGGAAGCGCAGGAAGGCAAGGACTTGGACCAAGGACAGGTCAGAGCTGTGATCAGTTCTTGCAGTCTGTCCTCTGGTCTTGCAAACCAAGGAAGGTCCACATGTCTATCAATTTGTTAGAAATGTTGTGTGAATGTACTGAAATGATTTTATGTGGCAAGCCCCTGTGATACACTAAGGGAAGGCACACTGCCCCACTACTGATCAGTGCTCCTGAGAGACAATGAAGCATCTCAGAAGAGTGCTAGATAAAGAGTTGAGGTCTTCAGCTCCTGAGCTATCACTTCAGAACAATGTATGTTACATGCCTCAGTTGGTTTCTTTACAAGATCAACTCAAAGTTTGGGCATCAGAAAAGTCTGAGCACCAGACACTATCTCGTCACATTCACAAGATGTGGCAGTATTACAGAACCAGATGCACTACTTATCTTGTTTGTGAATTTAGCATCCAACATAGAAACTTCTAATATGGAAAATGCTAAAAAATTAAATGAATTGCTTCATTTAATTTTGCTTCTCTTACCTTCTGGCCAGCACAACCAAATTTTAATTGTCAGACAGCTTTGACTGTGTTAGAACTGTTTGTGGTAGCTAAAGCTTTTGCTGAAAAATGTCCTATGCAATTCCTCTGTAATTGTGAAGGAGTGAATTCCCTGGATCACAGTGTTTTATTTGTTCTAGCTTGATGAAATTATCTTCTTCATCTCAAAGCCTATTGGCCATGTTTCTTTTGCCTTTCACTCTTCTTTGCTGTATTATGCTGTTTGATTTTCTTTATCGAAAGAGACCAGGATACAAAAAGTAAATGAGGGAAATGATGTAGGCATTGGCAATATACTCACACAGGTAGCAGTCAAATGTATGCATCAATTTTTTAGTAAGTCATTTTCCAAAATGACATCTCAGTGATCTCTGCTCCCAGCTCATCCCAGCCATTATGAGGCATTTTGCTTCTGGTAGGCATCACAGAATATATATATGTCATGAGGAGGAATATGAAGGAGATAAGAAACATCTTTCTGGCTTGATTCAGGGAATGTGTGCAAAGAGATCAGGGAGGGGAATTTGCCTGAAGCTTCACAGATACATTTGCAAAAAGGGAAAAATATGCATTCAAGACTGGCAAAGCTGGAGCAAGAGAGTCAGGAATGATGTGACGGGAGACGTGATAGATGTAACTATTATGGTAATACAACCTTGATCTGCTACAAGAATTTTTAAACCTCTACATATTTTTATAACCTGTTCGCTTTAACTCAACTTTCACAGATAGGCCTTGATGTAGGGCAGGGTGTTCTGCATATTGATACTGAGAAATTCTGCCTGCAGCTTTCCAAGGCTGCTTATAGATAATTTCTTAATCCATTACCAAGAAGAATATTTGACACATTCACTGGCATTAATTAAACAGATGTAGGAATAGATGGGACATTTTTGGCAACTCTTTGAGGCTTTCTGAAGAAATCAGTTGAACAGTGCCTGATTGTTGTAATAGGAAATGAAAGTTACATAGATTATTTTCATATTTAACTAGTCGTCTATTTAAAAGCATTTACTTACAACTTTTTATTATTATTATTTTTTCTTCTTCTTGCTAATGCCAGCATTAGCTGTACAATGATTAAAAAAATGACATGTTTGAAGGGGAAAGACCCTTCTAATAACAAAGAAATTTAATGTAATTACAAAATTATTATTTGTGTATTCTTAACATAAATACATTCTTTGAATTATTTTCTAATACTTTGCAAATCCTTCATTAAAAATTCTTTTCTTATTGCCTGACAGAAACTCTTTAGTTGCTGAAAATATTTCCCTTACTTAAAAATAAAACTTCTGAAAATTCTGAAAATGGATTTATTTTATTTACCAGTATTTTCAAAACCAAATAAAGCAGATTGTTGTGATACTGTCTGCTTGATAGCCAAAAATCATGACAGAGTAGTGCAGATCTGATGCCCCCACAAACTTGAGTTCTAATACAGATTACCAGGACTAATTTACTAAGAAGCACAAAACTCCTTTGTAATGAATTTGTTTAGAGAGATACTGTAAGATATCACTCCCAGGACAGATGCAGGATGTACCAGGCTTTCTACAATTTTCTTTCTGTTTTCCTCAATGAAAACCTCAGTCTCCAAAAAACAGCACACTTCCCATTTGTTTTTATCAGTAACACTTGCTATTTAAAACTGTTTATCAAACTTCTGCAAAATCCCCTCGTTACGTATGCAAAGCAGGTTGCAACCTTATATGTTTCTCACACATGGTATTGGCCATAGACTGAGGAAGTATGAATACCTAAGTTTATAACAAACCATAAATAAAACAAACCCAACTCTTCTCATTGAGCTTTCTTGGCAGTTTAATTTGAGAACACCTTCCTGTTATGATAGCTGGAGAAGAATTTCCTGCACACATCTTCTATGAATGCTATAAACACTTTTTCTTTGCTATCAAAGATATTTTGATGTCCTTGAATGTAGGAGGCATTGAGTCTTATAGGGCAATATTACTGAGGAACATATTTTCATTAGGTCCAGTTAGTTACTGAGATTAATAGTAGGAGCAAACTTTGGTCCTTTCCAGCTTGGCAACATTTCTTAATTAGACTCCTTGTTTCTGTCATTTACTAATGTGGGACATTATGCTGAGATCTGTTTAGCACTTGACTATTCTCTCTCTTTTCTGAAGTTTTTTCTCCAGTTAATCATCACATTTCTAAGTCTGAAGGCACAGAGTGCCTATTAACAGTAATGCCTAACTATTGCTTTCCCTTTTTTGTATGACAGGCCAGGTTTGTAAACAATTTAAATAAATCCAGTAAGTTGTCTTGGCCTTAGCCTTACTGACGATTTTTCCTGCCTAGGGCTTGGTAAGGACCATGCAAAGATTCTGAAATCTGGCTGCTTTGCCCTGTGTGAAGATGAGGGCTCCTCTTGCCAGGGACTGGAAGAACTTCTTCCCCACAGAGTCCCTGCAGGACATACTGACCAACCCCTACGGCCACATGAGCATGCACACTGCCTCTTTCAGCCTCACCCTATTTCGTTACTGCTGGACAGCTTATTGGATGGGGTTGAAGAGACAGATGCAGGAGGACAGCTTGGTTCACACTGTTTTGGAGATAATTTTGGCTTGTAACAGCTGGCCTGCGTTTGGGGGACCTCACAGCTGCACTGATATAAACAAAGGCCTTCGGTGCTTCTTGGCTAGAGCAAAGACAGCCTCCCTCTCCCACAGCTGCAGATTGCAGGACAATACACGCCCTGTGCTACATAGGGAGCAGAGCAGCAGCTTCATTTTCTGTATTCACCAGATGAAGTTTATCGGCTGGTCAGGAGAATGGGATAGCTGGGTTCAGCTTCCTCTCTGCTCCTTCCTTGCTATGACCGTATGAAAGGGAGGAAACCTGTGGGGCTGAGCCTGCCCTGCCTGGTAGTCCACTCCTCTCTGGTGATCCAGCCCTGCTGGGCATCCAGCCCTGCCTAGCAACCAGCCCTGTGGTCCTCTGAGCCTGGGGCCAGAGCAGCAGTAGGTGAGAGGAGAGGGCCGCACGCTGGTGCCCACATGTGCCATCACTTGTCCAGGGGAAATCTTTTAAGTCTTCTTCCCTGCATCCTCTTGCAGTGGCCAGGATCAAACAATTTAGCCATTATTGTGTTACCCAATAGAGCACACACACACATACATAAAAAAAAAAAGCAAATCTTGTTTTGCGTCAAGGGAAAATAAAGTTGTTTTTGTTTTTTTAAAGCCCAAATGAAATCATGGTGTTTTATGGATATTTGTGTCATCTTAGGAGAATGATTTCACTAAGACTAAAACAAAGGGTTCTTTATGCTAATAACCTTTGAAATGAAAGTTGTTTTCTCCAGAGATCTTCTTTTAAATAGAAGTTTTTCCCACAACTCCCAGGAAGAAAAACTTACATTGTTTTATATAATTAGTCAACAGAAATATGTATTAAAGTAAATATATGCCTGTTGTAGGTTTTTTTTTTTCCCTACAGTGAGCAATAACTAACTTTAATTACCTGGCAGATACATGTTTTTAAGTCAATCAATAGTTTGTCTTTAGAAGCCTAACAGAGAAGCTCTATTTAAAATTAGAGCAATTACCCTAAATGCACTATAGAAAAGTAGCATCAGCTTGTTACATTCAGTGTAATCTTACATAAAGATGGTAAATCACTTCTTTAAACTCCTATATGCAGCAAATGTGGCCCTAGATTTGATTAAAAATCCAAGAAGAAACTTTGAAATTCGCTTATTAAATAGATTGTAGCCAAGCAGATGTAAAGAACATAAGTGCTACATAGCTTTTAATCATCTCTCCTTATGCTGTTGTTTTTAGTGCAGATGTTTTCTGTGGGAATAACAGCTCCTTAAGGGACACAGCACTACAGATTACTTCCTGGAAAATTTGGCACAGGGTGGCTTAGTGGGAAACTTACAGATTTGGGTTGTGTGCTGGCAAATGGGAGAGAAAGGCAAAACAAAGTGTGTAGTAAGTGAAACAAAAGCACAGACAACTTACATATCCCTTGCCAGCTTTTAAGGGAATAAAAGAACTTGAGATTTTGCAGTGTCTTACTGGAATAATTAGAACTGCATAATATTTGGAATATTCAAGCTCAAGAAAAGCTTAAAAAGATTAAAGGGGAGAAGTTAAATCTCGTGTCAAGGAAAGAAGAGTCTTGGCAGGCTTAGAGAGAAAGCAAGGAAGGACAATCCATGGCCTGAGCTGGGTGTGCTTCCTTGCTGTTAACAAACACATGTAGACACATCACAAAAGGGAGCTGAAAGATCTTCCCAGAAAAAAAAAAAACATTTCAGGGAAAATAAAGAGATCCATTTATTTGTTTCTTCCAGCTTCCTAAAGGTCTGGCACTACAGGCCTCCCAGCTTCCACTTTTTTCAAGCCAATCATATCACCTGCAACCATGCAGTGCTAGATAAGGACAGTGTGTTGAAATTTATAGGGGAAGTTTGTCATTGCTCAGCTGTCTTGTGTTACTACCGAGGGGTCACTAGCCATTTATTAGTAGGAACTGTCATTTTGAAAACCAATATGACAGATCTAATGCTTGGCCAGTTTCTGATACCTTTATTGTGTGCAGCAGGACCTTTCACGATCCAAACTCTGCTCTTGTCTTCACCTACTACTACTACAAGCAGAAGAAAGCAGGCAGCTGCAAAACAGAGCCGTGAGGAGAGCAGTGTGAGAGACATAGGTGCCTTAAGACCCGAGTTCAAAGAAGGGTTTGAAGGGCTGCTGCCTACAACTTGAGCACAAGCTTGCATAAGGAGGATTACATTCAAGATTAGACAGGCACTTTTGTTGTCTTTGATCCTGGTTTTGTAGATGACAGCATGTTGCTAGAAGCTATGAGGCTTAAGAGAAGGCGAAGGATTTTTATAGCAGGTGGGAAGTCAGGTTCAGTAAAGTGTGGAAATGGTGAAAGAGATGGCTGCTAGCTGGTAAAAGTTGGCTGTCATCAAACGGCATGGTCATCATGCACCATTAGGGCTGCAGTCCTGCTGTGGTCAGGTTTCAAGTGTCCCTCCTTCTTTATAGCCAGATGCAACTAAGCACTCTGTGGCAACGAATAAAGACTTTGACACTACATAGAGATGTGTGAAACTCCAGAGGGTGTGGAAGGCGAGTAGTTTTAAACATTTGCTCTGCTGTTTTCTTGCAATCAAAGCCTGTGTTAATTTATGAAAAATCTGTCTCCTGACATAAACAGCTGCACATTCATCAAGCATAAGCAGAAGCATATGTAATGCTGATGACAAACTAACCTTTATATCAGTAGACTAACCCACCCTCTCACCAAGCGAACCTGACAGAAGACCAAAGTGTAAGAGAGAGCAAGGCTGGAGATCTCATACTGACTATCTATCCTACAAGAGTTCTTCTTCCCTTCTTTCAACTTGGAAACATGCTTTGGATGAAAGTGTCAGTTTTTACAAGTCCATGCTTTCTAATCAAGCAACCTCCTATCACAAGATTCCTGTCCAATTCCACTTACAGTTTCAAGTCCTGTTTGCCAGTTTAATTGAGACTAGAAAATATTTATTTTGGTTTTAGCACACTTAACAAGGCTTAACTTAGTAAACTGTGGTGATAGAGGAAATTGTCTGATGCCAGTTATCAGCTGTTGTGTTGTTCTGAAGAGATATGGATTTCAGTGGTGTCCTCATTTTTCTGGCCAAGGGAAGCACAGCCAAGTTCAATCTACTGCCATTCATTTCTAGAGCACTAGATACCTGCGCACTGATTGGCTTGATGCATGCCAAAACCTTGCAGGATCAATGGAATTATGAGCTGTGCTTTTGTATTTAACCAAAGAGTGGGTAAGCTCCTTTTCTCATGTCCTAGGTTGGGCAAGGAATGGGCAAATTTGTTACTTGCCCCACTTAATTTACCTCCATTTGTGCTCCACTCTACTGCTGAATGCAATCTCCCTTCCATCTGATAATCCCACACTGTGCTGTGCGACTGTCTCATTCACCACAGAGCCCTGTTTCCCTGAAAGTTTCATCTGAAAGATACAACCTTTCATTCTCTGCTAGCGATCAGAGCTTCAAGACCTTTTTTTTTTTCCTCTTGCTATCCAAGCAGGTCTCTTCTCTGTGACACATGTTGACCATGTGCTGGGTGAGCATTTTCCCTTCTAACATAAGTCATTTGTGGTACTGCTGCATCAGCAGCATCTAACTGGATGGGAGCAAGAAAGGAAATGCTGAGTACATTTGAAAAATCACTCACAGCCAGGCAGCTCAAGGACATGACATATAAACTTTTCAGAACATGCTTTAAGGGGCAGACATTCACTTAACCCCATCTGGAGCACGTAGCAAGCTGTTTGCCTTTGTTCATTCCTTTCAACAATTCTGGTGACGACAGCAGTAGATACTATTTTTATGAAGCATACCACGTGGTGAGCACCTGCATGAGTAATGCTCTCATTCCACAGTATTTTGTCCTGCATACTTTTTGTAGCCTCAATTTCATTGCTGGATTGCAGTTTTTCCCATTAAAAAATGCAAAATTGGTATTTTCTAACACAGCCTTAGCAACAGGTAAAAAACAGATAAAATATAATAACAAATGGAGTGCTGAGAGCAAATGGATTCTTGCAAAATGTCAGATGAAAATGACTTTGAATCTGACAAATTTATTGTGATGTCCTCTAATAGCAAAGAAGACATGGAAAGAAATAGGAAAAAAGCTGTGATGAGCATAGAAAATATTCATTGTTTACCATGAGAGAGGTTAAAATGTGCTAACTACTTATCAGGTACACAGAGGATATTGTGCCAGGTGCACAGATTGATGGGTTATAAGATGCTTTGAAAACTGAAGGTCATATAGATGGCTTACTGCAAATTAGATATTTAAGCAGATGGCAAGGGTATTTGGTAGTCCACCTGGTTTGAAGAGGGAATTTTCTAATGCTGTACAAAAATGCCAGCGAATAAATAATAATAATAAAAAAACAGGTAAGTGGGCTAAACTGTGCTAATTACTTGTGATTTTCCACATTAGTAGTCTTGTCATTTTTTACTTAAGTTTGTTTTTCTGTAATGTAGACACTAGCCTAGTAACACCTGATGCAACATACCAAAAGCATGTATGAGGGAGAGATGGGGTGAGGATGGTTTTCTGAGTGAAATTTCATGTCCATTTAATGTCATGACTACCTTTGAAATTTTTCCTTTGTGAAGGAGAAAGTAATAGAGTTAGAAGGAAAGGAAATTCAGACAATTATACCTGCACCTTGTCACTGATATTAGTGACAGAAAGAGGGACATGGAAAAGTAAACAGAAAGAGAAAAATAACCACAATGAGAAGGTCAGAGTGGGTAAGAGACAAAGTAAGGAGAAAGAAAATGTGCCTCAGTAACTTCAAGCTTTTTTCAAAACAGTAAAACAGACTCCCTGCCTGTGGACATGGTACAGTTGACTTAGCGTTGAGGCAGTACAATGCTGACTACCTGGGAAGTGGAAATAAATGGAATTCTGGTTTTGAGGCAGGACAAAAGAAATAAATCATAGACTGCCTTAGGTTGCATTGGGCCTTAAAGATCATCTAGTTCCAGCCACCTGGCTGTGGGCAAAGTTGCCACCCACTAGATAGGCTGCTCCCAATGAGCTCTTCTCCCAGTCTGTATACATTGCTGCTACGCAGTGCAACACCTTGCACTTGGCCTTGCTGAAGTGAATTCGGTGGATTAAGAATTGGTTGGCTGGTCACAGCCAAAGAGTTGTATCGATAGTTTTGCATCAGGGTCGAGTCTGGCCATAAGCAGTGTCCCTTAGGGATCAGTCTTGGGCCTGGTGCTCTTCAACATCTTCATCAATGATGTAGACAATGGCATCAAGTGCACCCTCAGCAGGTTTGCAGATGACACCAAGCTGGGTAGTGTAGTCGATACACTGGAGGAAAGGGAAGCCATCCAGAGGGTCCTGGACAGGCTGGAGATGTGGACCCATGTGAACCTAATGAAGTTCAACAAGACCAAGTGCAAGGTGTTGCTCTTAGGCTGGAGCAATCCCAGGTGTTTATACAGACTGGGAGAAGAACTCCTTGAGTGCAGCCCTACAGAGAAGGACTTGGGGGTCCTGGTGGATGAGAAGCTGCACATGAGCCAGCACCGTGCCCTTGCAGCCCGGAAGGCCAACTGTATTTTGGGCTGCATTAAAAAAGGGGTGGCCAGCAAAGAGAAGGAGGTGATTGTCCCCCTCTGCTCAGCTCTTGTGAGGCCCCTACTGGAGTACTGTGTCCAGGCCTGGGGCCCCCAGTACAAGAAAGACGCACAGCTCCTGGAATGAGTCCAGACCACTGAGATGATCAGAGGGCTGGAGCACCTCTCCTATAAAGAAAGGTTGAGGAAACTGGGCTTGTTTAGCTTGGAGAAAGCTTTGGGGAGACCTCACTGTGGCTTTCGAATACTTGAAGGGAGTGTATAAACAGGAGGGGCTGCTTATGAGGCTGGATAGTGATAGGACAAGGGGGAGTGGTTTTAAACTGAGACAAGGGAGGTTTAGGTTAGATATTAGGGGGAATTTTTTCACTGAGAGGGTGGTGAAGCACTGGAACAGATTTCCCAAGGAGGCTGCGCACTCCCCATCCTGGAGGCATTCAAAGGCAGGCTGGATGTGGCTCTGGGCAGCCTGGTCTGGTGGTTGGTGACTCTGCCTGTGGCTGCAGAGGTTGAAACTAGATCATCATTGTGATCCTTTTCAACCCAGGCCGTTTGGTGATTCTGTGATGATTCTATAAACTTAATTTAGCTCACATTAGTCCACTTTTCAAGCCTGTACAGGTTCCTCTGGATGGCATCCCTTCCTTCTACTGTATTAACTGTACCACTCAGCTGCTGCCATCAGCAAACTTTCTGAGGATGCACTTGATTCCACTCAATCTATGTCATTGATAAAGATGTTGAAGAAAGCCAGGCCCAAGACTGACCCCTGGAGAATACCACTTGTGACCAGTTTCCACCTGGACATATGTCCATTGACCACAGCACTTTGGCTACAACCATCCAATTAATTCTTTATCTATTGAATAGTCCAGTCTTCCAATCCATATTTCTCCAATTTAGCAATAAAGATGTGGTGTCGGGCCACATCAAAGATCTAGCAGAACTGCAGGTAGATGATATCAGTTACATTTCCTTTATCCACTGATACCATCACTTCATTGTAGAAGGCCCTCAGATTGGTCAGTCACAATCTGCCCTTGGTAAATTCATGCTGGCTGTCCTACATGTCCCTTAACATGTCTTCTAGGAAGATTTGCTCCACAATCTTCCCAGACACAGATGTGAAGCTCACTGGCCTCTTGCTCCCCAAGTCTTTCTTTATTAAAAATAGGAATAATGTTTCCCTTTTTCCAGTCACCAGGGACTTCACCTGACGGACACAGTTTTTCAAATAATGAAGAGTAGCTTGGCAGTTCCTCAGCCAGTTCCTTAGACTGTGCGTAGGACCTGTACTCATCTATGTAATGTAGTACTCCATGGCTGAGGGAAAACCATTATTCTTTATGTGCCATTTCTAGAAACAGAGGTGCTCCAAACAGACAGGAAGGGAGGTGTTGTTAGCATCACTAAGCAGCAGCCTATACCCTTTCTGGAATGTGATTCCTTAGCATTAAATTCAACGGCAAAGAGTCGTACTTAAGATCGAAGCATAGCTTCACAGGAATGGTTTATATATTCTCTTGTTTTCTTTTGTTTTTCCTCCATCAAACAGGGGCCCAAGAGGAAAGAAATGCTGGAGAGAGCCACTAAGGTGTCAGAGGTCTATTCTGCCACCAAGCAACACATTACTGAAGCAAAAACAGAGACTTTTTCTCTGCTTCTTGAATAGTCTGAGTCAATTCAAAAGAGTGGAAAGGTCAGAATAATTAGGTGGGAGCACTCTGTTTCCCATTCACTGGGGAAAGAAGGGAATTTTGAGTGTAGCTTTTTGCTGAGAGAGGATGCGTTGCAATGTGTGCTTCCTCAGTACTGTACAAAATAAACCTTGGCTATAAAAGTACATGTCATGGCCTCAGGATCTTTTCTTTGTTGAGACACGCAGTTATATTAGATGAAAGAATGATGTAAAAATGGAGGGATGTCACAACATGAAGAACATGGCAGTCTATGACAAAGCTATTTTCAACAAAGCTCAAGAGAGATGTACTATTACTATGTGAAGCGATTTTATTTATTTTCTTTTTTCCAGTGTATGGAGTATTCAAGAAGTATTCACACATCTACAAATGATGGTTGTGATTTGAGAACAAATATTAACTTTCACCTGAAAAAAATTGATGTATTTTAAGGAAGAGAGTCAAAATCCTAACAATGAACATTTTTATTAAGAAATTCTTTTCATAGCAAAATGCCTCAAGCATTCATAAAATTAATTGTCCGACTGCACACCAGCTTATACAACAAACTGCATTTTGATCAGGAACCTGACTGAAGGTATAGTAGTCATACCAGTAGGTGGATGGATTCATAGATTCTGGAATGTTAATTGCTAGCTTTTAGAGAAAAAAATTGTCCTCTGCATTCTGACAAGGGTGAGATCATAGAAGCAGGAGTGTTGATCCATTCTAACCCCAGTGGTACAAAACACTGCAAGGAAGCCTGGTGGTATCAAGAGAGACTAATGGTTCAGCCAGACTAGTGCCCTGCCTCCAAGAGAACCAACAGCCTGAGAAGAGGAGGAAGCAAGGGTAAAGCAGTGCTTCCCCAGAACACTTCCCAGGTGCTCTCAGCTTTTTATGTACATTACTGAATCCTCTGCCGTGGAGCAGCATCGCATGAGGGATGAGATAAAGTGGCACTTTCGGCACCCTAAGCAGACCTACGCACTCTCATCATCTCCAAGGGCCAGGGGTTTCATGTCTGTCACCCTCAGAGAATGCTCATGAGGCTGAGTGAGCCAGAAAATTGTGAGGAAATGTGGCTATGCATGGCTGCCCTCCACACTCCTGGGACATGTCCCTGCCCAAAGCTCTGTAGCTAAGCTCTGCATCTAACAGGGCTCTCACCCATCAGGCACTTCTGAGCTCTTTTTCAGTAAGAGAAAACTGCATTAAATGTGTCGTTTGAGCTCTGTGCATGTTTTTAAAAGCAATATCTGCCACCAAGTGGAAAATGTTATCATTTCACCAATATTTATAGATTATTACCAGTAATAATCTCAGCATTTATCTTGTTTGTTACTCTGAAAGAGTTCAAAGGAGACAGGTAGAAATATGTGTTACTGAAACACAGTGCTAATTGTCTTGCTGGTTCATTTTCAGCACCGATTAGAAACATTGCTGCGGCACAGACTGCTGTGCACAACATGGAAAAATAACAGAGGTCTTGTGGTGTGGAGACAGCCCTTAGTTCTTAGCATCTGTAGCTGGATCTCTTGACATAGAAGACAGCTCTGCTGCAGTACTGGAACTGCAGAAATTCACCCTCATCTGAATCTCTTGGAGCCTTGATTTCTATTTCTTGTGCTGAACCTGGACTGCTGCCTTGACTTAAACCATCTTCGTCTAATCCTGTCTATAATGACCGCTAGTGAGTTTAGATGCAAAAATCTTAGGAAGAGTGCCCTAATGCATCAGTGGTTGATGAGCTAACTGAAAATATTTACATCCCTGATACCTTCTAGAAGAGCTTCAGAGGTATGTGTGCTATGAGAAACCAGACAGAAGTGAATACTTTGGCCTTTGAAAGTAGTGTCAGCCATTTCTAGCTGTTCATTTAACATCAAATGAATAAAAGTCCACTCCTTCCCAGCTTTCGCTTCAGGATCTTGTATACATCTAAACTAAGAAGTTGTGAGATAAAGGAAATAAGCATAGCATAAAAGCCAGGAAAGGAGAATAGTAGAAAAAAGCAAGCTAAAAAAAAAAAAAAAAAAAAAAAAAAGAAAACCAGGTTGGAATCTTCAAATGAGATCAGAACTCTATGAAGTTAGCTAGGATTCTTGCATCCTGCAAGACTAGAGGTGAAAAAGATGGACATGGAGAGATTTGATGCTAGTGAAGGTATGAAACATAACGGCAACCCTACGTAGGGGAAGACTGGAAAAACAAAAGGCCAAGGAGCTATGTTCATGCTTATGAAGCAGCAAAACTGCATCTGATAAATTCTTGGCAATACCAGGCAAAGTATTCACAGGAAGGCCAGTAGTCATATATAGAAAGAAGAGCTGAACTCACCCAACTGGTTAAGGGGCTGTCTGGCTATGCAGCAGTCTTTCTCAGAGAGCAGCCTAGATCCAAGAGGTACTCTTCCTTCAGTGGGTGGCCCTTGTATGAGCCCAGAGTTGCTCCATCCTGGGTCAACCACTTTTGGTCACAGATACAAGCTGCCTGAGCTCTGTAGGGCAACCACACCCCCTTTACCAGGGCTCAATCGCTAGTTCAAGCCCTAACATAACAGTTCCCCTGCAGTGTTGATTGTGCCAATTGTGTCTGTACCCATCACTCTGGCTTGAAAAATTGCATGTGGTTGGAGGCAGAGGGAAGCTGTCTGGATCTTGACTAAAGGGACATGATCGGCATGGCCAGCTCCTGGTTCCCATTCCCCTAGTTTGCCTCAGAGCTCAAGGACAAGGCTGGAATCCCAACTAGTCACCCAGTGCTTCCCCTAATGGGCTGCGTCACAATTCCTGGTAGGCACTTTCCATGAAGGAGAGGTGATTTTATCAAAGCTACAACAAACACAAGATGTTTAAAGATATTTTATTTGCTAATATTTGCAGCAGGAGCAAGAGGGATGCAGTGAGACATATTCCTTTGCTAGTGGCTGGACCGGCAGCTCTGCAAAATGGCTTTGTCCCACCTGGGAAACCTGGCAAAATGTGAAGGGATTTAATGACCTTTTGAAGATGTCTAGCTAAAACTCATTTTATTCAGCTATGGATGCTCCGAGACAGGTTAGACTTCCCTGCCCATAGAAGAATGCCAGAAAACACAGAAAAATAAGCTGGATAGTGTAGCATGTTTACAGAACTTGACTTCTTTATAAAATGACATCACTTTTCTGTTTCCTGTGGGCTTTGACAGGTGTATTACGTTCATTCTGGCAGAAAGGCATAACTTTCAAGGTAAGTGCTATTATTTGGTTTTGTTTTCTGGCTTGGTCTTCTCTCTAGCCTGAAAGGTGGCAAAACACATTGTAGCTGGAGGATGTATAGTGGTATTGACTCAGTTGATGTAGATGCTATTTATTTGCTCTGAGGGGCACACTGAGATTTGTGTATGAAATGACTTTTGACTGATACTATATCCTCATTCCAGAACAGCAGCAGTGGCATTTGGGTTTCTGCTGGACAGAGTGCCTACTACATGACATAGGAGGTACAGTAGACAAAATGGTAATAATGGAATTAATCTCTGGTACAGAACAAGAACACCAGTCATAACTGCTTATGTTCAGTTCCTTATCAGCTGAAACTGGCATTTAGGAAAAATAATATGCACTGTAAATAGATTTTTCCAGTGCAAAGTTCTCAACAGCAGCAAAGCTCTCAGCTGCCTGCTCCTTGCAGGAGGAACACAGGTTGGTGCCTGCCTTAGCTGATGGGAAGCATCTGGCAGCCTGCACAGAGCATGCAGCCTGGCATGAAGCTATCCCCAGGAACAGAGTTTCCTTACCGTTTCCCTTGGTTTTCTTGGCACGTCCCAGGCTCCCAGTCCCTCAGGGCTGCCTGCACACACTGATTTAATTGCATTGCTTCCCTCCTGCAGTCAGAGTGCTTGCAGTCAGATGAATTCACCACTCTGGTTCATCCTTTTCTGGGAAGACCAGCCAAGCTTAAATCAGAGTTACTCAGGAAATTTCAAGATCACACATGTAAGGATAATTGAGACTGGACATAAATAAATCAGGACAAATATGAAGTTTGACTCAAACTCATGGATTTTTTTGAGTTGTTTTTCTGGTCATAGAATGTGTTGGTTGTCAGATGTTGGCCTTAGGCTCCACTGTCCTCAGAAGATCTCTAAGTACCAGATAGCACTTTGGAACAACCAGACTTTGCAGAAATGCTCTTTTAGCAGACAGTCCTAGCTCAGGTTAACGTATATATCCTAAGGATGTATGGCTCTATCTTGAACTGGACATTAATTGGCTGCTTAATAGCAGTAATTTCCTTCTAGCACCTACTATATGTGATGAGAGTTCTTCCTGGATGGACTTCTGAAGAATCACGGATTACTTCTGTTGCTCTTATAGAGCCTAGCAGGTGACTGATGTGGCTCTTGCACCCATATTCTATAATGAAGTTTTATTAAACTTTACATAAGTAGCAAGCTTTATACACTTGGAAGCTCATGGTCTCTGTTGTGTTGTTAGCTCTGTTCAGAGAGAATTCTTGGTGTGTTACTAACATAAATGACAGATCTGGTTGCTTTGCTGAGATGCAGGAATAAGCTTTTATTGAACATCAGATTCACATCACAGCATTCTCTCCTTCATCTGGCTTATTTCTCAGGATCCCCTACTTCCTAACTTTAGGATATGGTTCCTCTGCACCTTCAGGGACTTTGGCTGCTTTTGCTTCTCACAGCCCTTGTATTTCCTGTTCTCTCTCTGTGGTTACTTCATCCTCTTTGTTACCTTTCCAACAGCTGCCTTGTGGCTTCCAGCTATCCTAAGTCTATTTTCATTTCTTTTTCTAAAGCACTGCTCTCCTATCAGTCAAATCCCTTACAAATAGTAAGCAGCTGTGGTACTTCCTCTATATAAATATCCAAATAAATTTGGCTGTGCAATTGCATTACTTTAGTGATAACTCATAACCCAAGGCTTTGCTCCCTTGAGCCTATTAATTGTGACATATTTGATGCAAAACTTCTAAGGAAGATGTTGTGACTGATTAGTGCTTTAAGCTACCTATCACACTATGCGCGATAAAAACCAAAAAAATATCCATAATACCAGATTATGGATCTAAGAAGATAGTACAAGTTAAAAAATATTTAAAACTACAATGCTCTTATAAATCTAAACATTATTATCCTCAGTATATACAGGTTTCAGCTTGTTTTAAAAGCTATCAAAATGTTCTGTAGTACAGGACAATGTGATTAGAGCACCTGTCCTGTATAGACTTAACTTGGCTTGATGGTGTGGAACAGCGATAGGATTGTCATCAATACCAGTGATGTTTTAAGCCCACATACATACATACATACATACATACATACATACATACATAGGTACATATATATATATAGAAGCATATTAGATGGTTATTTTTGTCTCGTCATTTTCACAGTTCTTTAAAATAATACCAATGAAACCTTCCAATTTTCTTTTCTAGGTGGGAAATGTTTTATTTCTTTCATCACAGAAAGAAACAGTTTTTTCAAAAGATTTGTCCAAAGTCATATAAATCAGTGATGAGCACTAAATCAGTGCCTCCTTAATCCTATACGTGTCTAGCATGCAGACTGCATTCCTTGTTAGAGCGCAATTCAGTACATGGCACTGCTGCATCCTTGCACCTTTGTTTGCTGGGGTATGGCACATATTGCTGAAGAGTGAATATCAAGGAAAGAGATGAGCTAAAGAAACTGAAAGAGAAGGAGGAAAATGTACAAGCTATTCCAGCTTTGATATTTAAACTCACACATTTGATGGATCTAAATAAGTTGAAACAGTCTGAATAAAAGCCTACTTCTGTTTGTGAGATGTCCAGGATGTATTTGTTTTATTCTAATTGCCTCTGCTTCTATACTGTCCTTCCCTTCTTTATGGCATTGAATGAAAATGAAGGCTTCTTTCTGTCAGTGAATAGTTGACATATTAAAAACGGAGTTTGGTCAAGCCTAAAAACAAAATTAAAAAGAAGAAAACTTGAGTGACTAAAGATATAGAGCTTAAAAGTTATGTTAATCAGCTTCAGAATGTATAATTTCAACATAAAAATGACTTTTTATGGAAAGGAAACTGACTCCTGTGATTTGATTTCAACTTGTCAGTCATCCACACATCTGTTTAAAGTATTGCAAACAAGTAATCCGTTACTTGTATCAGAATATTATGTTCCCTAAGAAACCCCTTTAAAATTACCTTTCTATGACGCATTTCTTATGAATTATTCATTGAGCGTCTGAGTGGACATTGTTTACAATATATTTCTTGCCAATTTTTTTTTTTTTTTCTAAATGTTTAAAAACGTCAGGGAACTCTATAGTGCACATAATATTGTGCAGTTGGTAATTTTAAAATGAATGCATTTTTTCTTATTGTATTATATAGAGAACTGAAGGTAAGCATATTTTACAGAAATCTGCAAATATTTTCAGATATTTTGTAGTAATTTTAGCGTTCTCAGGAGTAACCCAGAACCATTGTGCTACATAGTATTCAGAACTACAGAAAGAAAGATAGCAAAGTGCTACCACGCCAACTGCATGCAATTATTGATAGCCAACTGTCTGTGTTACTTAGTCCCATCATCTTGCTTAATTTCTGGTATCTGTACGTAGGTCATCATCTCAAAGAGACTTCCATTCTCTCTTCCTTTGATCAGCGTCTTTAAAACAAGCAAACTACTAACAAACAAAAAGAGTCTTTCTGAGCATTTCTTCTACTGTCTTCATTGTTTTAATCTTTGCATTGAAGAAATGATCTCCAAGTGATGTAGAAATATCCAGAAACCACCAGAAGTGGTTCTAATATCATCCTTCTGTGACCTTAATGGTCTTTTCCCAAGTTGAATGTTTGAATAAGGTTTTTATGCCAACAGGAAATGTGAAACCTTCAGAAAATCCATTTGAGCTTGTGTTTTTGGGGGAGAATTTTATAGCTGCTTCTGTTTTTGAAACCCAACAGAGCAGACTGTAACATGGCTGGGAAAACCATATCTAAGCAGCTGGCCGATTTGTTTGTCATTGTTACGAGTTGGCAGCTGGGTGAGCTGGAGGCTATCTCAGGCTGGCTGAAGGTTAAAAAAAAATAGTGGCTTACAGTTAATAGTAGTGTGACAAATAATTTTCTTTACATTTCTACAAAAAATTTTTTACCTTCATCTTCAAGAGAGAAAGCCAAGAAATGAGATTCCACTGTGGTTTAAAATGTGGCAGTACATGATGGTCAAAATGTGTCTATCTATCTATCTATCTATGGATGCCCCATCCCTGGAGGTGTCCAAGATCCTGGGCAGCCTGGTCTAGTACTAAATGCAGAGGTTGGTGGCCCTGCCTATGGGGACATCCTTCCAACTCAGGCTGTTCTGTGATTCTGTGATATATGTGTATATATATAGCTAAACATTGCAATTAATTTGTTATTATTTGCTTTGTAAAAGGCACTGCTATGCTTATTAACAACATGATAAGATGTAGTAAGATGATAGAGAATGCTTGCTTTCACTTTACTTTTGAATGATTTTAATCTTGCTGCCTGCTTCCTACCATCAGCTGGTGCTGGGTTTTGTTAATTCTTTCAAATACCAAATCTGTGTGTGACAAATGTAAGTATACTCACGTCACAGAATCTGATAGCATCTTCATTTTTTTGCCAATATAAATTCAGATTCAGTAGAGAAATAATTTAATTGATATATCATTATTCTCTGGAAAGAAGATTTGGATACATTCTTGTTGTACTAAGCTAGTATTACTTAAGGAATATCTTCTGAAGAAAAATAATTCAAGGAAATGGAATGGAAATATTCCATGTGTCACATGAACAGTGCTTCTCTTTACAAAACCCAATTCATTGTTTACCTTTTTTGCAACAATATGGGATTTGTGACTAATACTCAGCTTTTAATTATTTATCATATTGAGGAATCCTTTCCTGCAAATTTGCTACCAAATCAGTAGTTTTATATCTATTTAGGCAGCTGATTATTCTTATCTAAGTTTTAAAATTTTAGTAGTATTTCTACAGTACATTTCTACAGTTTGTCAAGGTCATTTTAAATTCTAACTCTGTTTTTTTTTTTTTTTTTTTTTTTTTTTTCTGTATAACATAAAGAATGTAAAAAGCATATGTCCTGCACGGTCTTTTTTTGACCATGAACTCTGCTCTTTGATGGTTTTTTCTTCCCATGTTTTTTTAGTTTCATCTCGATCAAATTTCTCTAGCTTCCTTGTTATGGCATGTGAGACAATGACAAGAGCCTTTTGAAAATGAAAATGTTTGATGTCTTTCCAAAAATACTGTTTCCTGTCAAAGAGGAAAATTGGATGGGTTTGATTTGATTTGTTCTTGACAAATCCACCTGATCTCTTGCTTGATTCTTTGCAGTCTTGATTTTTACAAATACGTTGTCTGCCCTTCCAGCATCTCCATGAAACATCATGTTTGACCTTCTCCAGTTTTCCAGACTCATTGTCCATGAAAGTTTTCTTGTGGCCATCACCTCGTTGTGGCCTTCCAATACTTGAAGGGAGCATATAAGCAGGAGGGGTAGTTACTTTTTACATGGGTTGGTGTTGATAGGCTAAGAGGGAATGACTATGAACTACAAGAGGGAAGATTTAGGCCAGATGTTAGGAAGAAATTCTCAGAGGGCAGTAAAGCACTGGCATAGGCTGCCCAAAGATACTGTGGTTGTTACATCTCTGGGTGAGTGGCCCTGGGCAGCCTGATTTTGTAGATGGCAGCCCTGCCTATGTCAGGAAGGTGAAACAGGATGGCCATTAAGGTCCCCTCCAACCTATGCCATTCTATGATTTGATTATATATTTCACAATATATAAATATTGCAGGTGAATTCCACTAGGCATAGAAGTTGTGAAAATAACGAAAGTGCTTTCTGGTTTGTCTTTCCCTTAAGCAGCCAATAGCCTTATTCCGTAGGTCTGATCGCTTTTGATTCCATGTGGCTTTATATTAAATATAGAAGAACAGGAGGACATGAAGCACTCCAGCTTTTTAGCTTCCTCCACCTTTTATTTGTTCTTGTTAATGGACTGCAGAAATGTTCTTGTTTCCCCTTTGTGCTTATTTGAAGTCATGTCTCGTTTCATACCATGATCTTTCTGATTTTAGTAATTTTGACCAGCTAAACTTCAACTTTTGTTGCATCTCTTTGTTCTCTACAGATTGGAATATTCTGCAAGTTTTCTTTTATTATCTCATTAGTGGTGGCATTTCTGAGATCATTTTACCTGTTTCCCATGGAATCTTATTTATCAGTTCTTTGAATTCCTTTTTTGCAGTCCATTGTCGTTACTTTGCTTTTTCCCACTTTACCTTCTGGAGTATCTGGAGAACTCATCTTTCCTCATCTCTCTCTTATTTTTACTTTTACACTGACATTTTCAAGTAGTTCTTCCCTGTAGCTTAGGCTAAAATTCAGACCTACTTCCCTTGTTTGTTTCCACAATTTTCTGCATAAAAATATTCTCTCTTCGGGAAGTTTATGGAGAGACTTTTCTGCTCTATTCCCTTCCCAAGAGATGCATTCAAGTTCCCTATTATTGTGAAGCCCTGTACCTCAGGGACTTTTTGCTAATTTCTTCCTGAAGTGTCTTGCAATTGATCCTCCTGTTTGATAGCTGACATTTACCAGAATAACACCTTTGCTCTTTTTCCTCATTATTATCAAGATGCTTTTATATAAGTCTTTATCTTTGAACATTCTGGCACTCAGCAACACCTCTTCCCCCCTTTTCCCTGGTTGAATAAGCTCTTAAATATTCCAACCATGTGAATATTCCCACCAGGTCTCTCTCATGAGAGAGTTGAGTCATAATTTTAATCTTGTTCAAGGACTTCCAGCTCTGCCAGATAGCTCCTCATGCTTTTTGTGCTAGTACACAGGAACTAAGATGTTCAGAAATATGCTCTGTTCTCTCCCTTTTTGTTCTTCCTATGATGTTGCTCTCCTCTGTTCTGTTACTCATCCCTCATCCAAGTTAGCATTGCTTATACTTACCTTTCTCATTTGTTCCCAGCTATCAAGCTTGTGTCTCGAGATGCTGTTTTTCTTTCTGTGAGACAGATCCCTTCTCCTCTCAGAAATTCTTCTGAGACCCTTTTGAAAATTCAGCTGTGCATGAAATTATTCTTAGGATGTCTGTCTATGTAGCTTTTAAAAACAAAAGAAAATTATACTTATCTTTCTGTATAAAATGAAGGTTTTGTCATTGATGCTGAAAGTATGTTTTTGTATTTCATCATTTCCCATTGCAGCATACAGTTCATCGTGTATTATTATTATTTCAGATATTTCTGGAGAATATTTCAGTATCTTGGAATGAAGACCTCTCTGATATCATATCTGTAAGAGAGATATAGCTATTAGTAACTGTGGTTGTTTTTTTTTATTCATATCATCACAACAGATCACTCATTCACCTGCTCACTGAGCTGTTTTCTCTAGGCTTGTTTTTCTATAATGTATAATCATTTTATTCCCTTTATCTCTTTTCATCACAATGCTTCAAACTCCCACCTCGTTCTTAGTGTTTTTTCTTGACTACTTTTATATCTGCTAGACTGGCATCATTTCATACCAACATAAGACATTTTTATGCTTTCTCTTTTGGGACTTGGGTTCATGTAGAGTCCTGTAGGAGAATGTCCTGCATTTTGCAGTGTGACATCCATTTTTTTCCTTGCATTTCTTAATTTTTTTTTTGTCTGTTCTGTGTGAATAATCATTTAAATCGAGCACTGACATCTGTATGCACTTTGCCTGGCTTGTTTTTAATCAACAAACTGTTAGCTTATGATGTTGCTTTAAGTCCATCGTTCAAGTGCCAAGAAATTGCAGGACTTTTTAAATATTCGGTCTGGGCTGGTTAGTGAGTTAATATAAGTGCATATAAGATGTATGCCTCATGCCTGTACAGATACAAAGTATGCTTATTTTGGCTGATAGTAGTACATCCTGGAATGTGGTATTCCACTTAGAACAGCTTGTTGAGAAAATACAGAGGAAAAAAAAGAAAAAAAAGAGAAGAAAGAAAAAGACATGAAATTCCTAAATGTCAGTTTGTCTAGTTCAGGAGTTATTAATCCATGATTTTCAGAGTGGGATAGTGCTCAAAGCATAAGAAAATGTACTAAATACCAAAACAAAAGCCAGTAAAAAAAAAAAAAAGAAAGAAAATAGGAGGAGAAATTTTACTGTAGTGTTACTGTTCCATTAGTCTGAGTTTACTGCAGTTTCAGTGAACTCAGTGGAGTTGCTTTTCTTTTAACCTGGCACCAGTCTAGTCATTGAACAGCAACTCGGCAAGGCAGGATCTGCTTCAGATGCTATGACTTGCTCCAGAAAGTCAGAAACCAGTTTGCATTACTGAGTTTGGGTTGTTGACTTTTGTATGATGTGAAGCTATTTCCCGCACATGGAGAAGTTGTGAGTATGAAACACTCACATGCCCATCATTTTCCTTTCTTATGACTTTTTCCCTCTTTTTCTCTCCTTTGCTGTTTCTCTCTGTTCCAATACAGAAAATCAGCTGAGCTGTACGGTTTTTCCAGTTTTTTCCATGGGAGAAAGAAAAGCTCTGGGGAGTGAGAAGCTGATGTCATCTCCATCAGCAATGAACACCACAGAAGCAGCAGAATTTTAAATATTCTGCTTGCACTCCTTGCATTAGCAAGGCTTTGGAACAATCTCCATCTCTCAGCTGATGGCAAGCAAGTTGACTGGCCTTCAAGGCAAAGTGCATTTACTTTTTGTGCCGTGTCTCCTCAGATACTAGATTGTCTGGGAGGAAAAGAGTCTGAGTAGCATTTTGAAAGCACATTTGAAAGACCAGTTTGATAACATTACCTTCAGTAACTCTTAAACCTGTGGATGAACCTGCCAGCTGAGATACAAAGAACAAATAACAATGTTGCTTTACAGTGCTCCATTATGTTCTAAGAAAAAAATAATAGTAAATCAATTCCTGGCCAACGTATTTAGCACAAGAATGCAGTATATCTTGATAGCTAGGTAGTGTATGTATACATACGTTTAATATAAACTGCAGAGTGTGAAAAAGAGACGTAGCCACATTTACTACTTAGAGAAGAATAGTATCTTTAAATCCTTTTTCTTACAATCACAATACATAACTGAATGGATGCATTTTCCTGATGCTAGAGACACCAGCTATTATCTGTGGGTAGATGCAGAATGCTGGGTTAGATATGGCAATTCTTGCTTTTCCAAGAGATTGATCTGCTTGGGATACTACTGTTTAACTGCATTCAAAGAAGGATTTGAGCTGCACTGATAAGAAAGAAAGCTGGCATAAAGCATACAGTAACTCATTCTGCTGAGGATTTGGCATGGCATTCATGGGAAACCAATTATGATTTATGTCAATACAGCACAGATAATTTCCTATTGATTGACTGCCAGAACCTTGATAAAATAATGAGTTAGGCCTGATGCCAGTCATTCTTGGGCACTGTCAGACCAGTGTTTCTATTTCACATGCCCTTGACAAGGCTTCTGTAGAAAATTTTTAAGTAATGTGAGTTTATAAATTCTCTTCAAATACACACACTCAAGCAAACGGAAGCAGTGATTTTTTGTTTTTTGTTTTTTAGATATGTACTCTTATCTAGGAATTTGGCTGCAAGTCTGCCAAAAGTGAGTTTTGTATTAATTGCTTTAAAAACAAAGAAGTCACTCTCTTTGTTCAGGATTCTTCTTAAGAGATTAGTGCATGAAAAATAACTTGTGTGTTCAGGTTTGATGCTACTTAAAAGTAAATGGTGGGTCTTGAAGTCTGACAAGCAAAGGGAGTCACTTACAAACTTTCTGATGGAGCCCTGACCAATGTGGACTTCTGTGTGGATTATCCAAGGGAGACAGGATTGAATATTTCTACCCTAGTGATGAGTAGATGGGGGCTGGCTGTGGCTGGACTGCTCTTTTGCTGCAATGGGGAAGGAGTTGAAGGCAGTACTGTGAATTTCCTTCCAGAGATGCAAGCAACTTCTGGAGAAGACAGAGGCTTCTGTGTGGAGCATCCAGTTCCTCCTTGGAAGGCAGCTGCAGCTGTTTTGGCTTTCTTCCATCACCACTGGCATCTGGTGTAAGCAACACAGACATTTCCCGCTCCTGGCAGTCTTCTATCTTAGGGTACTTGCCTGTTAAATCCATGAATGCTGCATATATAACTATATAGAGAGCTCCACAAGCTTGTAAGTATTTCCCAAGAAAAATTAGCTTGGAGGTAAATCCTAGACACAGTGCTTGAAGATTGTCTCCACCTCCTCTCAGGAAAGAGAAGTAAAAACCAGTTTGGTGATGTCCAGGGACTTTAGGTAGGAACAAAAAAGAAACATTCTAGAGATGGTTAAGAGTGCATGAGATTCACAGGAGAAAGCAGAAAGATGTAGTAGACATTATTTGAAGGAATTAAATAACCCTTTTTTATTCTGGCAGTCGTTAAGGGATAGATAAAGTGAACCAACTGAAGCTGGAAGTGAAAGATCAAATGTAAGAAAGGTGATGTGCATATGAAGTTTTTTACAGGATTTTGTAAAGTTTTAACACAGGTTTTAACTCTATGCTTTTGATTAATAAAGCACTGCCTTCTATTTAAGAAGTTTCTTTGGGGGCATTTAAATCAAACCTAGTCCCCCAGGTGGAAACCTGTTGAGAGTGGCAGGTATAGCTATGCCTGATTGTGGTGGAAAAGCAGGCTTAGACCATACTTTAGATGAGGTGCGGAACATTTTTCTGGAAGAGGAAGACCTTCAAGAATCTCAACTTTTTATGCCTCAATTGTGGAAAAACTGCTCATCTCATGGTTATGTGAAGAAGGAATAGAAAGATCTGTACAGCACAGCCCACTCCTGCTTGCCTTTCCTTACACAAAATGAGATCAGAGCCAAATGGGCTCCACATGTGTCTCAGCTCTCAAGCAAACTTCGATGCGATATCCCAGCTGTCCTTCTTGCATGCCCTGGCAGTAATGGTGAGAACCGGCTGCATTAACTTCAGCAGGAACAAGGCTTAGTCCTAAGGCAGCTTTAATGTTTGCCAGGATTTTAGCTATTAACAGTCTGAATCCCTATGAAACTGCTCTGTGCTTCAGCTGGTGCAACATGAGCCTGCAAATTCACATACAAATCATCGGAGTAGCAACTTCTTATTTGGTATGTAAAGTAATGAAGATGGGTCAGAAAGTCTAGGGAATGGGTATAATTCACTTCCCTCTGTGTAAAGATATTTCTGATAGATTGCCCTTCCTCACCCAAGCAATGTTTAGTATGTGTTCAGTGTCATACAAGCAAACACATCAGGTGCTCTGTTTGCATGATAATTTTTCTGGTGAGAACTGAGGCATATTGATTTTTCATTTTCTTGAGGTTTCCATAGAAGTTATGATGTTTAATGCTCAGTTTTAGCTCTCATTCCTATGTGGAATACAAACAGAATATCACCTGAAAAATAGCTTAGTAGGCTCTCATCATAGAACCTCAGCAGATCTCATCTAAAATGTTACTCAAAATTGTCCAAACACGAATAATTTGAATTAATAACACAAAAATTATTATCACCAGACTAATTCCCATACACAGACTATACCAGTGCACTGGAATGAGAAATTTATGTTTGAATTTCCACAAGAACTCAGTCACCCAGTGTCATAACTGCTTCTTCAAAGGCTGCAGTCCCTCCGATTGTTGTTGTAGGCAACAGGAAGGGAGGAGGTTTTACAAGTAACCTCAGTCTTGTCCCCAAAGTAATTCTGTGGATTATATGCAGCATATTAACCAAAGCACGCCACTATGAATGTGCAATCCCTGGGAGATAGCTAGTGGGTAGAGTATAGAGGCAAAGAGATTTTTTTCAGCCATGCTCAAATGCAGTGAACAGCATGCAGGAGAGGAGTACAGCACTTGCAGTAAAATAGACTGAGATACCCAGTTGCAGGTACAGCAAGGCTACAGCTAATAGGAGAGATCTCCTTTAGAGAGACATTTCTGCTCAAGGGCAAGCTCACAGGTTCCACGTCCTCATTCTATTCTGCTAAGAGGAGTATGAGCCCCCTGCACTGGTACAAGGTCCATTAAAGCTTGCAAGCCATCAGGGGAAGGTGAAGCTGCTTGGACATAATTCTAGCTCTGGCTAGGGTACATCTGGCTCAAAAACACAGCCAATTGCCCAGCATCTCCTTTCTCTCTCAGGTGCAGGAGAGGATTGAGCTTAATCAATTCAACTAATATGTGAGTATAGGACTTACAGAAATTGGCATTAAAGAGCAGTGGACATATGCCTGTTTTCCATTTTTAAATTTTAGATAATTCATAGAGAGATATTTCTGTTTTGACTTTTTTCAAACACTGCATGTTTAGCAATAGCCTAATTTTATTCAAGTGCACTGCCTAGGTGCTCTGGGACAGTTTAGGCAGTCTAGTTTGAAAGCCAAACATGTTGTGAGATGGCCAATTTTCTCCTACTGCAGTAAGTGAACATCATGCTCAGTTTTCTATTGCCAATTCATACAGGAAGAATTACAATTCACTAAATGGGTGAATAGCCAGCTCATTACAAAGTACTTATTCCATAATTTTGTTCAGACTGACAGCAGAATCTATTCAAGAGATCCAACTGATGGCATCACTATATGAAAGCATCTGAACCACCACAAGCTCTTTGGATATGTTAAAGTCAAGCCATTAAATTCCTGTATTGGTTTTGAAGGTTAATTTAGGTAATGTTAAAATACCTTGATACTATGTTTGTTCTTATATAAGTCTTACAGCAGCAAAACCATAGAAAGTTCTTCTGTCCTTAACAAGAGTCTGTCCATAAGTGCATGACCTTACTTTTTCCTTAAAGTATGTTGTAAATTTTAAAGGTGCAGTTAATTTTTGCATTGTCTATATTCTTGAAAGCACGGAATAAATCACTATCATAAATCATTGTCGAATGTATTGCATTTTAGGTCAGTTGTAAGTCAAATAGTGAATACTAACTACCCCACCACTGATTTTTGTTCTATTTTTCAGGACTGCCTAGATGTTTCATACTCTTATTCATCTTTTTTTTAATTATTTTTTTCCTTTTTTTTTTTTTTTTAATTTAAGAACCAGTTTTGTACCAATTTTAGTTTTAAACTATTGGAAAATAAAAAATCAAATATACTGTCCCACATTTTTGTACCACCTTATTCATTATGGTATATAACAGTATATACTAATTGTATTCTTGCTACCCTTTTTTTTTTTTTTTCCCACAGGAATTAAACTTAATTGGGGACTGAATATGCCAGGCACCTTTCTTTTTTCAGGTGTAGTAGATATGATATTTTGAATCCAGCCATAGGCTTTTGCCATTTAAGCCATAGCCAGTGGTGAATTTAACAGTGGGAGTGCTTAATACGGTGTTGCAGCTGAGTGATGCCATTCTTGAATTCTGCATCTGCTTGAGTACACCTGCTCAGGACAGACTATGAACAAGATGGTGAGAATAATACATAAAGTAGTAAGCGAGTATAAATTTTAAAAAGGAGAAGTCTGTCTTCTGATCACTGCAAGATCGTTGCCAATTACAGGTTCACTTACATTTTGTAGAGACTGTTTTTAAAAATTTCAAACAATGCAATTTCCACCTCATCCCTATTCCACAGACTAATGTATCTTACTATCGGGAAGTTTTTTCCTGATGTTCTCTCCTATTTTTTCCTTTAATAGCTCTCTCATCTGAAGTACTTATCAAATCATTTCTAAAAGTGCAGTTTTTCTTCAGGTTAGTACCATTATCAAAGAACTGATCAAATATATCTCCTGTATAGAGTTATACTATGGATGGTAGATGAAATTAACCCCCTCCCTCCACAGTAAATATTTACAGTTGCATCATGCTCAGCAAAATTGATTTGAAATGCAACTTTAAAAAAATTGAAGCAAATCATGCTGCTGTGTTACACAGAACTTTGTCACAAGGTCCAGACCTGCTGTGCCGTACTCTTTTTCATGTACATCACACTTCCTTCTGTTACCTCAGAAGAAATTTGTTTCAGCTACTGGTTTTAGGATATATAAACAGAAGGGATTGTTAACTGGTATGTGGTCATGATACTTATTGCTTAAGTATGGGGAAAAAATGTCTTATATCTTAGCTTATACATTTCTGTTTGAGTGCATGGTTAAGCACTGCAGGCTGTTTTAACCAAGTATAATGTAAACTGCTCTCAGTTATCTGCCTGTTCTGGCAGAATTTTGCTGTTCCCTCAAAGCTGGAATAGCTGAACAAGACATGTATATCTTCCTAGGGCATGCTGCTTCATGCTCTGGCATATTAACATCATCTGAGATGGAATTTTTGATCAGACTGGAGCTGGAAATAATGGTGCAGTATGAGTGTTATTGTGGGGTCAATATGTGGAGAATGCAGTAGCCTGTGGCTTACGTAAGGCTGAGCTCTTTGAAATAGGAGGCTGGGGAGAATCATGTGATTATCGCAGTTACCTTCATTATTAACCTCCTTCTATTGCTGCTCAAGGAAGATGGGATTTTAGAGCCTAAAAAGGGACATTTGTGATAGATACACTGATAATTGAAAGATTCATTCTCTTTTATTTTACTAATATAGGAGTAGAAAAGTATTGCGAGATGTTCGCTAATCGGCATTCCCAATTGATAAATGTTGACTTCTGATGCTTATCAACTTACAACACACTACCAAAGAAAAGGTGGCTAAGGAGCTGGAATGTTTAATCAGTAGAGTTAGCCAGAACTTAATTGACAACCAGTAGTGCCCATTGCCAGAAATATATGGAAATAGACTAGTAGAAATGAAAATGACCCAGAAAATGGATGAGAAGAGGTGTGAATCAAACTTTGAAACTCTGAAAGGAAAGAAGAAAGATAGTTACTTTGCCTTGGCTGTATTCCCAAACAACGGAACGAACAGATTTGTGAGGGAACATTATAATTTACCTTCAAGATATGAGATGTGGCAGACATACACGGTATTTCAGCAAATTGGATGGTTCTGCTGCATTTTGGCAAAGTCATCTGGACAAAGTGAAGGTGAAGATGTGCACATTACACTCGTGCTTTTGGGAGATATGTCTTTCACCAGTTCTCAGAAACAGTATGCCAGCACATATATGCTGTATTCTGATCTCCTTGCTGATGACGAACATCAAAGAGAGAAATACAGGGATGAACCAGCAAAAGCAGAGAGTAATACCTGCCTTATTCTCTTGTTTGATTAAGTTTAAAATGGTTTAATTTATTTTTTTTCAGATAAGTTCTGCACATAAGGCTTTTGATAGTGTATAGCATTCATTATTTCATAGAAAAACAGTTTTTCTCTCTCATGCAGCAATATTTTCTTATTACTCTTCTTTAAAGTAGTACATAGATTTCCACAGGTGTAAATCAGGACTGAGTTTTTATGTGGTGTTTTTATTTTGGGCATTGACTGTAAAGAGTCGTGCTTTAGGAACTGTTATTCAACAGTAAACAATAATAATGACTTCCAAAACAAGGATTCTTATACCCGAGGAAAATTTTGATATTTTATGAAGTTAGTCAGAAGGCCAGAAAACAATGTGTTAAAAATGCCCAGTCCTGTGAGCAAAATTGCAACGTGTTCTTGCAAAGTTAAATTATTCAGTACACATATCCACCAACTTGACTGAGACATAAAATAGATCAAAGTTATTATGAAAGGTGATAGACTGACAGTGGACTGGAGTACTTTTTTTTAAATTTAAAACAAAACAAAACACAATATGTTCTTTACCATTTTATAGAGTACTCAGTATTTTAGTGTCAGCTTGCCACTAGAAATGTCAACATATCTCATAGGCTGACTCAGGATAATCTGGACAGTAAATGAGTGGTAAAGATGAGAGATATTTTATCTGAGAATATTGAAATTAGCCACAGTATGTAATGGATCCACACATCATTGCAACAAAGCCATTTTCTCTGACTATTGTCTCAAAAAAAGCGATTGAGATAAGTGAACCAATAACATACACTCTCTGGTTGGTTATATAGGTGGTGTTCCTTGCCTGCCTGATTTCTATATCTAATTTTTATGGCTCCAGTTTCACATTTTGTCCCAGCCTCTTAGCTGTGGCTGAAGAGGGAATGTATAAGATTCCTGGTCTCTGTTCCCAGGTCTTCAATTCAAGAAAACCTTAGTTCTATCGACATACTACCCAGTAGGGAGAAAGTAAGAGAAACAGAGGAAGAAAAGGAAAACTTACCTCTGTATATTTTATTCAGTAGTTCTATTTCTAAAGGATCACCTGTCAGTTAGAGTGTCTCATGCCAAAAGAAGGGGCCATTGGTTCTGTATTCAGTTCTGCCATACATCTGTCCAACTCAAACTGACTCTGGATCCATAGTCATGAAATGCAAATGGCACATGGTCCTGAAGCCATGGTATTGCCTATGACAGGGGCAGTACTGTCTACAGTGTCCATTTCTCATGTATGTCTGTGGCATAGGGCTTGAGTTATTCACTCTGGTGAGTCAGCCTTTCTTCCAGCCTTTACAGCCTTTTTTTTTTCTTTTTCTTTTTTTCTGGGGGCTTAACTGCCCTGAGAAAATTCCTGTTTCTGAAGCATACCGTCAAGCGTAGGTAGATACTTAGTAGGGTGAGCCTCTTCAGCATTGCTCAGATGCTTTGCAAGTTGTCATTGTTGTTCACTATTAATAGCTGATGAACAGCTTGGTAGGGCCTTATTTGTGCTAACACATGAATAACTGTGTTTTTTTCAGTGCCAAATAATGTTACTAAAAGGGAAAAACATGATCAAGTTAGAAAAAAAGCAAAAAAGCCTCATGTAGAAAGATGATCCCCTTGAGCATGCTTCTGACGTTTTTTTCCAGAATTAAGAAACCGTAGGAGAACTTGAGCAAGGAAAACAAACATCTTTTCCAGCAAATGTCTTTCTCCACAAAGGATGCAATTTTGATTTCAAGCAAATGTGTGTACTCACATGCAAAAAGAGTATTCCACCTGTGGAAGAATCCAGTTGCTAATGAAACTGCTGATCAAAAGCCGTTAGTAAGAACCAAAAGGTCAGTGCTGTTTGCTGAGTCCTGCAAAGAGCTAATTTGCTGATTTCTGCCAGAGTGAAGCTGGCCCTGAGCAGAAGACTGCCCCAGGGCTCATCTCTGCCCTGTTCCCTGTGTGGGCATTGTGAACAGCAGGAAGGAGTGAGCGGGCAAGCTCCCTGTTCAGGCCCACTGGAAACAAACTCTTGCAGAAGATTTTTGCTATTTTAATACTCTTACCATGGTCCTAAAATATGAAACTATTGTCAAAAATATGCTTGGGAAGTCTTTCCTTTTCTGCTCCAGAATTGGGGCTCTTTAACTTGGCATTACTGAATTCTCCTCCATGATATCGGACAAACAGCTCTGCTCTTCCAAGTTTCTCTTATACATTTGCTTAGGATTCTTTTAAGACTTCTCAGAAAAAAAAGTTCCATCTGCAAATGTGCCATAACAAAACAGGAGCAACTTGATCTAGCTGTAGATGTCTCTGTTCATGCCAGGGGAGTTGGACTAGATGACTTTTAGGGATCCTTTCCAATTCAAACAATTTTATGATTCTATGAAAAAGAAAAGAACAATAACTGTGTATCATTATCTGATACTTCATAACGTTTACATGCTACTGTTAAAAAGGTACATAGCAGATGCTTGCTTTTGCGCCACTGTCAGAGGATGTGCTGAATGCAAGGGTTTTCCAGATGTAGGAGGACTTTACGACAGAACAATGATGAGAGCTGGCTACATTATGTTGATTTGAAAAAAAAAAGAATGAAACGTTTAAAAAAACAAAAAAACAAAAAACCAACAGCAACAAAACAAACAAACAAAACAAAACAAAAACAGGAATGAATGCAAACGACCAGCAAACAATGCTATCAGGATATTCCATATGCTTGTCTTCAGTTGTCTCTTTGTATAAGCTGTGTTCGCATTGAGTTTTATGCCTTGCTTCACGATGAACTGAAAAGAAAAAAAAAGGTAAGAAGGGGAGCTTTGCCCAGTAGAAAGACTCGAATGTTTTCTGCTTATTCCTTGTTTGTTCAAAACTTTTTGTTTAAAATAGCTGTTACCGACCATGGAAAATCTTCCCATCACATTGATTTCGAGAAGAAGCTATCCTGAAATAACTGCTGCATTGCACAGTAGATGTTTACCTGTTTCCCAACTACACAAACTGATAATGGGTAATTGGGACACAGGCTAAGTGCTAAAATCTGGTACCATTATGTTGAATGACACTCTATAAAATAACATCTGTCTGTGTGTAACATAGGCTTAATTCCCAGCACACTACCAGTCTATAATGAGAACAGTATACTGTAAGCGCTGGAAATATAGAAAAAAAGTGCAACTAGATTGCTTTTCTGATAGCATACAGGTAGCAAAAAGGCAAGTTTATTATCTTCCAGGAGTTTACATTTTCATTTTGTAAAAAGCAATTTTACATCTGTCTTTCTATTACTTTAGAGTTCTGGGTAGATCTACAGCACACACATGTACAGATGTGTATATATGTTTGTGTGTGTATATATATATATATTTAAAAGAAGTTAGATTAAACAGTTAAATGCTACTGAAACAGGCATCAAAGTCAGTTCAAAGATTCCTGCTGGATTTAAAGCTGGAATGAAAATGAGATTGTAGCAGAAAACAAATCTACTCAGCCTTCGTTAGTAATTTTGGCCCTGACCACAATACTAGCTTCTTTTATTTATTTTTATTTTTATTTTTATTTTTATTTTTATTTTTATTTTTAT
>NW_024884142.1:71528886-71536958 GCF_019232065.1 Centrocercus urophasianus | reverse complement strand
TTTATTTTTATTTTTATTTTTATTTTTATTTTTATTTTTATTTTTATTTTTATTTTTATTTTTATTTTTTTTCCAAATATAAATTAAAACCTATATCATGTGAACATCATATTATGGTGCATTTTGTGTTTGCTGATGATGCCACTAACCTGCTTGATCTGATCCCAGTCAGAGGAACCCAACCTCAGTAGCATGAAATACCACCTCCCCAGGTAACTGCATGAGGCATTATTTTCAGAGATGGGTTTTTTTGACTTCAGCAGCTGGAACTACAGGTCTGATGAACTAGTGATTAGATTTTATCTGATTTTAGATGTCTGACTGCCAGATCATTTTCAGTGTTGAACTTTAGCCTCGGGTTTTTCTTTTTTCCTTATTTCAGTTGACATAACATTTTTTCCTTAGGATGCCAGTACATGTCCATATGAATAGTTATTTTTTCTTCCACAAGATATGTGGAATGACAAGAAAAAAAATAATGTGAAGACATTCATGTGTGATCCATCTTTATTTTTGTAAGCTGGTTCAATTATTAGTGCAACATTATCTTCTCGGTAGTACACTATCTAGCAGTATGATCAGTCCCAGCAAATCCAGATAACGTTTGAATAAATCAATTAATACACTTGTATTTGCGTTCACAGTTATCAGGAAATCAAATTTTTAAGTGTGCATAATGGAATATAACTGATATGTGTGCAATGGTCAGGAATACCAAATATTTTGTCTCTGAGTGAGATTACTGTTGAGAAAAGTTCATTAAACTGAGCCATTTTATTAATCCTGGTATTAAACATACATTGTTACAGCTGAAAAAAAAAGAAGTAGAAATTGAAAAAATGATGGGAAGAAAGACATATTGTCACCACATTTTTGTATTTTCTGCAGAAAAAGCCATAATTTCTTAATAGACACAATCCCTTCTAACTCAAACAATTCAATGATTTTTATTTTTTTTTTTCCCCACAAGCATATTTCAGAAAAGCTTCATTTTTCCTGTTAAGGACTATGAGACTTCTTGTTCAGCATATTCACTTTATACAGAATATTTGACAGCCTCTACATATGCCTGTGCTGGGGAAGGCTAATGTAACTTGTCAGCCAGCATGTTCTCACTCATGGGAGAAGTTTTGTGAAAATGTGCTTTTTAGGTGGCTGGCTCCCAGGTTAGGTGACACAAGGGTCCCCTCCCCTTCCTCATGTGTATGTGTTGTATGTTTGTCATTAACCTGGACATCACTTAGTATTTTTTTCCATAGGTTTCCTACTCCTCAAGGCTCATCTGCACTTGAAGGATACCTTAAAATAAGGGAAGAGTGGTGCTTATAAGTCACACCTGTGGGTGAGGCAGGGGTTTGTGTTCTCCCAGGTGCCTTGACATGGCTTTTTCCTGCTCTGTGCATTTCTATGTGGAGACAAAGAATGTCTTACCCTTCTCCATGTATTCTCTAAAATAAATCTGTTCCAGCAGCAGTGAAGTTACATCATGAGCTGGGCCATATCAGGTGGCAAGAGAAAGCTCTTCTGCTCCAAGATTTCTAAGTGGATCTTTAATAGAGGATTGGGGATCCTAGCAAGTTCTGCTATCTCTGAGTCCTCAAATATTTTTCAAAAACTTGGCCTTGGTTAATTTGCAAAGTTACCATATTGCTGTGCAGACCACTACAGGAAAAAAAAAATTCTCCGTCTGGTCACATTCACCCATACATTTCAAGTAGCTGTTATAAAAAATTGTCAACAAAAATGAGTCTTTTAGTCTCTCTTTTGACTTGGGAAAGTCATTGCTTGTCTTCATGTTTATCGGTTATATGGACAGCGTTTTGTAATTTATTTACTTACATTCTATCTGCAAATTTCTAATTTTTTCTCCATGTTTTACAAAGAGGCGTCCCTTTATTGAAAACTGTGTGCTCTACTTTTCATTTTCTTTAATCTGCTGATTTCACCCATGTTTTTCAGGAAAATTTTTTCTTCTAGAAATAGATTCTTTCCAGAAAAAAATAAAAAAAAAAAGAAAAAAAAAAGCAGAACTCATTTGGATTTATATCCACTCACTGATTAAGTCATAGTGCTTGAGCCTGGAGAAAGGATGGAAATAAAATTTGAAAATCCAAGGCAGGCCATTATCTGGATTCAGATACTATCAATATGACAGGCATTCATGATAGAGAGAAATACGAATTTCATGAGTAACAGAGAAGCAAGCAGCAAACTGAAGAAGAGGAGTGCCTGGTTTCTAGATGGGTTGTTAAGTAGATAGGTTCCCAAGAACAGTTTATCTGCAGCATAAAAGCAGGAGTTAATGTGGCACTGGCTGATTCAGAATACCCAGGGCAACTGTGTCTTTTTGCAGGAGGCAGATTTTCACAGCAATTGGGCATGATGAGAGGGAATCCCTGAGGATCCCTGTAGCGCTGCTGCAGGAGAAGGTGAAGGAAGTGTGGGGCAAAGGGTAGACAGTGTAATGCCTATGAATATTTTTCTCACAAGAGAGCGTGTGTATTTCTAAGTGACACAGAGAAGAGGTGAAGCCAGAGTTTTCAGTCTCAGTATGTTATGGAAGATGCACTGGAGTTTGAAGACACATGGGGAAACTAAAAGGGAAGTAAAAGTGTGATTTAATTACTCAGAGGCTAAATGTAAGGACTAAATTGCTCTGAGGCTAGGGGACAAGTAAATGACCAAGGGATTAGATGCTGTGCTAGTGAAAACTGTATAAATACCAAGGAAAGTGGCAGAAATTTCAGTGAGGTTTTTGAAAACCCTCTCTGGCTTGCCCCAGGACACTAGGAAGAGCCAAGTAATTTCATATTTTGACTGAAGTACTGCTGAGATTTGTAGTACAAGCACCACCAGGGTCCCTGGGTATTTGATGCTAGCACCCAGATATCCACTGTGGTTTACATTTGAGCTTACTTTGTGGACCTAATCTTCCTAGAAGTCTGGGCAGAGCAATATGTTATGACTGTATTTATTGGGTTCTACAGAAAATCTCTGGGGAAAATGTGGTTGCCTTTTTTTCTTTTTCTTTTTATAACTTATCTGTGTTGGATGGAGGAAACAATATTTAAAATACATTTGTATTTTACTTTTTAATTTAGAAATGCCAGAAATGTCATCCCTGATCCTCCTTGTTTGCAAGGGAACTTCTCTGTGACAAATGAAGCACTGAGAGTTTTTTAAACTGTATTTGAAAGAAAGCAGTGCATCAAAACTTACATATTTTCCCTAATATTGAAAGCAAATCTGAAATATGTGTTTCCTACCTCAATCAAATTCCTCTACCTGTTGTCACACCACTATTACTATTGATTTTCAAATAGAAGTTGAGACTTTCAGGATAGACTGGGAATGATGTTTGAAGCTGAATGAATCCTTCATTAAAGGATTAAACACTTTCTTTCACTGACTACAAATCAGAACAGATTCACATTTTTCCCTCTTTTGCGGTGCATTCACCTCTAAATGAAATTCCAGAACTTCCCTCTTAGTTAAAAAATTGTTCAGATTTGTCTGTCATATCTGAGATTTCTTTATGCATCTTACTTTAGATAATACCTTTGTTTAATTTAGATTTTGTGAACAAACTCCCTTCATTTCAAAGTGGACAGTTTACTACCTGCAAGTTTGCTCTTTTTGGTCATAATATTTCAACTAATTTTGCTTCGTAGGTATTTTGTCTCCATGGTGTCACACCTGTTTCCCTCTGAGAGGCTCTGTTTCAAACCCATCACTTTGATTTTTACTGTCATGTTTCTCAGGTATTCTCAGATAGTACTTTTAAAAATTAATTAGCTGCAAATCAAGAAACTCAAAGGCTCTCAGATTTCACTAGCCATAACTCCTCCTTTGCAATTAATTATATGGTCTTAATGTCCATCATTAATTAGCTTACAGCAAATTTGCCATTTAAGTATATTTAGCAGACTATCAACAGCATCTATTTTGCACATTAAGCAACAGGATGTCCTTAACTGACATGAAACCTGCTCACCAGGATCCTACAATAGAAGAACCTTCCTGTATGGAAAGAATACATTCCTTATTTTCTAGAATTTTTCATGAGTGTATGTGTGTTGCAGTGATCGCAATGCACCAGCAGGCAAGGCGACCACTGGGTTTTGGTCTACGCAAGGAAAACAAGGCATAGAGAACACCAGAACTCATAGATGCGGATTTCGCCAATGGTGCTCTGGGTCTGTTAGTAAAGGGCCAAAGATAAAGCACCAGTTATCACTTGGTCTTAAAAAATAAGTTTTGTGTGACTTGAGTAAACATCAAACCTCTTCTGGGGTGGCTGGTTAAACAAAAAGTGAACTTGATCATGACTGGCAAATCCCTACAGCTTGGACTTGGTCAGACATTGACAGAGACAGTCATGAATACAATTTCCTCTTCCTCATCTCCACGTGGGCAGTCAGAGCAGAACTCCTGCAGGAAAGAGCTTTCAGCTTGGCTGGTCCATCAGGAGCAGTTGTTTTGCTGTGTTTTCCAGTAGTCATGCCTGGAAATCCTGAAAGAATAAAATAGTGCAGGTGTAGAATGCTAGCTTAAATTAACTAAATGATGGGCAAATTGGATGATTTAGCCATCACAAAGGCCTGAGTACATCAGTGTACTGATGGCTGTAACACTGGGCATTGATAGCTTCAGAAGAGCTGAGTATTTCTTTTACGGCCTCTAAAGCTTTGCATGTGCAAACATCTGGGCCAGGGCTTCAGTGACAACCAAAAGAGCACACAAGCTGTTCTAAAGAACAGTCAAAAGAAAAGAAAAAAAAGGGACAAATGACAACACATAGGCAAAAGAAGCTGCAAATTTCACATCCTCTACACACCAACGTTATAACTCTGGGGTAAAACTTTCATCAGAATACCCAACACATCTTTTGGTTTTTGGGATATTTCAAGGCCACTGCTCCTCACAGAGCAGAGGCACTTCTGAACTATTTGCAGTTTGAACAAAAGTGTAAGGAATGGACAATTTTATAGGCATCTCAGGCCCTGCTGTTGCTGTTTAATTGCCCCAGATTGTAAATTCTTTGCAACACAGGTGAACTGCTCCAGCTCCTGAAGTCTGTCACTTTCACTTGTCACTTCATCTTTAAGCTCTACAAGGACAAGCTCCAGGAGACCGATTTATGTTTTTAAAGATCTATTCTTTTTTGATCAGTTTCACAGGCTTTATCTAGTTTACTTACTCCTCTAAATGAGCTTGGGCACTGCTCCCTGAGGTAAACACAAACTACATGCTGTTAGAAACAAGAGTTAGGGATGTGCTATTAAAACTTCTCCAGTCTTATCAAATTACAAGGGGCAGGGGTATTGCAAAAAGTCCCATAAATTTAAAACAGATTTTAAGTACAAGAACAAAGCCAGCTTGCACGTACAGAAAGGATCATAGTTTTTCACCTCAGAAAACTGGGCCAAAATCTGGGCTCAGTTCTGAGATTCACGAGTAGTGCAACCACCACCTCTAAACTATATGCTGAGAACGGAGTTGTTTCCTTCTGAGAAACTCCATGGATGTACCTATAATCTCTACAGTGTGTAAAAGCAGAGTGAGCTCCCTTGGTTCTCAGTTACTCAGCAGATGTTACATGGGGCCCAGGGACTGACATTTGAAAGGTGGGGAAAGGAACCTCATCAGGAATTTACTGAAGTATAAAATGCTTCTTAAGATTCTATAGGGCAAGAGATAGTTTAGGAGATTTAGTAATGGCTCTTTGCAAATTAGGAAAACTTGGATGCGTAAGAGACCTTGAAAACATATTATAAGGACATGTGAAACATCATTTTTCATCTCTTAGAATTGGGATTGGTAGGTAGAGTGGCAGTGAAAAAACAGAAACTGTCATTAAAGGGTACCTTCCGTTCATGGTACCCTTTTGTAAATATTTAAGTATCCACTTTCCACTGGCCCAAAATGAGACTATTCTTACCACAGGTGTCCACTAATAAAGTGGATGGAATGATGTGGATGTTTCAGGTCATATAATCATACAATGGCTTAGGTTGGAGGGGACCTTAAAGATAATCTTGTTCCTACCCCCTGCCATGGGCAGAGCTGCTGCCTACCAGCTCAGGCTGCCCAGGACCCCATCCAACCTGGCCTTGAGTGCCTCCAGGGATGGGCAACCACAGCTTCTCTGGGCAGCTAAGCCAGCTCCTCACTGCTTTCTGAGTAAAGAATTTCTTCTGAACATCTAACCTAAATCTCCCCTTTTAGATTAAAGCCATTCCCCCTTGTCCTATCAATTCCCTTCCTTCAAGGTCAATTTCCTTGGCTACAACTGTCTGAACAACAGGAATGCTGGGAGAGATGGTGAGCTTTTCTGACTACCTGAAATATCTGTCTTGGGGGATGAATGCTTAAAAGTATCTTTTTCTGATCTCTCTAAGAAGTTCATAGGAAAATGCGGATAGTGAAAAATAATTATGAGACAGAACTGAATTTCTATGTAACCTTGACTATTCATTTGTACAGCAAAACTTAAATCTTCAAAAGTATTTCTTTGGACACTTACAGCCGATTTCCATTACATTAACCAGAATCACTGGGGCAGTGTCTATAGATTTTGAACTGTTACTTTCCAAATGCGATTTATTGGAAAACTGACTGAAACCCTTTGAAATACAAAATTGATTTAAGGAAATCTTGTTTTGTAATAGGTACTGAGGTTCATTGTCTATTAAGCATTCTTTGCTTTTGCTGATGCAGTTATCACAGTCTTCTCGTTGAATCCTGAAGTATTATCTTCAGGTTCTCAGAACCAAATCTGTCATTTAAAATCTCTTCAAACGCAGTGAAATGACATAGTGGTCTGTCTCACTAAAAAGTCAGGTTTCTGCAAAGGATTCTTGCATTGCCACTAGTCAAAACATAGTTCTGGTAATTAGAAATGTGTTTTGAAATGTTGCCAGAGGTAAGTCACTCTTCCACACTAACCTGCTCTTGAGTAGGTATGATTTTGATGCTACTGTTCAGACACATAAATATCTGTCAATAAATAGCACATTAAGTACTGCTGTGTATAGCTATGAGAGTGAACAAAGCTTTTTGAAAGTACCGTAATTCTGACTGATGTTCCAAGGCACACCTGGATACATAAATTCTTGAGAAATGATTGTGCACATTATATGGGTATGACATTTGTTATAATCTTTTACATTTGCAATAATCCATTTATTTTCAGAGAGAGAGATAGAGGTAAGGCAGCAGAAAAATTCTGCTTTTCATTGAATTAACCCCTACATACACATAGTAAGGCAACTTCTTCTATGTGGCAGAGCATGGAGGCTACACAGTCTTTTAATGACGTTGGTTCCTCCCGCTCCTGCAAACCGATTAGAATATGGAGGAGGTAGAATTTGAAAGTATTACAAGAGAAGACTAATTTAAAGCATCCTGGATTGTATAGGTTGTAAATATTTGTGGGTTTAAAGTTCCCCAGTGTTGAGAGTGGCTCAACCGTGCAGAATTGTTAGCCTCTACTGAGTTTCATCCCTACAGGGATGCTTCCAAGAGATGTCCTGAGAATTAACGAACATTTTCATTGAACATGAACATAGTATCAGAGGAACTGTTCACAGAGACTGAGATTTTAAATTCACAGTTTATACAAGCACATTTTAAAGAGGCAGTTTATTCTGAGTGCAAAGTACAGTACCATAGGTTAAACATTTCTCCCTTGTTGTCATTACCAAATGCACATTAGACAAATTATTATGCCAGACAAAAAGGGAATTTGCTTCTTGTTAAGAGACAAAAAAAGACTAAGAAATCACTTTCCAACATCTGTGACTCTTCCATCCTTCCCCCAACACACACTAAAGTGATCTTCAATTACGTTTCTCATGGGCTATTGATTGTACTGGACAGATCATCAGTGCCATTGTTACATGTCACTGGGGAAAGCAAACATACGTAATATACTTTAAAGATGCACGGCAGACAATAATCATCATAATAAAAAAACTCTCAGACAATAATTCTATGTACTTTTATAGAGAGATTTCTGCTCAAGGGGTGTGTTGTAGTGATACTACAAAATCTGTATGAGGGGCTACAGG
>NW_024884142.1:71227787-71528786 GCF_019232065.1 Centrocercus urophasianus | reverse complement strand
TTTTTTTTTTTTTTTTTTGTGAGAAGGAATTAAACAAAGTCTTTCACTTGTGTCATGAGACGACTGACTACCTGGGAAATGATGAGTACCTCTGATACTGCTGAGGCCTTTCACCTCCTGCTGAATTTGGCACAGATTAAGGGGCTCAAAATATTAAATATCAGGCAGTGACAAATCACAATGTAGTTGTGGCCCAGTTGTGATTTTTTCTTCTGTTGATCATGCTATTAGTCACAATGACTTCATGATACTACTTCTGTGTATAATTACTTGCTAGGATAAAGGAAGTTTCTACAGACAATTAAAAATCTGTCCCAGCAAAGGTTTTTCCTGATGGAGGAAAGTTTGACTATGGCAGAAGCTGTAAATGCAATGCAGGTGGAAGGAATTTTACACCTGAATAGAAGATAGTAAATTATTATTAGTAAGCATCTAAATTATTTGCCAAAAAGTAACCGTAACAAGATAATGACATTACACACTGTGTGCCTACTATTGATGTTTCAATAAAATCAATACAAATGTTTAAAAAAAAAAAAAAGGAAAAGGAAAAGGAAAAAAAAAAGAACTGGATGAATTTTTTGAAACTGCAAGGTGAAACTACAGTTGAAACTTGGCATGGGCCATTTGAAATGGAAACTGGAGCATCAATGACACTTTGGTAGCTTACTTCAGATTTTTTTTTGTTGTTCAAAATAGTGTTCTATTTCCAATAAATCCAAAGCTCTGAGGTTTGACCAACTGTATTCTGAAGCTAGTAAGTAACACCATCAGGTGGCAACTTCTTCATGAGAGCTGTTAAATACCTCATACTGAAATAAGAGGAGATGATTCAAGAAGACTATGCTGGGAGATGTGAAGAACATCCTTTGGGAAGTGAAGGAAGGAAGAGTGGGACCAGAAGGGCTGTAGCCTTCCCTCTATCCTGGAGTTTTTCCTACAGCCACTGCAAGATTTTGGATTGAATGCCTGTGGTGCCACGTGGGCTCTGGACCAGACAGCCTCCCTTTTGTGAATGTGGAATGGGAGCTAGGGATTAACTAAAGTTAATTTTACAAATTTCCTCTTCCTCCAGGAGCTGATGAGAGACACTAGTGAATGGACAGTTTTTCTGTATTTTCTCTTTTCCATGCCCCTGCTCCATCAAGGTTTCGTCTGATAAAGGAGTAATTACATAATTCTTTCTTGAGTTGACATTTGGGATGCTTCTTCAGCAGCCCTCCTTGTGTTGTAAATGACACATTTTTAAGAACGTCTTAAGGGTTATAGTAAGGGTCTGTGGATGTCACCCATTTTATTTGGTGGAATATGAAGGAGAAGAAGGCTTAGGTTTATGGTAGTACTGACAGCATATTCAGTTTCTTAGCAGCCTTCATTTGTGATTTCTTACCTAGTTCTGTGTTACAGTTAAATATAATCTGGACTATTCCAAATATTCGTTTCTTCTTGAGATATTATTATGATTTTTCTTCTTGGTTTGACCAGAATCACTGATTTCAGTGAAGGCTACTACATGAGTTATCATCTTTACTCCATCCTAAAATATTAAAAAAAAAAATACCTAGAAATGCTGCATTTAATGTGTTTCTCCATATTTATCACAAAGTACTAAAAATAACTTACTTAACATATTTTTTTCATCAATATTTACAGTTTTTCGTATATGTTTATTTCCCAGTATTTCTTATTTAGCTTTACTTTCAATAGTAGATAGAAAAGCTTGAATTTTAGTATAATTTTCTCAGAAACTAGAATCTTTTTTCTAGTACACTTAATGCTATTTTAACTTGTGTTTCTTTGAGATTCTTTCATAACATTAGATTTGATGATGAATATTAAAATTAAATACAGACCTTCGAAGTGCCAGAAATTTAACATTTATACACATCACTACCGTTTAATATACATTTGTTCTTCCATAATTGCTAGTTATAATTACCTAGCACTCAAACATACAGAAATTCTCAGTTTACTGAATCATTTCAGTTCAATTGCTTTTAAATACAGTAGGTGGTCTATCAATCAAGTAGGCTGTAATTGATTCACTCTTTGCAACGTTCTCAATCCTGGTCCATGTGGATTGTCAGCAGACCATAAATCAAAGGTAAATAGCAGAGGAGTGAGTGAGGTAAATGTGTGTGTGAGGGCACTGAGTGTCTAGAGGATGTCACAGGACTCACTGTTATATGCATCTGCACTCAGTACATCAATTTATGACCTGGTAGAGAGTGCAAAGACAGGCAGACAGGAAGAGCTGATAATGCCCTGTGACTCCCGCTGCTGCCTTCCAAATGTATGTACAAACTGGCAGTTTAAGCAATCTAAGGCTGAGGCTTATACACTACCACAAAGGCTATTGTTATCAGTGAGCACCCTGGCAAGAGTCTGGCAAGGATGGATACTCGAGGACTGTAAGTCCATGTTGGCTGGGTATAGCAGTGGTTGCTTAAGCAGCAGTAGATGTACTGAGTGAGTGAGTGTACTAACACTCCCAACCCCATCGTTTGATCCTGTACTAAGAGAGAGTGCAGCTCCCAGTGGAGACTGCAGCACTCTGCAAGCCACACCAGTGCCGGCCATGGAGCTCAGTGAGCCCACTCTGGACCTACGGACCAAAAAGACACAAGCATCAGCAGTGTGGAAGTTATGGCACCAGTCCTGTAACACCCAAAGTTTTGCCTACACGGGAGAAATCTTCCTATGGCATTGAGGAAAAATGCATACACAGTGCAGAAATGGGTGCTACCAGATGCTATTCAGATTAATTTTTGTTTTCTTTAAACAAAGGTATTTATATTGGTGTGCTTTCTGCTATAGGAGCCAAGAGAATACCACACAAGTATGTGTATTATGGATTGCTTAGTACTTCATCTGATAGACATAGCAGTGTTTTGTGGCTTTGCTGGTGATACTGTCAGGAAATATTTCCACAGACCCTTACTATATCTTTCCAAGACATCACAGACTGCTGCAGACTGAACCAAACTGTTGTTGTGACCTAGCTAGTCAAAAAAGATGAATCTTGTGTCACTCTTCATTGGCACATCATTTTTTTCTGTGAGAACTCAGCAAGAGGAAGGTACCAAGAGGTCAAATCGCAAATTACAGAGCATTCTGCAAGCCCTAGGAGTCTGGTGTATAAGCTATGATGGATTGACTCATTTCTCTGTTGTCTCATGTTATAGCACAGAAAAATAAAATTAAAAAAAAAAAAAAGAAAAAAGAAAAAAAAAAGGACAATTTCCATGTTTTTTTGAATGATCCATTTGACATTTCTAATGTATGTATTAAGTGATTTCATCTGTCTCGAAGAAGCGAAGTGGGTGAGATCCTTGTGGTTAACTATGTAACAAATCTAAGTATCGTACACTTTGACTAGTTCATCTGCCTGCTATTCTCTTCTCCAGAAATTTCTGGGGAAAATTTTGAGCAGTTTCAAACTGATGCCTTTAACCTCATTTTTGTTTTACAATTTAACTTTTCGCACACGTGTTTGCTTAGGAAAGGAAAGTTTGTTTCCTTTCCTAAGCAAACACCTGTATTTCTCCCTTAAGGTATAGCAATTCTAGCCCCAGAGGATGAAGGCAGGGTCCTTACAAATTGCTATATTCCATTTATATAACAACTGAATCACTCGCAGATCTACAGAAATAAAACTGAACATTTAGTATAACTGGAATGGGAAAATCCCAAAGACGTCAATGTGCTCCTGACCTCTAAAATGTAATCACAGTACAGGCTATCATCATGGTTCCCTGCTTAAAGGACCTAGCAGTAGAAGGCTGATCTCTGTGGGCAGAGGGGTCAGAGGAGGCAGAATTGTGAGGTCAGAGGTAGCCATTCCCTGCAGAGATATCAAAGCAGAGGCCCAATATTAAACTCAGCATCTCCTAGGTCAAACTGTTTAAGCCAGAAACATGTTACAGTGGAATTGCTAGGTCATGGCTTGAACCAATGGTTGAGCAACAGGTGTGGCTAACCCAGGGAGCTCAGATAGAAATGCACCTGAGTGGCTAGAAGCAATGGAATGAGGATCCACTTCTCTTCTCCATCATTTAAAGGTTAGAAGCCAAGAGAGTTGTATCCTTTTGAGACTGCACTCCTTTGGAGAAGTTAGCAGTTATTGGAAGGGGTGAGTCAATTCTGAGTTTCTTTTGTCATCCTGTTCTACAGCACCTGTATCCTAGGAAAAGGTTCTGTGATCACCTTTTTCTCCCTTTCACATACACACTGCCTACTTGCCCTTAAGAGATAGCTCTCAATATTTTGGTGTAATCTTTTATTTATTTTTTGAGTGTATAAATATCTGTAAACATAGACTTGTGTTTATTTCTGTCTGACCCCAGGTATATGTTTATATGGAAAATGCAGAGAATACGCTTCTATTGCTTTCTCAGAACTCACTTCCCTGGGCAGCCTGATTGGGTGGGTAGCAACCCCCCCCCTCTCCCCCCCCTTACCCTTCCACTCCTGCCCCCATGGCAGGGAGTTGGAACTGGACAGGTTTTAAAGTCCCTTCCAACCCAAGGTGTTCTGTGATTATGTGATTCTATGATGACTGTAAAGCTCTTAAGTTTTTGCTGTTTATCATAAATACAATATCCCAGAATCTTACTGATTATATCTGTAACTTTGTATTCTCCATCATTCTGTATGCTCATAAATCACACTTTAAATAGCAGTAAATGAACGCAAGTGGTCCTTTTCTTGTTTTCATAAGGTGATGTTAATATTATCTCTACAACAAAACCAAACACTTTTGCTCTCATTACACAAAGTCAGCGTGGTAGGTCATCAAAAGTTTCCTTCCTAAATTTATCTACTTTTCAGAATACATAAATAGGAAGACATAATAAAATGTCATGATTTCGTGAGGACTGCTATGATTGGAATATTTACTTTTGTTTGTTTATGGGCAAAAATCTCTTTAGTACAGTCTGTTTGCTTGCTTTTATCAGAAATTAGATTAGACTGACATATTTCTTTTCCATAAAAGAGAAATGATTAGGTAGATTTTTATTTTTTTATTTTTTTAAAGGAAGCATTTTATCCTGAGTTATAAGAGAAGAAACAAAGCAACAATAAAATCTTCAGCTAGCTACTCCATACATAATGTTCTAACAAAATGAGATGTTTACGAATGAGTGAAAAACAGGGAAATATTTATCTTCATTTACATGAGAAAATTTGTCTTCCTCCCCCCCTACCCCCCCATCTTATAAAAGCCTAATAAAAGATATAAACTTCAGTAGATACTCAAATATATAATTGGTGTTTAATTGTGTCTGGCATATATCTTTAAAACTTGCATCTATGCAAAGTCACTTCAATCCTTATACAGCTTGCAGCTTCATGTTCAAAGGAATGTAGAAACCAAGGCACTTCAGAAGGGGAAGACCATTAGATTTCACACTAGCAGTATATTTGTCTCTGCTCATGAAAACCTTCCTGCTTGGGCTTTGAATTAAATCTGTGCTATTGGTGGTCTGTTCTTTGTTATTGTGCTGCTTGAGAAGTTAATCAGTTAATTTATTTTGCTATTGGTCCCAGTCTATTCCTGAAGTCACTTGAGGGCTGTCCATTTTCCTGACAATTAGCCTATTTGGCTGATGAGTATTTCTCTCTGTAGCCTGACAGACACCTCTCTCACCTGGTCCCTTGTTTGCATTCTCCTAGCTGACTTCAGAAATCAGTATGAGGATCTGTGTCCATGTATGATGGACACACACAAAATAACTTGCTTAAAGGGGAAATATCTCCCTATTCCCAGGGAGAGAATAGCTGACCAATGTCCCAGGTGCTCAGTCTGTGTCCTCCAATTTATTTTTTGAGGTTAATTACTAACTCTGAGTCATCTTAACCCCAACAGAGACCCAGATCCTGAGTTATTTTGATAACCAACTCAATTTTTAGTTTTCTTAGAGTATATGTGCTGAGTGCAGGAGAGTTGGAGTAAGTTAAAGGCCTCTCTGGGTATCACTACATGTATCAGCATTAGGCATGATTTTATATGCTGAATAGCAACAATCCTTCATCCCTATAGGACCCATATTTCCCTGAAAGCATACACAGGGTTAAGCCCAAACCAGTGTGTGCTCAGCCTTCTTCATCTCCCTTGGGTGGCCAAAAATGGTTGCCAAGCACTAGTTCTCATCCCTACTGGGTGATCCTGGCCACCCTGCCAGCAGCCCTACTTTCTTTCAGTTTGGGCAGCCCCCACATTGCTCTCTGGAAAGCTTGAGTCACCCATTTGCCACACAGAGCAATGAAAGAGAGCTCAGCTGTGTGGAGTCAGCTTACAGTCTAGGTGACCATGCCTAGATATGATCCTGGGGTGAACTAGCACTTCACAGTCCATTTTTTTCTTTCCTTTTTCCTTCTAGCAACTATTTTGCCTCCCTCCCAATTCCCTATCTCAAGGTCCTACTCCCGGGAGGTGAACTGCTCCTTGAACACCTGAAAGCTGACCCAAAAATTAACTGTCCTCTAAACTACAGCTGGCATACTCCTCCATTAACTAATCTAGTGTCTGGGAGCAGGTCTCCAGAAAAGCATATGCCTTTCCTGACAGATATATTAGCTGCAAGTGCATTTATCCTCCCAGACAGAGACGCCTGGTTAATCTGCTCCTCCATGCAGACGGTAGTGGAAGTACTAAAAGAGACAGATAGTCACAATAAATAAGGGACCAAATCCTCTTTGGTGTAAACTGGGGTTGCTTCTTTGAGATGGAGGCAATGACGAACTTTTATACTAGCTGAGAATCTGGTCCATGAGGCTCCTGCAGCAATAATGCGGCAGCTTTGCAAACTTCCTGACTAATGAAAGATGATTTTCTCTGCTGGATGTAGAATTATATTAAGAGAACTGCTCATATTTGTTAACAGTATCTTTCTATTGCACCTTGACTGGCTTCAATACAATAAAGCATGTCTTGGTCTGTGTGGAAAGTGGAGGCAGTATTAATGTACATCTTCTGAACCACTATCTTTTATTACTGCTATAATATTATATGAGCATTATCTCCTATGGAAGTGCCCACAACCTTTTTGCTTGATCGAAGTAGTTGCTTTACTTAAAAGGTTTTAGATAAGCCCAAAAAATAAATTTTGAGAATTTTAAGAATTGAGATTCCCATGAAATTTAGTATGATGAATTAAATAAAAGCATTATTGCAGGGAAGGGGCATTTTAATCTAATGACATGCCACAAGATGATTCATCATTCACTTTTGTAGTGTTGGAGTTTTAGTGACAAAAGTATTTTTGGAATTGTTCTACTTCTACTTCACTTGAAGAATTAACCTCATTTTTTTTTTTTCCTGTTGGTTAAGTATGATTTCCTAAATCGTACCTCTTAGGTGCATAATTTTCAGCATGAAACTTAATTCCACTTAATTATTTTGAGTTCAGCTCTGCCTTTTGTTTCATATTTTGCTTTCCTATTACAGTTATTGCTGCAGCTATTATTATCAGTGAAAGCGTGTGGAAAGCTTTAATGCTTGGGAAAGAAAAAAGGTTAAATATCTTACAGACTTTCCTGGCTCTTTCTTTAAACTGATTTTTTTTTTTTTTTTTTTTTTTTAAATCGCTCTTGGCTTACTGTTTTAAAAACCAATATGATATTTTGCCTATATTTTGTATAGTGTGTATGAGGGCAATCGAAAGCTTTCTATGCTCCTTGGTGGTGAAGGAGAAGCTGTGCATCTGAGGTAGCACTGTCCTTGACTTGAGATAATAACAAGCCTGCTAAGATGGGGACTAAGGGCTTGTACACATCTCACAGGCCTCGAGTGATGATGAGGCTGAATGTGTGAATGCTCACTTACCTCTGCTGTCCAGTGATGACATAAATGTACCAGGAATCTGTCTGTGGATAGCCCAGGTGTAGCAGAAATGTAGAATTTAAATCTACAATACGTTTTTTTAATCAGTTTTGGAAAGCAGAATCAAGCTGAAAATCCAGGTCCCTCTTGGCTTCCAGAAATAGCTGGAGAGATGAATGGGTCTTCGTTTGTGTGGGTCCCATTCTCCATTATATCCAACACAAGAAGACAAAATGCGTGGGAGATAAATGTGTTTCTGTGTTAGTGAGCTGGCCCATCCCAACTTTTTCTTGCAATTTGAGCATGTTTCATTGAATAAACAAAGAGGAATAAGTCATCTAGAGAATCTTTTTTTTTTTTTTTTTTTTAATTCTAACAAGTTAATTTAAAGCATCATCATAGATTTTGATCAATTTGGTTTCATAAAAAATCGGAATGTATTTTTGCTTTCTATAATAGTCAGCAAGGAAAAAAAAGACCATTGTATTCCTAGCAGAGAGATTGCTTTCCTGCTGTAAGTAACATTCATGCCCTGATGGCAATGTCCTAAAAAGACTGAAAAATACTGTGAGCATTTTTTTCAAGATAACTACAAATTAAGAACAACTGTTCTATACACATTCAGCATTAATGATCTTGTACAAAGATAATGAGACTTGCAACATTAACTTTTTATCTTGCTTTCTGTAATGATTTTTCTTCCCTAATGGAAACGCGTGCTTACATAAGCAGGTTTTTTGGACCATTATTTTATAATTAAACAATGAGTTCCAACTGTTATAACTCCAGCCTGAGCAGGCGCTAATATATTTGGAAAGAGTGGATACATTCTTAAAGCTCTTATAAATTTCATACCTTGAATAATTTGTAACTGATGCTTTTCTTAATTATGATCCATTCAGAATAAAAGAGGACGAATTTTTTCCCCTTGAGCAAAGCCAGGCTAAATTCTATCGTATCTGTTCCATATAAAGATTTCTTTTTCATTCTGCCAAAGTGAAAACTGCATTCTGAAGTACTTCATCGTTCATTAGTGTACAATTAGGCCTACGTTTGCTGGTATGCACTGCCTGCTTTGAGCCATTGTGGTGATGTAAAGCAGCTGTAAACTCAATTTTACAGCCTGGTTAAACTGAGTTTACAGCTGTTCTGTGAGACTGGAAAGGATCGAAGTATTCAGGGTGTGCTGGTAAATCTGGCCTGTCGAAAAAGAAAGGAATTGCATTATTATTTTATCAGTTCTTAAACTGCCTTGGTCAAAACCTTTGGTTTTCATTTGGTAAGAACTAGCCCTCCATTTTGTTATGCAACTTTACAGCTTTTTATAATTCCACCTGAGGAAAAACAGATAATAAAACTAGAATTTAAACAAGCAATATATTAAAGAAATATATGGCAAAAGAGAGCTTGCATGATAAATTATTCCTAATTATGGTGAAGATATTAATGAAACAGAGATTATATATAGTAAAGACTGCATTATGGCACAGAAAAAAGCCTCTCCACCCCACCGCATTACTCTCCTAGTGCATCAGCAATCTCTTTACCCTCCCAAGAGTATCTGAGAACCTTCAAGCAGGTACCAGCTTCTCTGGTTCAAACCTAAGGAAACATACAGTCATAATATGCCAGCAGGACTGTGCCACATTGGATGTGGCTTGTTACACCTCTTTCTGCCAGGAAGAGTTGGCTGCCTGGCTGCTGAAAAGGGTGCTGCTATTTGGCCAATCAAAGGGAACTGGCAGCATCAGCTTAGCATGACCAAGACTGAAGTGTACCTCTTTGTGGCGTGCCACTGGGTTTTCCTTTTCTGCCATACCCTCTTCTGGATTCAGTCAAAACTCCAGGGATTTACCAGGGCAATTCAACTACAATGGGAAACTCCAGTGCATGAAGGAGTTGCAGTGTAAACAAAAAAACCTGCTCATTAGAAGTAGTGAGGAGTAATATTTTTGTGTCTACGAGTCCTATCAGGAACAATGCTGGCCTAATTGGTGTAGAAATGAAACACATAATTGTAAGGGCTGGAAGGGACTTCTAGAGATAACCTAGTTCAAACCCTTGGCCTGAACAGGCTCCCTAGACCAGGTTGCACAGGTAGGCATCCATGTGGGTATTGAATGTCTCCAGAGGAGACTCCACAACCTCTCGGGGTAGCCTGTTCCAGTGCTCTGTCACCCTTGCTGTGAAGAAGTTCTTATGCACATTTGTGTGGAACTTGCTATGCTTCATTTATGGCCATTTCCCCTTGTCCTGTTGCCATGCAATTGATTTTTCTCTTGAGATATATTGATTTGCAAAGCCTCTATTTTCTGAACAGAAAATTTTTGTTTAAAAATTGTTTCCGTGAGTACTTTTCATGACCTTTAAAATGAGCAAACAGCTTTTAAAGGCAGGAGTCACAGGATCATAGAATCAAAGGGTCATAGAATATTTAAGTAAAGACTTCCGAAAAGAAATTTTTGTATTTCCGAATAGTGAACTAAAACGTGAAAATACTCAGTGCTGCCCCTCTCTCACTATTCCTTTGTGCCCAGACTTAGATAGCAGTGGTGTAATTTGGGCTGGAATCTGCTGAAATCTGCACTTCACTGATGCATCCCAGTTCTGGTGGAAAGGACAATTCCAGTAGGTTATCTGCAGTAATGGAGTGCTATAAAGGCAAATTAGACTGGAATCAAGCTCTCTTTCTGTTTTGCAGTTTGCAAACAGATGGAGAGAAAAACAGCCCTGCCTGACTAGCATTCTGCCTATGTGAGCAAGCAAATGGCAGCACGGATAGCTGGCAGAGAAGTTTGTTCCCAGCAGATCAGTGGTAAAGCTGGAACCAGCGGTGACATCTGGTAAGAGATGTGGCACTGTTCACCTCACCATCCATTGGCTGCCCATCTCCTGCTGAGACTTAGCTCACTTTTCCTGGCAAACAGCGCCTGGCATAGCTACCGTACTACCATATCCGGGGATCATGAACATCAAAGAGAGATGGGGGGGGGACGGCGGGAGGAAAAACAGCATTTTATTTTTCTTATCAGAGCTAAAAATCTACCATCTTTTCCAGCGTGAAAATTGCCTATAGAAGTGAAGAGCCAAGATAAGTGGTGTGTAAGACAGTGTCTTAGAGAATATATCACCACTGTAACCAACCACATTGTGGCTGCCAGGGAAATATTTGGCGGTGCTTTGTGCTGTTGTTGCTCAACTGCCTTTTAAGATTCACCAGCTGCAGTAATATTTCCATGATTTTTTTTTTTTTTTTCGGACCAATCAAGATTGTAACCATTTTCATTTTCAGTAATTACATTGCTATCAGCTTTGCTTCCACTGCCTTTTAGACCTGCTCAGCCCTTTTCTTTTGGTAGCAAATGGTCAATTATCTCTCCCTGCATCCCTACCAAATGTGTAACCACTGTTCCCTGTCATACATTTTCTCAGTTTTCCTTTATATTCTATAAGGTTCCATCAAAACAATCAAATTCAGTTGGAAAAAAAAAAAAAAAGAAAAGAAACATTCTCTCCAGATCCATAAATAGATTTCTTTATGAAATGTATTTGGATTGAAACACAAAATAAGAATTCTGGAATAAAAGAGCAACACCCTTCTCCTCCCCATGATGAACCATCTAACTTATCAAGCCTGGATGTTTTGTGCCACTGGTCAGTTTGTATCTGGTACTACAATGGGAAAGGTCTGTTCCTGGTTGAAAATTTTGTAAAAGAGATGGAATCCAAACAGTGCTATTACACAGTGTCACAAATAGTTGCTTCTTATATCTAACTGTCCTGTCACACATAAATTAATCTTTTGCTGTAAAGCTGTGAGAAATTCTCCCTGCAGGCACTCCAAGCTGAAATATACACATGCAGAAGAAATTAATACCTTTCATCTAAGGGCTTTGTGAAAGACTTCTTTGGCTGTCTTCCACTTTGAACAAGAGGAAAGCATATGGCCACCTGTCAGTTTATGGAAAATTTGGATATTTATGCCTGTGGTACATTTTATTATTTTTATTCCAGTGTTTCTTCAGATATGATTTGAAAAACTGGTGGAGAAAAAAGTAATAGCTTTTGACCAACAACAGAATAACAATATCCCAAGGACAGCTTAAAATAATGGAATTATACTTTCACTAGCATGATGCTCAGCCTGACAAGAACCCTGGAGCTTAGCAACAACTTTTCTTTAGGAACATGGAATTTGGACAACTCTAGAAGCATCACAATGTAGCAACCATTAAAAGTGTGTCCAAGTTGCAGTAGTAATGTCAAACACAGTGAAATGTAGTAGCAGGCTTGCAAGCATCTTGTATCGTGGCTTTGCTGGTTAGGACTGTTTGAAAGGCAGCACAGATCTATATGCTCAGTGATGATCTTCAGGTGTTTGCAGCAACTTCTGTGTCTTTTCCAATACTCCCAAGTGAATAGTTATTTTATAAGCTCCTTTATGAGGATTGTCTTCCAGAAAGATTGTTTGGAAAGGCATCCCATTCTGCTACTTTCCTCTCTCTAATTCTAGCTACTTTCTTCCAGTTGGAATGTGATGCTACTCTTTGATGTTTTGCTCCAAAGCTTACTGAGTGAGTTGAGTATTTTTAACTGTGGCTGGAGAGCAGGATCATCCTGCCTCAGTGATGCTGACAGACATGTTGGTGTGCTCCTACAGAAGCACTGCAAACCCTTTGGCTTCCTTCAGGCAAGTGTTCAGAAGCAGTGATGACAGGTTGAGGAAAAATATTTCTGGGGCAGCACAGTAAACATTCCGCTTTTCCTAGGCAGCCCCATTTCTGTCCTCAGCGCATGCCAAGGCTGTGTCGTGGCCTGTCCAAACATGACAGCTCTTAGTACCTGTCACTCTTCCAAAAGCCAGAAAAAATCAAGAGCTTGTTTCCATAGGACTGCAGTAGACACATGGAGAATCGTGCTGCCTGCAACTGCAGCTCTGAGAGCAGTTTGTTGCTTCCTGAGAAAACAGGAGCTGAACTCCTCTGCAAAGGGAAGAATGGTGTGTTGAGTTGATTAAGCTCTGATGATCAAAGGTGTTTGGGAATATTCAGAAATCTTTACGTAGTGATAGAAAAGAAAGTTTCTTTAGTACTGATTGGTCTCTGATCTGTTTCACCTTTCCCTTTAAATCTTTGGTTTCCAGTAGTCACAATCACCAATGAGACACTCAGAAAGTATTGCTCTCTTTATTATCATTCTAAAAATGCATTGCATGCAGTTTTATATTCTCCCAGAATTCTGGATGCTGCAATGGGAAGTACGTAACAAGATCGGATGAATGGAACCACAGACAATCACGTTGCAGTCAACAAGTGAGTGGTTGTTGGAATTACTGTCACTACTCCTTCCAACACAGAATGCAGTGTTCTGGAGAAGGATAAAAGGCATTAATTCATGTCTATGGGGCTCGTGTCTGTTTCTTTTGATGCATTCCAGAATTTTCCATAGCCGTAGAGATCATCATGTTTTCTCCAAATTAATTGCTCAAAAAAGGACAACAGGAGGATTCCAGGAAGAAATTCTCAGTTGACCAAAAAATTATGTTTCCACTTTAAAGTTCATCATCATCTTCTTCCTATTCATTTTTTTTTCTCTAATCTAGTTCTTTGCATTATTATTTTTAGATGATTTTGGCACTTTTACCCTTTTAATGTCTGATTTGGCATCATACTCTCCCACAGCAATAACCTAGCCAATCTCTATATGTTAATTGACTACTAGCCCCTTAGCCACATTTGTCATTCTGCTTTAATTTCCTTTTTAATTATCGTAATGATATTAGGAAGCACAGATATGTTTCTGGAGTTCCATGTGGAATCACACTAAACAGGCTGGTATATGCAGAGAATTTACTTCCCAGATAATGTCTGTAAGCTTGCTGCAAAGTCCTTGGTTAGTTGTGACTGCCAGTCATACATTTATTTATTGCTCGGAGCCTGGACAAAGGCCTGCTGATGTCAGTAGAAATCTTTCTCATTATCCTGTTGATGGTCTGTGGTACAATTCAGGAATTGGTGGCAGAACATGGTAAAGCCTTAGAGCTATTAAATATTACTTCATACACTTCATGTGCCCAGAGTTTTTTCCTACAAAGAGCTACCATATCTCCCTGCAGAATACGATGGTCCTTCCTCAACAGACATTTGCAGATGCCCAAAAATCCTGAGGAGATTGAGTCTTTACTGTCTGGCTTCCTTCTGCACACACTGCTAAAACTCTTGTGCTATTGTTCCCACTCAGAGATCTTCTTTTTGAGAGGCTGATTTTAATTTTCGTTATTCTCTTCCACCTCCTCCAGTTCACCTGATTAATTACTTTGCATTTTTGCTTGGTTAAATCTATTTCTTTTTTAATTATTACTTTCTGCTCTTGTTTCCAGTAATGCTTGGGGAATGCTTTTCTTCTCACTCAGAGGAATCCAGGCAATTAAGAATAGCATTTGTAACTCCTCTTAATGAATTTTACTAACATTCATCCAGTAGGGGAGTAATGAAAGGAAAACATATGACATATCCCCTTAACTTTCATCTAGATTCAGTAAAGAGAAGATTATGTCATAGCTGATATATAAGATTAACAATATGGAAAACTGCCAGAGTAAGATGACTGAACTAGAAAATGTTTTTGTAAAAGAAGACTGTATTATCTTAATGAAGGAAGCTGAAATTCAGGTAAAAGGGAAAGAACAAAGTTATTGCCAAATTTGATGAAATGAAACACTTAGATCTTCTTTGTTATACTTCAGTTTTTGGAAGCTAGTATATTGTTACAATGTATAAAGTTTGATGGAGTCATTAAAAAAAGAAAATATTTGAATTTTATTTATTTATTTTCTGCAGATCACTGTTTTCTACAAGCACGGTTATAAATTTAAGGCTGTCTGAGAACAGAAAATAATGTGGGTCTTAGCTGCAACATGTTCCTATTACTGCAGCAGCTTTTCTGTGACCTGGGCAGCACTAAAATGTTAAAAGAGGACCCAGAATCCATGGACACCATGAATTGTGGTTATCATAGAATGGCATGGGTTGGAAGGGACCCCATGGGTGATGAGGTTCCAACCACTCTGCCACAGGGAGAGTTGCAGACCGCTAGATCATGTACTGGATCAGACTGCTCAGGGTCCCATCCAACCTGGCCCTGAGCACCTTGTGTTATGTCTGGTGAATGTTTTTGGAAAGTGACTCCTCACTGCTCTCCATAGTGCTGCAGGTGATCATGGTAGTGCTGAGGAAGATAGCAGGGCACTGAAAGGCACAGGACATAGCTTCAGGACACATAAGGGAACAGAATATCATGATTCCCTTTTGTTTTCAAAAAGGTGCAAGTGACGTTAATATTTTCTATCAATATCTCGGTGCAGATTTTCGTTCTTTTTATATTTTTTTTTTATTATAATCAGAACATATCAATGCCAGTATATATATATATATATTTCTATACTATTTATAAAGAAAGAATGTAGAGAATACACAATCTGCCTGTTGTCTCTTAGGAATTCATACATTCTTAGTATGGAAATTTACATATATGAGTGAAGTGACATTAGTCTGTACAATACATGTCTGTGGGTACAGAATTTCTGCCTGACCTGGTAATGCTAATTTCTGTCATGCAAAACATTTTGCAGAGTGGGGTTTTTCATTATCTTTTTGTTTCGTGTGTATTGATTATCTTCCTACAAGCACAGACAAAGGGATAATAAAAGGGCAGAAAGGGAAAACAATCTCTGATTTTGAGAGCTGGTTAACATGTTTGTTAGATGGGGTTATGATATACATAATCAGTTTGTGGCTGTCATACTCACTTAAGATCTTACATAAAAAACTCAGTGTCAGAGATCATTCCTTCTTTGATGTAACTGAGACCTGGACAGAACTGTGGCTCATATGAACTTTATGTGTGAACATGTCCCCATGTTCACTATATGAAACAAAGGAGACAATCCACCCTTCAGACAGAGCAAGTGATGCTGTGTTCATGCTTGGTGTGATAAAAAGTGGAACAGAAAAGGTAATGACAGCGCATGTCCACTGAAAGTCTACTTGAAAATTTAAGCAGGTCCTAACGCTGAGACAATATGAAGTGCTAGAGATTACTTGGGTAATGAACCCCCACAAAATCTCTAACTAACTGCAGCAGTAATTATTTTGTACATGTTGAGTCAGAATTCATAACGGTCTCCAATCTAACACCTGCAGTTAAAATCACTTGTGTATGCATGTACATAATTGCATCTGTAAATCAAATAGTTGGATGTTTAAGTTCAGTGATACCCGAAAAACTGCAGGAAGAAAAACGAAGTCCTTACAGAGAGCACACTGGACTGGAGGTTGGGCCCTCTACGACTGTAGCATGCCTCTCAAGAGGAAAAAGAACACTGCAATGAAAACTGATAATTTATTCCTTCAGAATGGCAATGTAGCATGAAAGAAAGAGATGAAGGCACATGACACCTTTAAATTTTTTTTGATAAATATTCATCCTACCTAATAACTCTGACAAGGTTTGTAGTACTATTCTGCAAAACCACGGGGAGGTGAATCACATCAAACGTGAGAGGAAAAAGAGACAGTGTTCAGTAAGCAGAAGAAAAAAAAAATTGTTTTTCGGGGTATTATAATCTTTGTGGGGCTTTGCATTACTTTTTTGCAATGATATTTTATCTACTGTACACTTTTTCAGCTGGTTTCCAATTTAGTAAAACTTAGATTTTCACTGTCATCATTTAGTCTTTTTTAAACAATGAGTCCAGCTGTTTACATGCCATATTCTGGAGGATACGCTGAAATTTATCACAACAAAGAGTACTTACAATACCTTTTCATATCATACCAAGTTTTATTTATGAAATTCTTTCAAGGGAAGAAAAATTCTACTTTCCTGGTCCTCTAATTCTAAAATGGGCCTGGGCATTTCTGTTATAATTCACCTTGAACAATTTTCAAGACTTAAAGTGATCTTCATTAAGAAAAAAAGAGGATCAAATTTGAAAGTGAGGTTTGATAAACTCTATTTCATGATAAAATTTTCACTTTAAATGTGATTACGAGTAATTAAATTCATGAGTTTCATGGTAAATTGAAAACTTGAGTGACACATAGTTAATTTGCATGATTCATGAGAAACTCCTCTAAAATCAAAGATATTGCAGTGGCATTAACTGAGTGCAGGGAGTTCAGAATCAAAATTGTAAGGCACAAATATTATGTTGAGGAATATTCCAGTTTTACCAGGCATTTCTGTCTGTATGTAAGGATATTTTCTTACAGCATACAAGGAAAGGTTTTTACTTAATTTTTCCCTTGTCAAAACAGATATTGAATAGATATTGACGTGTTCTTGCCCTCTTAAAATTGCACACCAAATCATTTTTCTCCAGACATTGAAAAGACCTTGCAGTCAATTTGTTCTGGGCTTTGTACTCTGATAGAGACCTGTAATTACAGGAACGTTACAGGTTTTTAATATGGTATATGCTTTATTTTTCATACCTTTGCTCTACAGTAGCTATAATCAAACTGTGATCATTAGGAAACATATGGAACACTATGATTAATTTAGTCAGGAACAGGATGTCAGGATGGTAACATTTTTGCTGAAAGGATGAGAAGTAAGCAGTAGCACTTACTCCTTCAAAATGCTGAAAAGTGACAGTAGTAATTGCACGGTGTTTCATGATTCTGTGTTACTGCATTACGTAATATCAATCCTCCATCTTTCCTTGTGGAGTGTATGCTTGAATACCCAGTAGAATACTGCCAACTATATCCCATGGGACTGTGTAATTTTCTGCATTAGAGAAAGTTTGTTTTAGCAATGCAAAGGTTGAGCAATTACATATTCTTAGCAATAGCGTTGCTTTTTTTCACTACACGCATTTTAGCATAAGGTAAAATAAAAAGAGTAATAACCTTAAAGTGTGTACATTGTGTCTAAATATTTGTGAAAATATTGATTCAACAAGGATGCAGTGGTAGGCTAACTTACCTACAGCACTTTGGAAGTAGAAGTTTTGATGAGATGAGGTTTCGTGCATATGCTCTTCAGTCATTACCACAGCAAGTAACCTTGAAAGCATAAACTAAATGTGCTCAAAGTACTGTTGTCTTAATGAGTCTACAGACAACCTGAAACAGTAGCACTGAAAGTCATGATCAGCCCCCTCCATTTCACTGGGCTGTTAAGCTTGAGACATAAAGATGAACATTTGAATGTCATCATTGTTAATTATATTACCAGTGATTATTTTAGCAGGAAAATCCAGCTATCTCAGAATCCCAAATGCTTTCCATACCTTCCACATACTAAAATGTCAACAGTAATCCATGCTCCCCCTGACGACATCTACAATACTGTGAATTATTTGGCCTTGACAAAGTACAGATGAATTAGAAAATTTAAACAGACAGTGATGGAGAAAGTACCATCACATTTACTAGTCAGAGAAGCAACCCAGTTATGAAACTATGATTGCTTTACTTGTCCCTACAGCTAATTTACTTAAAAAAAAAAAAAATATGTCAGTGCCTTTACCACTATTCTTTGGAATTCAGTATGAATAGCAAAGAGAAGTCTGTGTCCTAACTTGACACAAAATTCTTCCCTGCACCTAACAAGGAAGTTGTGGTTTTTAAGTCATAGTTGATAACAATATGCTTGTTTTAATCAGGAATCTTAGTTGCCCTTTCAGCTTCCCACCCCACACATGCGATTACCTGGCTTTCCACACCAAAACCTCAATGTAGAGGAAAAGAATTGCCCCACAGTCATCAACACAGATTGATAGGTATGAAATCCAAGTGTGTGCCCATAAAAAGCTTTGCATTTAAAAAGACAAGGAAATGCTGGATCATCTTGGCTGACATGCATTTTGCAGATCTTTAAATTTCATCCTGTTACTTTTCATTCACTGAAGCTGAGCTGTATTGGCGTAAACCGTGTTGCTCGTGAAGCAGAAACAAATGATTCTGACAGACAGATGGTACTTGAGTTAAATTGGAGGGCCAAAGTCAGTATCACCTCGATTAGGCACTCCGTTCACTGAGAAGTGATGCCTGCCAGGGGCAGAGCGGCTGAAGCACTGCCTGGAGCACTGCAGTGCTTAACTTGGCATGTTAAAGCAGGTTGAAATCACAGTGAAACCACTGGAGCAGAGCAGAATCTCTGGTAAGCTTCTGCTTGTTTTAACTGCTTCTACATGTAACATATAATGCTGCTGAATAACAGTAAAGCCTGACAGTTTTGCTGTTGATACTAAACCTGATTGAACAGCCTAAAAAGGGACCCTTGAGCAGCGAAACTAGAGAAACATTTGGCCCTTGTGCATGGAAAAAGATGCGTGCTCCGCTTAAAGATCTCCACCTCACTGAACTATCCATAATGCTTCCCTTCCTTATGGGTTCCCTGCCTTTAAGGCAGCATATGGTTCAGCTGGAAAGAAATGCTTGCTTTTAGGATCTCTCTCAGATGCTGCCAGATCAGGTTTCATCAGGTTCACCTGAAGATTCTGACTGAAAGGTCAGGGATTGTGAATACTGGTTTTTGGTGACTTCTCTTTCTGTGATGGAGCTGATCCAAGAAAATCCCAGTAGAGAGAATATCTTCTTCTCTCAAGAGAAGAGCTACCAAAGTAATAGTGCTGCTCTAATGTGAGAAAACCAACACCATCCTGCAAAATTTGTGAGTCTTCTAGACTAGTGTGAATATTACCAAAGTCTGGTCATATGCCTTGCTGTTTTATGTAATTGTTCAGTAGCCTAAGCAATTCATTTAAGAAATTTTGAGTTCCAGTTAACTATATGGAAAGAAGATTTTATTGCCAGAAACATTTTCTGTAAGATGATCTTGTAGATATGTTGATCACAGTGCTTGTTCCAAAAGCAATCGCAGTGATACTCAGTTATGTGCAACTGTGTAATGCAGCAAACTGAATTTATTGGTACTTCTGTAATGACCATATCTACCAGTATAAGTTACACTCTGACAAGCCCACCCAGTTAATAAAGGTTTTTATATGCATATATAAAAGCTTTTCAAAGTTTCTGTTCTACTTACAGCTGAATTTGACACTGTGAGCCAAGGATGTGCAGTATTTCTGATTCAATACAGTGTCTAAGACTAACTAAATACGAAGTTTTGTGATATCTACAAAAATGTATATGTCAGGAGAATATTCATTATGGAATTTATCTGCCTTATTCCCTTCACTGGCTTTACATTACATTTTTTTTCCCATCAGTTTCTGACAGATTACTTTTATGCATGTTCACAATATAAAGTATCATTCTAATCTTTCAGAACCAACAGAGTGTTTTAAGTGTGACTGCTGGTTTGTATTACAAGATCTGTCTTTTGTTAGGAGGGCCATGCAATCTGCCTGGGCCTCCTCCTTTTTCTGAAAGGCTGATGTGCCTTGGACTGACTGAAAGGCTGGAATAAAGGGTCAGGATTTGCCTCTGCAGTTCAGGACGTGCCAGTCCAGGGACCTCTCCTACCCAAGATGACTAAACTGGTGTGTCAGCAGCTTGAACACTTATCAGGCCTCTAAAGGTTGCAGTGCAAGTTTTTTTTTAACCCCTGCTCCTTAAGCTTTCCCCACTGGCATGAAGTAATACTTTATGATGCCATGGAGATGCTGAATGGACACCCAGTTCAGTGGTTAAAACATGTACATGCCAGTGGAATGCAGAGCAACAGCTTCTATGCTTTGCTTTCCCCAAGAGTTAGTTTGTGTCTCAATTATGTATCCACGGTTCAGTAAAAAAAAGGGCTTAGTTCAGAAGACCAGAAGTGTGACATCCTCTCAGGTAGATGTGAATTCAAGGATGAACAAACAAGTGTCGGATTTGAATTGCGATTTCCTGCACACAAGGGGAGGATAAATTATTGTCCTGTGCTATTACCCACAGCTTAACATAGACAACTGTTAAGCATTAATAATGGAAACTTGAGCTGTGCTTATGCTGTTATTCAGAGCTATGCTCAAACACGTTTTTCTATGATGAGAAGCAACCTCTATACTTGTGAGGAAGTCAAAGATGATGTCTGCCCACCAGTTCCTCTCTTCTCAGTTGCCTTTTACCTGAAGCCTGGCTTTTGGCCTGAACCGGAGAAGGATCCAACATTCATGCGGCACAGGCTGTGGTGGGATAGCTACATAAGTTTACATTTGAACATCCAGGCAATACTGCAAAAATAAATAAATAAATAAAAAAAATGCTGGATACCTCACCCAGATGGGCAGCAGCTGCCTGGACAGAAGGACCTGTAGAAGCACTGTCTCACTTGTGAATAGAGCTAGACATGCCTGTGTAATATAAATAATGTTTTGTTTTTAAATGCAGTCATGTGAGAGAGACTGTTGTATATTTTGGGAAGATGATACGAGTGCTATGCCTTTCAGTCTTTATGTGATATTGTTATGTTTAAATATTTATTGTCTGTGAAAGACAGATGAGATAGACAGCATCTGGAATAGACTGAAAAAATCTTGCCAGGGCAATAGCATTTTACAGAACTGAAATTATCTGACAATGACCTTCATTTCAGTGTCCTCTGTAAATGATTTGTTGATGTCAAAACACATGTAGTTCTTTCTACGTCCTGGATCATGTTTCATATTTCTGTCAGATGCGTGCCATGTTGCCTAGGTTGCAGTGCATCCCTGTGTTGGAAAGAATTCAGCTGTTATTCGGAAACTGGAAGATGTTATTTGGAAGTTACAGAAGGACTATCTCCTACTTCTCTGTGAACTCAGATGACTAATAAAAGTTGGTGCAGAAGCAAAAGATAAAGTGTTTAGAACAAAAGAAGGCGACAGTCTAAAAGCCCTTCTCTGCTACATGAAACATAAACTTGCTATGGGAGTGATATCCCTGAACATCATATATCACTAGAGACACTGTTCTAATATTATTATCCCCTTACAGACCCAACAAACCTCATCCAAAAATGTCTGTAAGGGTGATATTTAGGCCTTTTCTGCACAAAGCTGAATTAACTGGATCGTTCTCAGGAGGTAACTCTGCAGCAAGGATCTTCAGGTAGTCCTCATGCTACCAGGCCAACAACAGTAGCTACTTCACTTTCTTTACTTACCTGCACACAAAACCTGTTCAAAACTTGTTTTACACGATCCCTTTAACTGAGAGCAACTCTTACACTCCTCCACCAAAGAGTATCTGTTTGTTGGTTATGAGAAGCAGTATTTATGTTATATTTTATTAATTCTGAGATTCAATCAAGAATGTGATTCCCTGAGGTTTATACTATACTCAACAGAGAGATGTTTTTGAATGAAAGAGGGTTAGTTTTGGGAACTTAGTCTGATAATCACTCCAAAAAATCTCATTTTACTACATTATTATACAATGAGCTAAGAGAAAGTTTCTTTGTAAGTTCATGGTTACTTTGTGCCAGCCTTCATGAACAGAGGTCAGGGCTGTGAATGGGAGATGGAACAGCTGTGGGATATGTTTCCTCAGGTTGTTAATTGAAACAATACTCTCCATGGTCTACTATGCCTAGTTGAACCTACTGATGCATGTGATCCTGAATATCTACAGAAGTTAGCAGGCACACCCTGGGGACTAAAAGTCATTTTCTCGTGATCTAGCCATATTTGTCCCTTGCATGCCACTGGTTATCAGCATACACAGGAACTGAACAGGTGACGTAGCTTATACTCATTCTTTATGCACTTTTAAAGAGTGATACATTTCTAAAGGGTATACAAAAAGTGGAAGTGGAGATGTGTAATCTGGGAAGAAATTTAGGGTCACTGCCTAAGCATATGGAGATGGTATTAGGAAAAGCCCAGCTGGATTTGAATCTGGTGAGTGATGTCAAAGGCAAAAATAAAGGTTTTTTAAGTACATATGTTACAAGAGGAAGTTTAGGGAAAATGTGGACTCAATACTGAATACAGAGGGGTCTGGTGACACAGCACATGGGAAACAGTGAGGTACTAGTAATACTGGCTTTAGAAGTCAAAAGACCTGAAGATGAGGGGAAAGATCTGAAGCGTGGTAGGCTTACCTTTGGTGAAAGATAATCAGGTTAGAGAATGCTTAAGCAAACTGGACTTACATCAGTCCCTGAGTGCTGAGGGAGCTGCCTGATGTCATTGCAAGGCTCCTCTTTGTTGTCTTTGAATGCTCATGGTGACTTTGAGAGGCTTTTGAGAGCTGGAGGAAAGCAGTCCTTTTGACTCCTATCTTCAAAAATTGCAGAAAGGATGATCTGGGGAACTACATGCTGGTCAGCTTCACCTCGATCCCTGGGAAGATTATAGAGCAGCTAATCCAAGAAGTTATTTCCAGGCACATGAAACACAAGTTAGCATTGCACCATCAAGGGGAAGTCAGCCTTGACAAGCCTGATAACATTATACAATGAAATGGCTGGCTTAAAAGGTGAGGGTAAAGCACTGACTACCTTGACTTTAGAAAGGTTTTCTACCCTGGTCCTTTACAGATAAAGTAGTGAAATATGCATTAGATAAGCAGACAGTGATCTGGACTCAAAACTAAGTGAACTGTATTGTTGGACCCAAGTGTATCATCAAGTCATCAACAGAGGGGTAGAGTCAGTGCAAGGTGAGATAAAGACATAAGTCATGCAATTAGCAAATTCTTCTCCTTTTTTTTCTTTTCTTTTTTTAGTTTCTCCTCTTCACAATTTTTTCATGTGGACCACAGCCTACATGAATCCTGATTGTTGGTCTCATGAATTTTGTGACTTATTGTAATGTATAAGGACCAATTTTTAAATTATTCTGTGAAGTCCCTAATGACACACATCTTAAACCCACTAAAGACCCACAGAATAAATCACAGTCCACAGCCTAATAGTTATCTACATCCTTTCACAGCTTCAGACCATACTTGCAATAAACACCTGACCACTGTTGCCATCATGACACCCAGATAATTTCAATTCTGCTATCTGTGATACATCACAGAGCCCAAAGATCCTGTTACAACTTTTAGTTAAAAATGTGCATTTACAAAGTGTAGAATATGAACATACATAAATTGAATTTGGGCTGAAAATTTCCTTTAATTTTTATGTACAATTGATGATGTCAAAAACAGGATTATGCCAAATAGAGAAATCATTATATGGAAAATTATCGTGCTTAATATCATACCAAATTAATCATAGCAAATTAATTATTTTAATATAAAAAGACATACGGAAGATTATGGATTACCAACAAACATGCAGATGCTGCATTTTTTAATTATTATTTTAAATCGTGTGTATTTGTGAAGAGTTAGGGTCTTTTTATATATTTTCATGATAATTCAGACTTTTCAATGATCTTTTTTTTTTTAAATTAAGCCAAATCAAGTCTAAGATTCCATATCTTCAGTGGATCAGAGAAGTGAGACATGGCTGTGGAACAGGTGAGCAAGTCTCATTGATGTCAGCAAATTACTAAGGACAAAGTTTATCAGAGATAGACTAGAAGATCATCCACAGAGTGTTTTCTCTCAGGGGGTGACTGAAAAAACAGTCAGAAAATGTAAAGATGAACTCTTTAAAGAAGACTTTAAAAAGAACTTTAAGGTGCTAGAAGACTTTAAAAAGAACAATTTAAAGAAGGACCTAAGTTTCAGGACATTGCAGTAGGAGATCTGTAGCCAAAGGAAGTGAGAGATGGAGATAAGTCTTGGATATGTTGGGAGGAAGAGGTGACTAAGGCCGCCAGAGCAGGTGTTTATGAATGTTATGGTTTTCTCTTCCACCCCAGAGCACTCATGTCATTATGTCCTTAATAAGCAAATACAAACAGAACTGTTCTGAAAATGTCTTGTCTTTGTCACTGAAAACATGCACTACAAACACATGCTATTTTCAGTAGTCTGACAGCAAGACTCCAGAAAAAGTCTCATGACTTTTTGGAATGATCTGAAACAAATATAGTGAGAAATGAAGGTGTGGAAGCAAGTGATAATCTTGGAGCTGCAGAGTGCACAGCTGTGAAAAGTAGTGTTACTAGTATTGCCAGCAGCCTGGTATTATGTAGTCCCCCTCTCATGGGTATACACAGATGTTGAAGACACTGAACAGTCTGTGGATTTGTGTTGACACTGTGACCCGTAGAATGAAAGATATCTGGTTTTATGTTATCTAGAATATATATATTTTTTTTTCTAAAAGAGTGATACTGTGCATAATATGAATTTAAATTACACAGTACTTGGAAAACTGGCTGGTAAAACTGTCTGTGTGAGCGATATGCAGGATACTGCTTGCTACCACTGAATGCTTATTGTACAGCTGGATGCTGATTGTATGTGACAGGTGACAAAAACAGGTCTGCCAGCCAAATTTAATTCAGTTGTATGCTATAATTACAGTATTTGTTGCATGCTGATATTTAAAAATTGTAATTTTTTTTCACGTAAGTACAAGATTGCATTTCTTGGCATTGTAATGGAAAGAGCTGGGGCAGAAGCCAGCAGCAACTTTCACAACCAGCATACGGGAGTTTAAAATTATGTAAAAGATAGCTCCGGTGGCTTCAGGGAATATAGCTGAGATCATGCAGAATTGTAAATTATATACTCTACACAAACAGCTTGGGGACACACAATAATTAATAACTACTGTATTTAAGTAGTTGAGAATTCAGTTTCATTTATTATTAATTACAGCTTTGTTTAGCAAATGTTCTCCACGGTAATTGCCTGTTTATCTTGTCTGTATGTGATGTTAGCAGATAGCTTGGATGAACAAACTGATTAGGAGTCTTAATTGTATTGCAACAGTTGTCCCTATTCTAGAAGCTAACAGTAAAGATATGAAGCAGATAAGAAAAGGTAAGATGCACATTTCCAGCCCTGGCACATACCACTGATTTGTCTGCTAGAGTATTAAGGTTAGGTTTTGTGAGTGAGTAACAGTAAGTGGGAGGTTATCAATAGCTTATTTCTTCCCCCAAACCCTATAAACTACCCAGTGATCAGTGGGAAGTCAGTGTGAATACGTAGGAGGTGCAACAGTGGATTTTTGTAATGCATTCCCAACAGTAGCTTGTAATCACATCTATAAACCCAGAAGGAATTTTCTCAAAGAGGACGAATGAAAGAAAGCACATTGGTAAGCAATTATTTTCTGGTGTGCCATCTCTGCAAATGACTACATCTGTACTCACAGATAAATAGGCTTCCTTCCATAGCGGCAATAATAAGAATTGGCTGGATGAGCAAACAGAGGGGATATATTAAAACTGTTTTATAGCAAATCTGGAAAAAATAAGAATTTTTATAATCAGCTATCAAACATCCACTGCTTGTTGCAGGCTTAAAACACTGATAAAGGACTGTAGAGGATATGGATAGAGATTAGTCAGCTGTGGATGAAGTCTGCTTTTTCCCACTGAAAGCATTCTGGAAAATCATTTGCCCACTGCCCAGTCTATTGCTCCTTTGGGGCTTTTCTTTTTTCTTCTGAGTGGAGATGTCTCAGGAAAAAAAAAAAAAACAAAAGACACTAATATTTGCATGAGAAATGTTAATATGAGTTGTACCTAACCAGTTAATAATCTGTAATTGCTTCAAAACAGAAATACACATAGCATAGGTACACCAGAAACTGCAGCTCCTTCTGTGTGAAAAAGCCAAAATGTTGCTAAATGTGAAGGACATAGCTTTCCCTTAGGATTTTAATAACATGATTTCATGGTGATTGACCTGAGAAATTAGATTTGAGTAAATGCAGCAAACGGACAGCAATCTGAATCACTAAACATTACTGTGGACTTTCTATATGTTTCTGCATTTATTGTTCAAAATTTTTGTCCAGTCACCTTCTGTAACATGCTTTAGGGTATTTTTGTTTTTATTGTTGTCATTTTTATTTCCTTTACAATGTAAATAATGATATTCCACTTATGGGCATTCTTTAATTGTCAGTGTCAACTATTTTTTGCAATTCTCATTTGGCAAAAGGATTAGACATGCCCAAATTTGAGCATATGTTGAATCTAGTTAACTTTGAGGGCACTGCGCAGATTTAGTGTGAACTTAAAACGCATAAATAAATGCTTTAATTGAATCAGGGTTCTAGAAACTGAATCTGAATAGGGGCACTGAACTGACACTTTGACCACCATACTTGGGCATCATAGAGGAACTCAACAAACTCTCAGCAGCTACCTAAACATACCTTATTCTGTCCTTATTCTGGTAGCTGTGCCAAGGTCGTGATGTCACCATCATGAGGTAATTTTTAAAGCTTTCTGGGAATCTTTAACTGTGTGACCCATCAGTTTTAGGACCAAGGTGGCCCTCTGAAAGTCTGGCTGTGTGGCACAGGGCATAATAATATAATTTGGCACTGATGAAGGTGATAGAACTGCGTTGTAGCTGTGGCTCTTAATGTTTGAGTTCTGATTTAACGCACATCCCACAAAAACTTAGAGACTAATGCCCCAAGAATGAAAACCCAGACACCTGGGCAGGAGGAGGAAGGTGTATTTCCTTTTGAAGGTACTCTATTTTACAGAAAGGAATAGAAAAGGGAAAGAAAGTCTTGAATCTTTTGCCAGGGTGCTAGGGCATCAATGCTGGAGGTAGGAGCAAAATGTTGGACCTGTCTGTAAATGAATTTCACTGGGAGAAATCAAGCAAGACACATTTGGATCCACCAAAAGGAAATCATTTTTGGAGGCAGGAGGCCAAGATCCAGGTCCTGCTATTTGGCTAGCCAGGGCATGGCACTGGTGCACATGCATGGCACTGAGCTCCCTGGAAAGCCCAGGTTCAAATCTCAGGTCTGCACATTCAGCTGGGGTGGGGTATGTTCACTTTACAGCATCAGTTGTCTCCTTCATGTAGTCTAGGCAACATGAAAAGCAGTGGCATCCTGTTTTGTGAGAGATGTTGCTGGCCTTGAATGGGGACCTCTTATGTTTGTAAAATTATGATGGAGTAAGAATCTTTCCACGGACTTTGTTCTGAGGATTACTATTCAGCTTTAAACTTTTTCCATAATGAGCTGAATCCCAAAGCTAAATTAAAATCACTGTAATTGACTAAATTTGAATTTGGATTTTGAGTCTACTATCCAAAAAAGGCTTGGATCTGAGATTTCTGGTTTGGCTTATTGCAGAAAGAAGATGTCTGGGCCTGCAGTTACAGTCCTGGCTGCCCAGAGGTGAGTCTAAGCACTTCTACAGCAGAAACTAAGATAAAACCATTGTTACTGGCTGTTAAAGGCTTGAAGCTTTCTCTAATCTGCACATAGCACTGTTATTGGTTGCAGCCAACTCGGACCTGAAGAACTGAAAACTGTCAGTGGAAATCAAAATACAGACTGCTGTGCTACATTTGAAAGACAAGAATTTGCCTTTGCCTTTTCTCTCTAATCTTTCAATCTCTTTTGGTGAGCTTTCTATGGAGCAGTCATCAGAGCACTGAAATTTGTTTCATCTGAAGTGCATCACTACAATTTGACCACTGCTGCTTTGCAGCTCTAGCAGACATAGCTTGACTGCTACAGCTGTTCTCATGTATCTCTGATTTTACAGGCTGGATGGCCATAATTTTAGAAGAGCTTGAAGTCACAAAATGGCCTTTAATATCTCTAAGACTGCAAAGACAAAATTTGATTCTCAATCACAGTTGGAATAGTGGCAGAAAACAAAGAACGAAGCTGCAGCTGGTCTTATGGAAATACCTGAGGGCAGTGAATCAGTGTAATTCATCTTGCTGGTTAGCCAAAAATGCATGTATATTCTTGCTGAATGTCCATAATATTTGAATTTAGAAACTCTACCCATCAATTACTTTGTGTAGACCCTACTATATTTTCAATTCTAAATTGGTCAGACTTTTGATCATACCTCTTCTACATTCTCTCCTCCACCATTGGGAACTGCTATTAAGTTTTGCAGAATCTGGAGGAAATTTGTTTTTGTGTAGCAGGGGCAAACCCACGGACCTTTTTCTCTGTGTAGTGTATGCCACTACACTAGGCACCTAGGTCAGTTGTCACCTAGGTTAGCTTAATTTTTTTTCCTTTCAACTTCAAGGTAGAAAAAGTTTGCTGTTCTGCTTCAGCACAAATTCTGGTGCTTTTTGAGATGTTTGAGCAGAGACTCATGAAAGAATTCTCATTTACTATTAAAATGCTGCACAGAGTGTGAGTATGAACTGCTGCCACCAAAATCCTTAACACTTAATGAAACCATCTGCCACCTTTTAGATTTTAAATGGGTGTCAGTTTGATGGAATAGCTGCCAGCACCTTCCAAAAATGACATGGAATAAGGTGCTGTAGGAAAGAGGACATGGTTGCTGTGTTCATATGTTGAAGGGAAGGGTGAAACATCAAAGCACTCAGCCTTGATCACAGTGGAGAAAGCCTGCAAGTCATATCGTTTCCTCTATATGACTACTGTCCTCCTCCTGACTCTTGCCAAGCAGGAGTTGAGTCACCTGGTGAGATTACGGGTACCTGAGTACTGTCAGCACTGGAGAACCAGTTTCCACTTGATCCTGAACTTTTGCTCTTTGAATTTCATTTTGGGGGGGGCAAATTCATTGTACTTTTAGGCAGTGCCTCTTACAGAATGTCTGGCTAGAAAATGGCTATCAAAAAGTAGTTTCCTCGAGACTCCCCACTGCAGAGAGTGATGCACTGCTTATAAAAATGTTTGTAATGGCTCAAAATTGGGGCATTTACTATGAAAAATATGAAAACTATTTCTTGAGCCTTGTCATCAAGATGTCTATGTTAAATGTCTTTGTTTAAAGTTAAAGCTCTGAAATATAAGCTTTTTTGGGGATAATCCAGCCAATGAAAATGCCATCACTCCTACTAATGATCTGAATACTGGCAAACAATAGAAACACTAATACATGAAATCTCACATGATTGCTGAAATTTGTAGGAGCAATAGTAATGATTGTGTGGTGCGCCAGTCTCCATCTACTAGCTCTTTATGGAGCCTCTGAAGAACAGCCATCAGTTAAGAAGCTCATTTATTTCACTCTGTCTGTAGAGGTCAGTGCTCATAGGTTCAAATCCTTCTTATGTTCTGAGCATGATTTGCTATACTGCCTTTTGGGAGAAAATTGTCTGTTGATATTGGCCAGGTATAAGGCACCTTGGCAAATGGTACTGGGGATAAACTCTGCTAAGAGGGAACTGGGAGTATTTAAGGTTTTCACTCAGCCATTTCAAGACCATGTTTACACTGGAAATGTTGTTGTTCCTGTCTGATCAGTTACCATGCTTCAGGGTTTGGTTTTTTTTTCATTGTATTGATAGCCACATCATCAATGTACAAATTGTAATCTGTAGGATGAAGATGTAGATTCAGTCTGGGAAGAGAACTTGATGGCTTCAGTCAAAAGAAAACTAAAACAACCAAAAGAAACCAACAAGCAATAACAACAACAAAAAAAAACAATCAAGAGAAGAAAATTTGAGAAGAGCATTGATTGCAGATCTGACTGAAAATTTTGAGAGAACTGTATTCTGTAGGTCTTCTCCTATTGATCCCAAACATTAAAACTTTCTCCAGTACAGGAACATGTTGACTATGTCACTCTGATATTCCCAAAAATATGGCACAGCCATGTGGTGTACTCTAGAGTCCTTCTCATTTCTAAAATAATAAGGGATATTCCAGGGTTAGGACCTATTTTCCTACCCAAATAGGTCTTCTACTGGTGAGTAGTGAATCTTACATCCCACTGACATCTGCAGATCTGGAATAAGCAAGTCTCAAGGAGTTTGCATACAGTGCATTTTTAATATGGTGAGAACCTAAAACCCAACAGGTAGGATACAATGTTACCACTGTCTTGTTTTGTTTTGTTTTGTTTTGTTTCTATTTAAAATGTAATCCAGAAACAGTAAAATATTTTTCTTTTTTCATCTTGGTATTTGGGATGATAGTCCCATAGACCACATTTTTTATTAGCATTTAGGCTATTGAATGTCACTGATTTATCTGGGAATTATCTTTCTATAACCCTTTCAGAAAGTAGATTTTTGATTCAAAAACAATATAGATTATGAGTGTGCTGCACTGTGTATCCAAGAACATTTGCCCCCATAGCACTTCTGACTGGAAGTGCCAGGCAACTGGAGCAATGCATTCTTGCCTTTGGAAATAATGACTTAAAGACCAAAAAGTATTTTCCAGTTCACAAATGAAAGCTTTTTTTTCTACATAGCTTTTCATCTACTTGTGACGGATGGCCTAGTTACAGGAACCAATTAATACATTTTTAGACTTGATTAAATAGGTTTCCTGTTCAGGGAGATTCAAGTGCACGCTTGGTATTATATGTTCTTGTAGTAAGAAAGGTGTTTTCAGGAATGAAAGCCAACAGATGTTAGGCATTCCCCAGACATGAAGTAAAAATATTAACTGCATACTGAAATTTGTTTTTAAAAATCTATCATTCTGTAAGAAAAAGTTGCTACTTGTAGCTGCAAATTTATATTTTTCTTCTTTGTGCCATCTTTCATGATGGGGGTTAATTAACCATTCCAATTTCCTTATGAAGTTCTTTTTTTGTATCTTACAATGCTTTCATGAATGTCATAATTCTGAAATCATTTACATAAAGGAACCAAGTCAAAGCATTCAAATCCAATGGTACTCACAGAGACAAAAGCATCCACTGACAATAAAGTGAAACCCAGACCCTCTTCTATGGATGATTTGTTCAGACACATAGCTATGACATAATCAAAAGGCAGGGGAAAAAATAAAAGAGAGAAATGAAAAATGGTGGTGACAGAGGGTGATTGCAAGACCTTGAGATATAGTAGAAAAACATAGCCGTGACCTTTGCTCCTTGTAAAATGTAAATAGAGCATGAAAGACACGAAGATTCACCTTTGATGTATATTTTAATTACTTGCTCAGTTTTAATAAAGCATGATAATTAAAATAATCAGGGAAAAATATGTGGCACTGTGTGGGTAGATGATATGTTGTTGAGCTATTTAGTGCTCACTGACAGAAACTATTAATAGTTGTATGCATGTAATTTAACCTGAAATTAGAGGATGCTCTTGGCGTGAGTAAGAGGTACAAATTCACTTCAGTTTTAATTGTGTTCTTTTTGTCTGCTGGGTTATCTCTGACTTCATTGTGGACCATTAGTAAATTTTGGCCTGGAAAGGCTACAGAAATAAAAACAAAATGCCTGAAGAAAACATCAAGAGCACTATTGAACATTTTAAAATGTGGCTTCTAAAAAGCTGAAAACAATTACCTCTGATTTTTTTTCAGATCATAATTGTTTATGAGTTTTTCCTGAGAGGAATACTTTGTCTTATGTGTTTTTTTATGCTTTTTTTTTTTCCTGGGATGCATAAAAAATAACAAGACAAAGGGCAACAATCTGGATCATGACCCAGTAATTCTCATTTATGAGCTGTTTATATCCTTCACCAAGTTTTCCATGAGATGATGGACAGTTTGAATGCTGTAGGTCTTCTGCTGCTGCTCCAACACAAGAAGAAGGACAAGTTGGATGTCGTTATAGTTTAGGCATTTTGAAGCATAACCTAAAGGAATAGCAAGCTACCTGTGGATGCAGAAACTTCTGTCTGAGAGGGTTCATTTTGATTTACACACGTAAAAAAAAAAAAATCTGAAAAACAACATTTCAATTTTAGGTTACAAAATGAGGCCTTCAAATACTCTTTTTGTCTTAATTTGACTGTTAAAATTGTTTTTTAAGAATGGAAAATAAAATAGAATGTACAAAATACTTCCATTTCAGCTAGTCTGAGTTTTCTAGTGGGGAAGATATGCTTGGGAGACTGCTGGATGTCAGCTGATGGCTTTGAAGTGATTCAACATTTCTTTGAATTATATACAATAAACACTGTGAAAATCCATGGATCCATATGGTATAGGACAGATCAGCAAATATCATCAGTAAAATGAATGTGACAAGTGTCTTGTACTTCTGGGACAGCCATCTGGAAAATAAAATGGCAAGAGCAATGAATAAAAGCTATATAGATGAGGTGGGCAACTTGGTCTTGTGAAAGACTGAAACTGGATATAAGATGCAGGAGAAGGATCAACACAGCAGGAAACACAGTGTGAGCCCGAATCTAACAGGGTTAAGAGGCATTTGCTTTAACACACTGTATAACTCTGGCACCTGTGCTTCCAGGAAGCAGGCTGAGAAAGCATTTGGGAAGAAGCATGAAGATGCAGGAGTTTAAGGAGCTCAGTATGCTTAGACTATTCTAGCTTAGGCTAGGCTGATGGTTTGGTTACAGGTATCTAAACAGTGTATGGAGGCAGAAATGAAGTAACATGACATGTAGCCCAGGAAATAAAGACATAATAGCATTAGATGGAGAGGACTAGAAGTCAGAAGAATTCAGACTAGAATTGCCCCAAATGAGATAGAAATGAATACAGTAAATGGTTCCATGTGATATTTCAATGCCTCAGACACTTGCTTCTTCCAAGCCTGATGCCCTAGTCTGAGAGGGCAAATCCCCTTCATCTGACTTTTTCCTCATCTGGTAATTTTTGCTGCCACTGTACACAGTTTGTTCATAATTGTATTTTGACCTTTTATTTTAAACACAAACAAGAACAAAGATGAGATTTCTTTATACATGAATGGAAGTCATCAAAATGTGTTCTTTACAGTCCATAATTCATTTGAACGCAGGGGTATTACAACTCAATTTAAAATATTTACCTGTAAGTTACTTTTTGGAAGAAGTAATTCTAAGGAAACTACACCAGTTGTCCATTCTGATGTCCTTATTTCTGGTTCCTCATGCTAATTAGGATTACTTGTAGATATTAAGCATCCTTGAAGAGTTCTGGTGTTGCTGCCCTGTCTGTATAGGGAGATGACCTAGCTTTTGGAAACCTATCAACTCTTTCTTTAAATTCCAGTCATGGAGGCAAGCCTAATCGTTAAAATTTTCAGGTAGTGTGTGACTGAGACTAGGGCACAGTGCTAGAGAAGTATATTGTGTGGAGTAACAGATAGCTGCCAGACTAAATTATCTTTCATGAAGTTTACCCAGGAAGGTTAGGGGAGTGATAAAAATGGAGTCAACAAGACAGAAGAGAGGTACAAAGTCATTCACAGAGCAAAATTTAGAGCATGCACTGACTTCTCAAAATCACAAGGGAATTGTGATGGAAAATTGATATCCTCTGGGAAGGATTGTTTGTAACTTGGCATGAGCTTTCAGCAGTCTGTTCTCGTAACACTCAGCACTGAACACCCTCTATTAAAACTCTTGTAGGGCAAGTTTTGTGCCATCAGAGATTTATCCCCATTCTTACTATGTGTGCTTTAAACAAGAGTATTGTAGATACAGAACTGCATTCTCATCAGATAAAATATCTAGGCTTAAAAAACTTACAAATCCACGGAAAATAAGAAGATAAGACATTTTTAAATAATGAGTTCATTACAATCTAAAAATTCTGGTGGCATTAAAATTCAATATTTATCATTCATTTTAATTTTATGTTATTCTACTTTTGTCTGGTTCAAATTTAGATAGCAGCAGACAAATTAAAAGAATGCATCTCACAATAACCAAATAAAATGAAGGAAATGTATCAAACATTACATTTCAGTCCATCTCTACAGTTTTCCTTTTTAATTTACTTTTTTGTATTATTTAACTGTTACTATATATCCTCTATTTCCTGTCACTGATATTGAAATCTAGCCAAAAAGGCCTCCAAAAAGTATTTTTAATATATCACGTTTTTGCAACTTCAAGATAAAAACTTCCACAAAAACTCTTAGAAATACATTGCACTCTGATATTTTTCCCTGCATCAATTTTTTTGTACTGAATATCATTGTGCCATTTTTACTCCTTTCGCTTAGTAGCTTTGTGCAGTCCCACAGAAGCCTTATTACAAAAGTAGATGAAATAATCTTTTAATATCATCTACAGATCTTTATTACTGTGAATTTCTTTTGTATTACTTGGTGGAAGGACCATAGCAATCTGTTCCCAAAATTATACTTTGTGATACCACTGCACAACGCCAGTTGTAAAGATCTCATGCTATTACTGTTTAAAGGCATCCTTCTTCTTGTAAAACAAGAACTGTAGAAAGAAAGAAAGAAATGGACTTGGGAAGATTCCCTTTATGAAAATTTCGGTGTGAAACTCCAGACTCGTTTCAGCCAAACCAGCTGTTATGCTTAGATATTGTGGAAGAAAATAAATATATTTCATGAGGTTTTACTCTGCTTCAAATCAAGTTTGTGGGACTAGACAGCTAAGAGGACTGGAAAAGACACATGGAAACTTTCACTCCTACCTTGTTAGCTGAAATGGGTCCAATAGTGACAGCTGCAAAAATCTTATCTTTGTATTTTGCTTGTCTCTGTGGACTTAATCGGAGGTCCCAGGAAAAATCTGTATTTGTGACAGGTATCATTGTAAAAAAATAAATTAAAAAAAAGTCAGATTTGGCATCTGTTAACTTGCTAACTGAGCACACCCATAAATTTGGGGAACTTTTATTTTGTTCACCAGAAAATCCAGTTACTTCCCATTTGATGTCTGGCTGCAAGATGGCTAAATCGGTTAGGGACAAGGGTGTGAGAAGCAGTATCTCCCTTATCTGTGAGAGCAACACTGCTAGTGAAGTGGTGCTGTCAACGAAGTCAGTACATGCCAACATCTACTTAAACCTTATAGCAGCTTCCGAGGAGTGCCTGAGATGCCTGTGAAATGGTGCTCATCTCTGTACTGTTGGTAATTCCAGGACCTGGGGCATTTTAGGTGGTGCCAAAAGGGGCCTGGGTGCTCTAAGCCAGATGCAGATGATATTCTAATCTGCTGACAAAGATGCCCACCACAGCCCATGCTTAAATGCAGAAATTGGTGGGTAACTGAAGGAGCTCAAAAGGAAGTACAAGGAGGAACTGGAGTGGCAAGAATGAGCCTAGGACGTTTTGTAAGTTTTATTTTTAAGGAAAAAAAATAGCCCATTTTAAAACTGTACCCCTTGTAGAGATGTTATGCAGTACTGGGCTGCCGGTGCTGCTGTAACCAGAGCAGCTGCTCCCTGTGAGTTTAGGGAACCTAAGCAGATTTTTAAATATGCTTTATTTATTTAGGAACATTGAAAAGAATGTGAGTGTTATGACTTCCTGCTTACAGAGGAATGTGCATGGATATGAAAATAAAATACTTTTTGGGGATGCGTAAAGAAAAAAAAAAGGAAAAGAAAGGTAGAAATGGCATATGTGTTTCCTTTATTTTTCCCTGTCAGGAATGAAAAATAGCAAGCTGACAACAAAAGATAACATACAGTGAGTGAGCACTGAGGTTATATTCATTAAAATCATAGTAATCAGCTTCTTAACACAGAAACAGCCATGCATGCGTGCTGTATGTACCTATCACAGAAAACCCTAATCCACAGCAATGATTCCCATATACTACATAAAGCAGACAGTAAAAGAGATAAGGATACAATTTTCCCAAGCTGTTGGTTTCAGGATTTCAGGAGACCACATGCTCTTTTAAAATACAGAGAAGTAAAAAAAAAAAAAAAAAAAAGCAAACAAAAAACTCATGAACTATTGCAAAAAACTATTTCCAAGCAAGCTTGCTTGTCTGGTTCTGTTAATTTCTCTTACGTATTGCCAAACTAGAAAAGAGCCAAAGCCTCATGGGGAAAAAAGTAAAAAATCAGCATTTTAGAGAGGCCTAATTTGCTGTCTAGGTAACAAGTCAGAATAGGTAATTTATGAAGGCTGCTCCAGAAGTAATGCCACCTATTTCATTATGTTGGCCCCAGAAGTCAGAGGTGACTGTGTGGATTTTGACAAACACAACATGCAGACTTGTTTATCACTGGTGAAAATAGATAGCTAATGGTGTTAATTATGTTGAAAGACAGTGTTTCAAAGCCGAGAACTTGCTCTAACAAAAAGTACTATTGTGCTCTTTAATTTCCAAGGAAAAAAATAAGAGGCATTACTTTCAGAGCAGTATGACCAATCACAATGCCTCTGAATAGAAGATGTTGTGCAGCAGTTTGGTTAACTAATTTATACCCAAAATCGTTTCTCATTGATTTTAAATTTTTAAAAATCACATTTTTATTCATGAATATTTTTTGCATAAAAAAGATCAACTCCTTAATTCTTGAAATATAATACTCTTTTTTTTTTTTTTTAAGTATTCTCAAGGTCAAATAATGCTTTGTGACTAGTTCACCTTTATTCACCTTTAAAAACACTCATCTATGCAGACAGCAACTACTCATAGACTTATTTTATTTTTAAAATTTTGTTGGATAATTTCTGGTCCTTAAATCATGTTGGGATGATCTAGTTGACCAGACAAACCTTTCAACAACAGCCCTTAATGCTCAAGGGTGCCACGTTATCTGTTTATTCCACATATTTTTAAAAAGTATCTCAGTTTTCTCAGACCCTAAAACTTCATTCTAAAGGCTTGGAAACACAAATCTGATTGGATTCTGTATGCAAACAGTAATCTCTACATTAATGGCTTTATATTATAAAAATGACAATCCTGATAATAGACTGGCACCTGCCCTATTCCTGCTAAATTACAGTAACAACAGGCTCTACTAAGGCTTAATTTTATCTCTGAGAAAACTGACCTCAGACCACTCTGTGAATTAACCCTGGACTCCAATATCCAAGCCTGTCATCATGTCAAATTTCACTGGCCACAAATTTTCTTTAAAATCAGACTGAGCACAGACTAAAATCCCACAGTACTGAACCCTCCTGAATCCTAAAGTCTGTAGGTTTAAGGAACAAGATTTGGAGGAATGTGATGTGGGTTGTCAGTGAAATTGGAAGGTGGCTCAGCTGACACACACACACACACACACACACAAAATAAAATAAAAAAAATTATCTTCTGTGTAAGTCTTCTGTTTCCATGGGAACCAAAGTTAGTTTGGCAAAAATGGGTTAAGTGCTTTACAGTGACAGAGACTAATTGTTGCTATTCTATAACATTACTGTTAGCAGTAGAGAGGTCTATGTTCCATGGAAACTTAGGTTTGCAATGAGTCTACACCTTGCCGAAAATATCAGGTAGCAAAAATGTGGCATAATAAATTTTGATTAAACATACAGTAAATCAATACAAACTATATAGAAAATCCTTAAGGATCTGAGAAATACTGTATATGAAAGTACACTTAATCCCAAACTCAATGAATGGCAAAATCCAACCATACAGTTACTCAACTTTTCCAAATACTTAGAAAACATTCAATTACTTGGTAAATACAGAAAAAAAAAAAAATATCTGCCCTCTTTTATGTCATGTGCTTTATTCTTAGCGGGAATTACCTCAAGGAACCTGCATCAACACCAACTCTCAGTGTGTGTCATTATCCTGAAAATAAATTTTATCTCTTCTGGTTAGAAATCTAGATTTCTATCAGCTGGAAAAGTTTGGTTTCAATGTTAATTTTCTATTAAAACACTTTCAGCACTTACTTGTTCTTGAGCAAAGTGGATGAGAGGAGAAAAATAAATCTCATTTCCCTCAGAAACAATGCCCTTTGAAGCCAGCAACATCCTCAGATTTTAGGTGGGTATTCACAACTACTTGGAAAAGAACAGTCATCAGCATTAGTGGGTAAGTGCGGGTACTCATTAAATAGAAATCAAATGGTCTCTTATGGGAACACTGGAAAAAGTTAATTGTTCAAAGACCCAGTTAAAAGTTGATGACCATGCCAGAGATGTTTTACTTTGAGAGTCTCACTGCGGATATCATCTCACAATTGAAATTACTTAAGTTACCCTTTGTCCAATACCCTCTAATATCCTGGAAAACAGGCAATTTTTTGGAAATGAATGTCTGTACAGACAAGCCAACTCAGGTTCCTAGACACAAAATCTCTGAGCATTGTTAGATTCTTTTTCTGACCCTGTGCAGCCCTATGGATGCCTATGGATGGTATGGTGTATGAATCCATTCTGACTGGTATTCCCAGACTGTTCTGTGCTGGGGCCATGTTATGCTGCTCTGCTCCTGACTAGCCCATGTGATTTCTGCTGGCACAAAGGAAGAAGAAAGAGGCAGGACTGACAGGGTTAAGTTCAAGCTGTATGCTTTCCTCTTTTCCGCCTCAGCAAGAACAGCAGTGAGAGGCATGTATACAGACATTCAGATTATTCTTATCTGAGTTTTGTTGTTGTTGTTAACACAGGAAATCAATGTATTTACTTGCTTTTTCAAAAAGCTACTTTACTTGATAGTCACAGGTGAAGTTTGGATAAGTTCACTGTTTAAAATGCTTAATCGCTTCTTGGGCTGGAATGAAATGAGCCTGGAGACGTCATCACCAGATCTGAGCGGATCACGGAGAAGAGGTGGGTCTCAGACCAAGTGTCTCAGGTCCTAGCTTTGCTGGTTGTGCAGCAAGGAATGACCACATTTTGTGCCAAGACTGAACCACGTTCCTCAGAGAACACATTAAATCAAATGAAATAGGGATGAGTGGGAAGAGGCTGGAACTTTCTCTGAGGCTTATGTATGAGTAAAAGGGATATAAACTTTTAATTCAGACTCAAGTCCAATGATTCCAGGAGAATCTCTGGAGCTTTAGTTAAAAAAAGCCCAGAGTAGAACAAGGTCCCTTATTCTCCTCAGTGTCAGTTGTCAATTCATAATCCTGTGAACTTGAATGTCTGAAGCACCCTTCTTCATAATAAAGTGAAAGGATATATCAAAATACCATTTCATCTTATATAGAGCTCTATAAGCCTAATTCCCTTTCTGGAAGCTCTTTCACAAAATGCTCTTATTTGAATTGTATTTTTATTTAAATGCCAATGAAAAAGATTTTTCACATTATAACTAGGTTGACTAAAATATTTTAAGAGGTAATATAAAAATAAAGACATTCAGAAGTACTATTAGAACTTTCATCTTTGGTAACTGACATGAAGATCAAATCCCCTGAAGAAAGGACAGGGAAACTGAGGTAAAAACGGGTAATGCTTATGAAAAAACTATTGTTAAATTTGGTGAGACTGTATATTTGGGTCAAAATAGGTCAAAGGTCAAGGAGGATTTGAAGAGTAAGGCAAATTTTACATTATGTCCTTTGTTCCTCAGTACAATTGCAAAATTGAAGTGGTACAGAGTGGAGGAGAGACATGGCTGGGGAATGCTATGGCAAGGAAAGAATAAGATAAGAACAATCATGTTGAGTGAAAACCAGGGTGTCCAAAAAAGGAAGTATTGAAACTTTGGATATTGAAGAAAAAGATAGGAGAGTCAGGAGCCCAGACAACAGAAAATGCATTTGTTGTGGGAATAAGAGTATGAGAGCAAAGCATGCGAAAATGTACTGAAATGCTAACTATGATATGCAGAGCACGTGAATGAAAAGAAGGTGAAAGTGGTAAAAGTGAGGAACAGCAGAATAAGTCAAATGAGAAGGAGAGAGAAAATATTCAATAACAAAAATGAAATTTTCTTTAGCTAATTTCTGGATCGTCTTTGACAGTAGAGATCTCCCCCAAAACATAAAATCATTAATATAAAAGAGAAGGGAAATAAAGAGGAAAAATACTTACTCATCATGCATAAGGATGAATTCGCTGCTCAGTATTAGGGCTGAGAGGTAAAGCAGAAAATTATCAAGGTAAAAGGGGCTCACACTGACACGATGTTGAACACACATCTGGTTTTGAGTCTGATGTAAATGAGAACACAGAGTGATGGGTAATCAAACTGATTCGTTTTTTCGTCGCCCTTGTAAGCAAGACAATGCGCAATACTGTTCTCAGTCTCTCTTTTGATCCACTCTCACGAAATGAAAAAAGTTTGAAATGTGACGGAGACAAAATATTGAAAGCAAATACTCAAAACCTAAACAAAAATCATTATTAAGAGATACAGTATCTGTACATGATGCTGTCTTCTAGAGTATGGTTAACAAAAACAGATGTTCTTTCACACTTTTGAATTATATTAGAAATGTGAAATAGGAAAGTGAAATCCCCAAATATGCCTATGAAAAGGGGATCTAAAAAGTGTGCTCAGGCACTTCAATGGAAATTAACATTCCTCATTTGCTCAAGGTAATCCATACAGACCTCTACATGCATTACATTACATGACAGGGGACATATAGTTTGGATAAGGAAGAAGTTTATTACAATAAGGGCAGTGAAGCATTGGCACAGGTTGTCCAGAGATGCAGTGGATGCCCCATCTACAAGAGAGACATTCACAGCTAGGTTGGATAGAGCTCTGAGCAAGCTGATGTAGCTGTAGGTGCCCCTGTTCACTGCAGGGGGATTGGAGCAGATGGCCTCTAAAAGTCCCTTCCAACTCAAACAATTCTATGACTATATGATAATAAACATGTGAATGCTCATATTTGGTGGTTCGCTTACGAGATGCCTGGCATGGGGCTACAGGAATTTTTACATATAAAATGGTGTGGCTCCAGCAGAAGAAAAGAAGAGGCAACAGACTCCAGGTTTGTACTTCCCAGGGCATGATGTGCTGCCTTTCATGAGAAAATGCCCAGACAGTGTACATCGGGCATTCCTCCTTCCCCTGCTGGCACTGAGTTCTGGGCTGCTCCTATCCATAACCATCCTCCCTAGAGATATCCAGCCTGGAAATGGAAATTTCACCATTTTATTCAATTTTATTTTACCAAATTTGCAGATGAAGCCTTTTATTTACTGAAGTGCCAGTATTTCAAGCAAGATAAACTGGCTCATTGACTTCAATAGAGCTTAGCTGATTGATGCAGATTTTGATATTGTCCCTTTTTGGTCAAATTTCATTCTGGTCATTTCATCAGAATTAATGAATGCTGGAGGAAAGGGCTTAAATGCATGTGTCAAGCAGAAACAGTGAAATAGTCCTGTGTGAGATTCTTTGTGGAACAGCTTCACAAAGGTTAGTGTGGCTCCCAAAATCTGTAGCCTCACAGGGAAATATTTTACTGCAATTTCTATGTATATTTAGAGGAGGAGTTTCCTGAAAATAGAAAACCTAGGATCAATCCTATGTTCTTAATTGTATGGCAACTGTTGACACTACCTGAGCCACTGATTGAACATCTGGGGAAAGGACCTGGTCAGCCCTGGGAGCAAGGTGAAGGTAATTCAGCTGTGTGACCAGAAGGGGTGAAGCCTGGCTGCACCTCTCTTAGACCTCATTTAAGGGCTGACTGCCAATGGGGAAGGATCTCTGGTTGGTGACCTTTCTTTTGTGGAGTTTCTATTGTGAGTATAGATCCTCAGACCCCAGTGAGCACTTCTTTCTTTTGTAGCCTCTTCCCATGGTGCTGGTCCTTTTGCCACTATGTTTTTTTGTAACATCTTCCCACTGTGCTGGTCCCTCTGCAGTTACACTAATGATAGAATGTACTACATAAATCGCTTTAATCTCTATCGTTGTAGAGATAATTGGGTAGAATAATTCTTGGTATGCCTGATAGAGGCAGGTCTCCCAGGTGTCAGATGTGAAATATCACATCCCAGTAAAAATGTGGAAGGGTTGATTTTTATTTTTTTTTTTAATTTTCTTCTGACGTTCAGTGTAGAAGGTGATGAAAACTGATAATAAACACCATAGCATCTTGTTTTCTTCAGAAACAGCAACTGAAATATAGAAGATATTAAAATCTGAATTGCATAGGATACTGTATGCTGAGACTAAGTGAGAAGTAGCTCTAGAGCTCTTTTTTCAGATTATTTTCTGATTTGGGAAGAGGAAAGAGACCTTTTCCACTCAGTTAACCTAGAAATGTTGTTTTAATGGTAAAAGAAAGCAGAACTTGTGTTAAGACTCAGCAATTTGAATATATATAGCTCTGTTGACATTCAATATGCTTCAATAATTGAGGAGTGGAAAATCTGTTCCTCACGTTTTCTTTGTAAGTGGAGCCCTAAAACCTAAATAGAAGGAAAAGAACATATTCTGAAGCTTTTGCTGTATTAACCTGATAAATTCTTTGCCCTGTTACTTATCCAATTAGTACTTTATGACCAGCTTTAAAATTTAGCAGTATCTGACAGTTTTAAAAACTGCCGGGTCTCTCTCTTGGCATTTAAAATTAAGAAAATCACAAAGTTAAATTTAAAAGTGATACTTAAAAGATGTTATAATCACAATGCTATTGTGATGAACTGATATTCTGTGTTGTCTTAAACATCCCATGGCAATGATTATCCTATGGCAGTGCAAAATCATTTTGTACGTGTCTGGGTATACCAGTACATCATGATCTGTGGAAAAAGACAGTGTTAGACTACAAAATTAAAGAAAATTAAAGCTATTTTACTTAGTTTCTTAGCTAATTGTTTTTTTGTTATTTGTGTGTTTTTTTTTTTTTTTTTTTTTCCCTGGAGAAAGTCTTGAGTTTTAAAACAAGAGCAGACATATCATTTTTTTTTAATAGAATTAAAATAACAATTCCAGAGTTGAGACCTGCATTTTCACTGATATTTCTGATAAAGCATGAATTCTTCTCATTATAATCCTACATATATTTTCCGTTAAGTACAAGCTTTTAATCCACCTATGTAAATGTTCACTTGTGTATAGTATGTGTAATTATAATGCACCAAGATTTATTATTTCACATGTGCTTTATGCTCCTTCCTCAGTCCATTCCTCTTAATGTTTTGAGGAAAAAGTTGCATCTGAAAACAGAAAAAGTATCACTTTTTCCTATCTTCTCTAAATATTGAAAAACAACTGAAACACACTAAGCCTTCAAGTTTTGGTGAGGAAAATATCCTTTCCTAGTTTATTGATTTGGGTATTTCTTCTACAGTTACAGGGCAGTTATTAGTAGTTTTTTTGTTTTTTTTTTTTTTTTAATCTTCATTCTTACATAAACTTGTTAAACATTCTAGAGTTTGTTCAGTTGTAGAAAAGAACTCCTATTCCAAAACCAAGAAAGTAGCATGAGTCTCGCCTCCTTTTCATTAGCTTTTCCTAATAGTATTCTTGTATGTGACCTGGAAGGTGGCATAAGTGATTGTAAATCTTTTGTAACTCTTACCAACTGGGACAGAATACAACTGCAATGAAGGAGAGAGGTTGTGGAGTCTTCCTCAGCTGGCAGTATGGATAGAGGATCTGTGACAAGCTGGATTGCCGGAAACTTACATTTTCTTGTTCTTATGTCCTTTCCAATAACATTTCCAGTTACACATTCACATATTTTATTCATAAACATTGAGCAGTGTTGCAGGCATTTTGCACCTTTGCAGTGGAAAAAGAATAAATAAAAATTCTTGTTCTCCTAGGATTTGTGTTGGGGTGAGCTGACATAAATAAATACCTTGAACTTGCTTATTTGTCCTCCCTTGGTGCACAAGAATAGGAAAGCAAGGGCAGATCAATACACTAAATAGAGCAGCTGGATGAGGCAAGAAATATTGATATTTACTGTTTCTTTAGGTCTGCAACAAATAACATGTCTTTCCTTAAAGCAGGCAAAGACAGAAGGACTCATGGTATATGTTGTCTCTGCGGATTTCAGCAGAAATGAAGTGGTTTATGCAGTCCTAAAGGCTAGAATCTCCAGAAAATGTTAGCTCATTTTGAGTAATGCTGTCCTCAAGCTGCTCTGGAAATCGTGGAGGATTTATCTAGAGGAAGTCTCTTGAGAGAAATCTCTTTCCTGAAAGGGTTTGTAAGAATCATATGGAGAAGTTTCTTACCCTCTTGCTGTGAGTCAAGAGGCATGTATTACATCAGTGCTTGGCTCCTCTGTGTGAAGTCGCTTGCAGTGCTCTGCCATTGTCTGCTCCAGGGAAGAGTTGGCTGGTGAGAGCTTGGTGTGCAGGTGAAAATTACAACAATCTCGTGGGGGGGGGGGGAAAAAAAGGCACACAAGATATCACATTTGGAAAATTGTCTTGCTGCTTGTTTTTCTTGTCACAGGAATGTGAGTGCTTATTCAAGATATTGGGTAACAGATCTAGGGAGACAAGGAGGGAGTTTTGAGTTTGTGCACAGGTATCTAAGGTAAAACATGCATGTCTCTCTCTGGACTTCAACAGTTTATCAGCTAACCTTCAAAAGGTTGGTTTCCTTGTCTGGAGAAAAGGAAGCAGGCAAACTTCATCTTCTTGTGAATGCAATTGTCCTTAAAATATATATTGATTATTCCAATTGTTTTTACCATATTCACAGAAGTTTGTGTGATTAATAAAAATGTATGAAGCAGAGACTGAAAGTGTATGTTATAACACAAAAGTAGCAGTGAATATCAGCAACAGATATGTTTTATACATCTAGGTCTTTGGAAGCTTCTGTAGCCAAACTTTTAGAGGTTAACCCGCAATTTCTATGAAAGTTAAGGTAAATCAACCATGATTTAAATCTTGCTCCTATGAAGTCAGCTGGAGTTTTGCCACCAATTTTGAGTGGGAACAAGTCTGAACTGAGCAGTTGTTATTTAATGCCACTGCCTATAGGAAAACTGAACACATCTATTTTGATTGGAAATGACATTGTATAATAATTCTCCAAAACAGTGAAGTTAGTTGGCAGGTAGGAAATACAAGTCTGGGGGGAAAAATTTGCTCCAACTGCTGTCGCTTGCAATATATTGCAATGTAAATGTTAATTCTACTTAAAGTTAAGGAAAACTGTCTAAAATCATTTAAGATGTAAGGAATTGCATTTAATGGAAGGAAACTTAAGCATAACATTATGATATACCAACAGGCTTATGTTTAAGAAAAGAATACATGTATGACCTGCCAGGAAATTGTTCATATCGGGTTAAGTCATGCTATGGATAATAACTAAATGAAGACAGTGATGGAAGTACCCAAAACATTGGGGCTTGGCAGGCTTGTCCTCACTGGATGCAGAAAAAGCAGGAAGAAGTTTGTGACACTCAATACACAAGCTTTTATTCTTTTCATCAGCATATGACATGGTGGAGAAGAATATACTAGTTTTTCAGTTGCTCTCAACCTGGTTGGTCCGGAGAAACCCTCCTGCTATGTTGGAACAGGTTTTGTGGCCTTACTTTGACATCCAGAGCTTGCTTTCTCACACGTACATGTAAAATGCGAAAAAATTCATTTTGGAAAAGTTTTCACCTTGATTAAATCCCTAGAGCAAGTACACAATTTCATGGACAGAATGTGTAGCAGGTATTTGCTATAAAGCAATGTGCATTACATCTTTAGTAGGATGTAAATTATTTATTGAAATCAGTGAAAGCTGTTGTGAAAATACAATTGTGAAAGCAATTATAAAATATTTTTGTGTTCAGAGTTAAGTACCTGACTGAAAGCCCTCTATTGGTTTAACTCAGCAGGTAGCTAAACACCACACAGTTGTTTGCTCACTCTTCCCCTAAGTAAGAGGGAGAAAACTCATGAGTTGAGCTAAAATTTTCTATTTACTGAGACAGAAGAGGAAAATGAAAAAAATATACAATGATAACAATATATTTATATATGCAATGTAATCACTTGCTATGAAGTGTTAGTCTACTGACTTGGAAAACTGGGCAGGTGTAGTACCTCTTGGCTCAGATTGAAGCCACTAGTGTGGAGCTCCTTACCCAGCTGGGATGGTAAGGGAGGATAAGGATGGCAGACCATGCTGTCCCCAGATGACATCTTGTGTTAACAGATAATGAGGAAGGAGGAAACATGTCCCTTGATGACCTCTGCTATCAATCATATAATGTTTCCTCAGTATGAGTATTGTCTTCCTTGTTCACACTTGAGAATAACTGCCATTTATCAACTGATATTTATTGTGTCTGTAAGAGGAATCCTAGATAAATCTATGCTGGGCAAGTTTTGCAGTTCTGACCTGCCACTGCCATGAAAGCTGTTCAATCAAGGCTATTCTTCCTCAAGGAATAAGACAGTGTCATCTCCAAGGCTTTTCTCTCCTTTCCTTTTAGGCCAGGAATCTTAGCAGGAAAAGTGGGTGCTCATATTCCCATATGAATACTTTCATTTGCACACAGATATCAGTACCCCTGGAGGGGAAGCACCTCCTCGGTAACAGTGGGAAACAAATCTCCCTGCATGAATGATGGCAGAGAGATGATCCAGATAGAGAGGTGATCTTGCCAAACTAAAACACAAGGAATAACATACAGAAGTTTGTAATCCTTCCCCTACATAGCCCAGCTGCACAGCGTTTTCTGTCATGCTTTTACTTTTTTAAAGGCTTTGTAGGGAATTCCACTTTGTGTTATAGTGACTTCTGTAGTCTGACAAATAATTTATAACAGTATAAAGACAGGCCATATTTTAAGAAAGAGGCAAAGGACCAGAGGAAAGGTTGAGTCTTCAGTCTGGTTTCTGTATTTCATGACATTTGAGAACTTGATTTATCAACCTTAATGTTACATTAACATAGGAATACAGTTTCCTAGGATCTTCTTGCTGAATTGAAAAAAAAAAAAAAAAAAAAGAAACACAGAAACCTGAGTGTAACAGTGCTTGTTTCTTCATTGTTTATATTGTTTCCATGAAGAAGACCAGATTGTGCTTTGCAGCTTTACTATTAAAGGTCAAAAGATCCCATGTTCAGTAAACCAGTTTTTGCCCTTAGACTCAGAGGAGTGTGACTGTTTTCTCCTTAGTGCATCGTGCTTTCTGCAAAGGATGAAGAGCAACACCTGATTGCTATCCCTGCCCCAACTTGTTGCCAGGGGAGGTGGATAGTTATTTAATGCATAAAACTCTGGTTCTACTCTGTGGCAGGTTTAAGATACCAAGGATGACAAACTTTTCTCTCAACTGTGCTGATAACCCTGTGCACATTAGTAGCTTCTATAAATGCTGCAGTTACTAAAATAATTGAAGTTTACATTTAAAATGTAGATCAATTGTAAGCTTCTCTGATTTTGTCTTTTTTTACTTCTTCCCTTGGGAATAAAACCAAAAGCACTAAAAATAAACAAATAAAACAAAATAAAAAGAACAGAAAAGAAAAAAAAATCATAATTCATTCTGAAATTCACTAGATTTTCAGTTTTTCATTTAAATTTCTCTTTTGTTTCAAGATTCATTGTGATTGTATTTATAAATTTTAATACTCTAAAGTAAACTAATTATCAAAGTAGCATATTTTCCTTAACCCTTATTAAATTATTGCAGTTTACAACTAATTTTCATGACAACAAATCTTCCTCTAGAAGCAACTAAACATTTTACTCCCTGAGATCAATGGGATTCATTGAGTTTAAGCAGCTCACCAGAGACTTCATGTTGAGTTCAAATTTCATTTTGTAAACCTTAAGCAGAAAAACTTTGCTAACTTTTGTGCTGGTACAATTCACTTATCTCCCAGTTACTTCACATCCATCTCCTGCTAGCTTTGTATTGATTCACTGCATGCTTGACTTTTTCTCTTTACTTTCTTGTAGACATATTCTTAGACTTTGAATGTTCTGAAAAAGAGAAGTCAGGAATTTCTGATAAATATTCAGGTACCTGAGTAGACCCTTCCATTTAAATCTGTCTATGTTATATTTGCTTTCTGAAATTTGGGTTATGAGTAGCCTACTTCTTTATAGCGTAGACTTCTCAATAATTGTAAGGGAACTGTTATGTCATGGCCTGAACTGATGATTGAGCTTCTGCTTAAAGGAGTGCACAGGTGCAAGCAATTCCACCTGACTGGAAAGGTTAGACCCTGCGCTCACTTAAGGGCTAGCCTGCAAAGGCAGAATGTTTTTTGGGTGAAGGCCACTTTCTGAGAAGGAGTGGTCCGTAGCTAGAGTGTCTGTTATCAGCAGGGTGAGTCAACTTTTTCATTTATGTGATCATTGATATCTCTAATGGTGCTTTGTCTGGTATTGTAAAGAACGGATTAGAAGCAATTTTGCTTCCTCTAAAGATCAACAATAATGAGTCAGAGAGAAATTATATTGGATATACAATCCATTTTAACAACCCAGCAAATATAAATACACAGAGTGTTTCTATATCATTATCCATGCATTTCATCCCTATATTTTTCTTTTCCAAAATAGTTCCCTTGTGTTTAGGACCACATAATTCATAACAGTTCAAGATGTTGATCATAAATGAGAGAACTTCATGTGCTATCACACACACACGCACACACACAAACACAAAGGAAAAAAAAATCCTCTTCTGTAAATCCCCTTAACTCTTCTGCATTAAGCTGAAGCCAGTTATGCAAGACTACTGTCAAGGTGGCTGTGAAGTACTGCTGCATTTCTGTTGGCTTGGAAATGGCTGTTTTGCTTGTACACCAACACAGGCCAAGGTAAATACGCTACTGTGAGCACAAAAAGTCTGATTAGCTCCCTGTGTTACCTGCTACAGCCAAGGTAGACTATTTGTGTAAGTAGAAGAGGTCTGTTGCTGGCAAGAGGTGCTTTAATTGCAGTGGAAATGTGTTGATTGCCCTACCAAGGCTGATGGGGAATAATTTGCTCTTCAAATTCAAATGTAACTATGAGTATGTGCACATTTTCACTCTCTTCCAACAGGTTTGATGCCAGTGGTATAATTAGGGGTCTTTAAAATGCTGGAGAACTGCTGTTGTGATTACATGTTCTGGAACATTTCTAGTCAGTCTTTCTACTTTGCTTAGTAATTGCTTTCTTAAAACCTCCAGTATACCCCCAAAATATTTCTCACCTAGTCTATACTATTTATACAAAGTTTTCCAAAATGCTGCACTAATTCTTGTGGGATAAGAGATAATTTCCTTACCATTTGTTGGAGAAGGAGCTAGGCACCTTCTCACATGAGGTATATTCTAAATGATATAGATAAGAAGGGACAATGGCTGCACATTCACCTAAATGAAATGAATATCTATTGTCAATGACACATGCTGAGCTATAATCCAGCCATTGTATTCCTCATGAAAGTTCTGTTGAATCCAGTTTTACGTAAGACTGGTAAATGCCCATAAATATTTCCACAATCTCTTGCTGTTTGGTTGTTTTAGTACCTTGTATATGAAATGGCGGTGGCAGAAGACACAGTACAGTTCTGCAGCACAGTAGAAAGCACAAATAGTGCTAATGAAAATTAACTTCAGAATTAAGGGGCATCTTTGTCTATATTTCACCAGCCACAGAGATTTCTCAAGTTCTTTAGAGCAACACTGATTTTGTGTTGCTGAAGTCTCAGCGTGAAGTGCTCTTAACATTTTCTTACTGGGTTAGTAATACTTCTTGGTTATTATTTTTGTCTTGGGGAGATAAATAAGTATTTCCATCATCACCCCCATGGTATTATTCTCCCATTTGATATATCACCCTTACAGCTCTTGAAATATAGCTGCTCCCCCATGCATCACCTCTTTACCTACTGCACTCCACTTTACCAGGGGGAAAAAAAAAGAAGACTACAACAGCTGCAGATGAAAAGCACAGGCTTGCTGTCATTTTGTTTTCTCTGAGCCTTACTGTAAGGTCTTTGTGGGATGCATGTTGAAGGGGTTAACAGGGTTAAAAAGTTATGGCTCCCTGATTTCACTGGAGCAGGGTTGGAAAAAATATACAAGTTTCCTGCACTACGAACAAAACGTGAAGTCTGTGTTGTGTTGTTGACACATTTCTTTCAAGAATGGTTCCCAAGGATGCAATGCAAGTGTAAAAGACTGACTTCACAATCAGAAAGTCTACACAATTATTTTTAGCCCTACTTGTTGTCTGCTGTAGCAACTTGCTCCTTTCAAATTTAGCTTGCAAATGCTCTACTCTATGTTAACGTATATTTTCACATTCATTTTATAAGATAGGTTATAAACTTTTCCTTTCTGGAAAGGAAATCAGGTATTATGAAAATACAAAGGACAGAGTCATTATTGTGGGATTCCTATGAACTTTTGCACCCCATTTTGGGATGCTCAGCACCTCCAAGCAACTCCTTAATATAGCTAGTAGTAAATTGTGGCCTTCCTAGACTTCCTTTACACTTGTATGTAGAAATACTATTAACTTATGCAGAAAACAAATATTTATGTCCAAATTGGAGAGTTTTAATATTGGTATGTTTTGCTAGAGGTGAATTGAACTACTTGATTGTTGAAATGAAAGCAGCAGTATTACATAATTCTTATTAATCTTCAAATTTGTGTTGCAAAGAAACGTTCATGGGAGCTATCCCACTCTTTCCTGCTCTGACTTATTCTAAGCTTACTGTGTCTAGAATTAGCTGTAAACATGTCCTTGGCAACTACACAGACAAAGGTTGCTGCTGTGATGCAAATTAGAAGAGTCTCTGCTGTTGGAAAGAGACAGAACACCTTCTGCTTCCATTGTCCTCTCTGCAAATCGACAGCATCTCATCACACATTACATAGCTCATTGGGTGATAGGGTTGGGCTAACAATTAATTCACAGCTTTTTCTTGTGCCTTCATCCACATCACCAGCAAGAAAACTATGATCAAATGTTAAAGAGTGATAACAACAGCACAGGCTAAATCTTCAGCTTGCGTGAGTCAGCACAGAACAGCTGATTCCAATGATGCTGTATTAGTCTCTTACTGCTGAGGGTCTGCTTTGATTATTCCAGCAACTATCAATTCAGAAGAAACTCAGATTTATTGCTAAATAATGGCATAGATGCCACAGCAAGAAACACTGTTATGCCATTTATTATTCTATTGAAAAACAATATAGGCCATATGTGAGAAATTAAACCCATCACCCTGGGTAAGAATTCAGGCTGTTAAAATGGTAATAGAAATGAAATACAATTACCTATTTTCTGTGTTACCAATGGTAATTCCATAGAAAATATTAAAGGAAATTGGAAAGGAGATTATCTTGTAAAGTGTTTTTGTAATATAATTATAGTTTAAATTATTGGAAGAAAAATCTGTATAATTTTGCAGAAAAGCAGCTGAAAGTAATGCAAACTGCAGTTGTTTGTCAGATCAAGCTTAGCTGCCACTGACCATGACCGCCATCGTTGCTATGATGACAACCACAAGCTCACTTCTGCAAATTTTCCTGTAGTGATAGTCTGGGAGTTGGAGTGTGGGGTTGGGAGGCTGATGTTTAGATCTCAGTAGCTGTGTAAAAAGGTGGGGAGCCAGTGGGGAAGTTTCTTTAGGTTCTTTTTCTTTCAATAACCTCATTTGGTCAGTCTAACTCTATCAGAAGTATTGAGTCCCGTAAACTGGCAAACATTCACTGAGGGTTTATCAGCCCCAAGATTAGAGCCTTCATTTTCCTGTATGTATTTTCCAGCTGTGTAGATAAAGCCCACAGCCTCTTGGTCTGGTTTCAGAGTACTACAAATAGTGGAGTAAATGAGAGATACATTTTCATACTGCGGCTTCAGAGAACCATAGCCGGCAGATGAATGCTGCAACCAAAGGTCGTGAGGAACTGAACCTCAGTGTCTCTGTTAAGCATTAAGATAATGCATAAGGGTAAAGAGTGGCTCAGTATTGGGTGCAGAAGGGATTAAGGGAATATTTTAGATTCATCCCTAGAGTCATGTATAAATACTCTGTAAGTAAAAGAAAAACTGCATTTATTCTACGGAAAAATTTGTATTCCTCAGAACAGAAATCTTTAGAAGTGAATGCTGGTGTCAAGTGTTTGTATTATGAAAGAAGTTAATTTTCTCCAGGTTCAGTTCACAAAAAAGGAAAAAAAAAAGATCCAAGTCATTCAAAAAGAAAAGTATGGTAAAAAGAGACAGTAACATGCTGGTTCTCTCAAAAATGGATTTTTCTTTTTCTAGCAAAACTCAATTAATGTTGTCTTGTAAGGACACACCTGAAAACTAATTATATTCTATGCATTAGGAAAAATATTAAGAAAAAAAAAAGGAATGCTTTACTAAGCTTGGGATAAAACAGGCTGCTCTGGCTTTACGGCTACGCATTCAGAGTCTTTTTAATCCACGATGTGACTTTCTGCTCCCTTCCCTGATGCTGAATGGGAACAAAATGGAAGTGGTGGCAGAGATCTTTGAGCAGCACCATGAGTTGCCTGTGGCTTACTTGGAGGACAGTTTGTACTGCTGGCTTTCTGCTGACAGAAGGTGATTTTGAGGGCAATACCTGAAAGGAAGGGTGTAGAGAAGCACAGAGAGTGGCCAAATAGCTCTTGCTCCTCTACCTGATCTGCATTTGAACTGTGGAGCACTACAGCATCTGATCTCTAAGTTATCCCATGATGAGTGCTTGAAAAGACTCTTTCTGATAGCGGAGCTAAACTGTTTACAACTTTTTTTGTTAATTTCTCTACTCCACTGAAGGCTGAAGTATGGAAATACTCTGATTAGACTTCTCATCACCATCAAGAGATCTTGGTGGTGCTTAGTATAAATGGATGGTGCTCAGAGAACCAAAGTCCTCATCAAAATGAGCAGTGAATTAGAGGGAGAGTCTATACCATGACATGAAGCCTGATGTACTGTTGATCTAGTAAGAATGGGCTAGCCCTGGTTCCAGGAGCAGCCTAGTCACGGCACAGTGCCCTACCTAACAAGGCTTGCAGACTGATCATGTTAATAAGCTTGAGTATAACTGTAAAGGCTGATTTCAGGTTCACAGCTAGTATCTATGAGCTCTGCCACACACTGCTGCATAGATGTATTGTTTGCCTGGGGCTAGCTTGGGGCAACACACTTGAGGCTGCACTGTGCTAGGCAAACATTTCATCTCTCTTTGCATGAGTTGCTGAACTTCACTGTACCCCATTAGCTTTATGGATGAGATGGAGACTTGGGGAAGAGTCTAGTTTTACTGTCTCCAGGTTCTTTTTCTAAGTGCTGTTTGTATTTGCCTGCTACCTGGTCGTTTGGGAACTTGGAGTACAAGAGTCATTTAGGGCTGAGTTTGGGTGGCTAGTCAGGATGAGGAAGCTTATATACTGATAATGCAGCTATAAGGAAATAATTATACAGGGCTAGATCATGCCCTTGAGGCATATACTTGTATTCAGAAGAGTTTTGCTGGCATGATTTGGATGTAGTCTGATACTTGGCATGCATAGTGACAAGGAAAGTGCTACAAAGGCTGCAGCATAATGCCTCTGGCTACAGCCTCCCTCCTTAGGCCACAGTCAGTTCCTAGCAGAGCAATTAGGGAGTAGTGCTTGCATTCTTTCAAGCACCTCAGATCTGAATCAAACTGACCTGTACAACCTGGGAATTCTCCCTATTTCCTCCCCTTCTACTGTGACCATGTAGGCAAGCTAGAGCAGAACTAGCCCTGTGTGATCAGCTTAACAGTAGTGTGCTGAGAAGGTCCAGAGAACAGAACAAAGTGTATCAATCTCCTTTCCAAAGGGAATGGCAACCTGAGGATATTACTGCTGTACATCATAGTAAGTCAATAAATTCAACTCCTTTGTTGGCTAATCCCTTGTACCGATGAGGAGTTCTGAAATGTTAAACAGGAAGAAAATAAAACAAACCAAAAACCCAACTCAGGTACTACAACCAAGTAAACTTGAGCCAAATCCTTACACTTCTGTTGATGTGGCCCTCCCAGTGCAATAGAAGTGTTTCTGGCTTGGCTATTCAAAAAATATAATTTTTTTGGTTGGTTTTTGTTGGTTTTTTTTTTTTTTTTTGTTTTGTTTTACACTTCAACAAATAATAGCTGTAACATTCTTTGAAGAGTTCAAGGAAGGTTTTAAGCATAGCTAGGCAATGTGCTCTATGTAAAGCTAGACTCAGAAGTACTGCAGACTGTTTCTATCTTATTAATATAAAGCCAGTATGGCTTTAACTTTTCAGCTCCTTAAGAACAAAGCTGAAAGACAGCTACTTAATGGACAAAGACTTATGGGAGAAGGAGTCAGAGAACAGCTTTAGCTATCATAAAGAAACTGAAATGGAGTAATGTTTAATTAGAAGTTAAAGTATGTCTGAGATCATGTTCTGGTTTATACTTCATTATCACATTTTACACAAGATTTTCATTGCTTTCATTTGGGTCTGTTCCTATGGCTTAGGAAGGTCCTTGGAGTTAACCACATTTAAATTGGATTTTTAAAACCTTTTTATTTCACAGACCCTCCAGGATGATGCATTTTAGGTGATATTATGCATTGAACATGCTCTTCATAGTTAGATCTGTGTTATTTGGTTTTGATCATGTTTTATGCGAGGTTTTCTGAATAGAACTGTATTTCTTAAATACCTATCCCACAGTTACTATTGTTGAGGTGTTATATGGTTTCTCTTTAAGGACATTCTCAAGTAAAGCTTTCACATGTCTCTTTAAATTTTTATTTTTAAGACATAATTACACTGTGACAGCTGCCAAGCCATTGCAGTATGTGTCATGCAAGCAGAATTCCATGAATTTGGAACAATCACTATGAATTTGGGGAAATCATCTTTACATCTTACACCTGCAAAAGATAAAAACATGCTAATGAAGTGGTATAATGGTCTGCTTTGATAGAACAACAAAAGCGACAAAGTACTTCAGCTTTTTACATCCTTTGCCATTTTCCTTCTGGCTGATCTCAACTGTCTTCCAATGTTCATGCAAATTGACCAAAAGATCACAAGTATCTGAGAAAACAAGAAAGAAAACATAGCAGTGCAACAAACTCTGCTACAGGTTGGTGACCTGTAATAGCACGTCCATTTTCTTTGTTAACAATAGTTCAAGTCATCCTTTCACTAGCACATTTTACTTCTAGAGAAGATAGATACCTTCCAGTCTATAAACAGATTTTATTCTCGGCCATTTCAGTATTGTTGGGTATTCCAACAATCTAAGACCTTTAATAATATACAACTTCATCAGTCTATATTTTTATTCATCCTGTTAACTGTTACTCTGTAGTTCACAAAAACATGCATACCCATGAGTTTACAAGAGTAATTCAAGAAGTGAATGTCTTACACTGTGAGGAAATTGTTAAGTCTAATTCCTTAAATTGCAACAAATGAGAGGCATATGGACAGAAAAGAGGGAAAATGAAAATTGATAAAAATGAATGGAAGGGAAGAGACCACAATCAAAGATATTAGTAATGTCTTGGGTGGAAAATAGATTTTTGAAGGCAAAGATCATGGAAAATGCAGCAGAAATAGCAGGCAGGTAAGATCAAAGATGTGATATTTGTAGTGGGACAAGACAACATTAGTTCTTATGAAATTCTGTCTTGTAATCAAAGAAAAATCTTCTGTTAAAATGCCATATATAGTTTTAGTTGCTTAAATATTCTGATAACCCTGAAGGGTTAGGCTAACACTGAGATTCCAATCAGTTAATGATTTACAGTACATGGGGGGGGGGGAATAAAACAAACCAAAACAATAGAGTAGAACGAGTTAAGTCAGCAAGTAAGATTTGACATCTGCAGTCTAGCCAGGCCTTCTACTATCACTTGTCAATCAAACAAAACTGTACAGTTTAAGGAGACAGTTTAACTAAGTTTAACTAAGACAGTTTAAGGAGAACAAAGGCTTCAGTGATATTTATTAAAGCTAAATCTGTGTTTTGTGATTTGTGTTCAACAGAAGTGAGTAGTCAAAACTGAAATTAGAAGATTTTTTTAATTCACATTTAGAGTTGTTAAGTGATATATGCCAAAGTGAGTAATCCGACAGTATTTTTCCTGCTGCCCGTGAATTGCCACAAAAACAAGAATTCTCAAAAGCACTTACAATTTGAAACTATTTGTAGATTTAAAGTTTCAACAAACAATTTTTCTCACCATGTCCATAAAAATATAGTGGTAGTACAGGCTGCCATCTGTAAAGAGAACTTCATAGAAATGTATTGGATGATTTTATCTATTTATTTATTTATTTACACCAGTTTGTTTTTCATAGGGTATGTTTATAGCTTGATTACTTGTATTGAAAAATACCAAATGCTCTCCATTTAACCTGAAACCAGTTCAGATGTTGCTTTGATGGTATGGTTGTCATGGTGCCAATGCTCAAAAAGGCCAACAGCCCAAACGTCTACGGAATGGACAAGGCATGATTGCCAAGCTTCACTACATTGTCCGTGGCAGTGAGGTTAGCTAGGCTAAAGATAGTTCAGACATGCAGGGTATATACCCTGTGCTCCAGTTCACATAGTCACTCTGGGCTAGACTGAAGCTCAAGCAAAAATAGAAGAAAAGCCCCAAATTGCACTGTCATAGAAGTAGCTCTGTGTTAAAGCATCAGATCAGCTGGAGACCAGCCTAATCAAGCTTTTAATGTATGCTTGGTTTTTAATCACATTGAAACTGTTACAAAAAATTATAGGCTTCCATGGGGAGGGAGAGGGGGAGGGAAGAGAAAGACAGTTAATATTTTTTGTAGTTAAAATTGTTGCTTACTCTTACACAGAATGGCAAAAGTAGAGTAGCACTGCATCCAGAAGCACCCCTGAGGTAAGTACTCTGAAGTGCCATCTCCTTGAACGGACTTTCTATACCTCTTGTCTAACTACTTAATATACTCATTTTTAGTCATCAAAGCCACATTGGTTAATAAATTAAAACATTGGCAATATAAAAGACTTATCAACCTTGCACAGGCAGTTATTAGCATATTTAACCTGGCTTAAATTTTTATTGATTTATTTCCAAGTCAAAAACAATTTCAGCAAATAAATCAGCATTCCATCTCAACCAAAAAATGTCTTTATTTCCTTCTTAGGCAAAAAGTTTAAATCAAGTTTATAATGTTCTGAATAATACATTAACTATCTATATCCATCCATCCATTCAACCAGAACTCAGTTATCTCTAGGCTGAGCAATGTTTTAGGTTTAAATTTCCCCATTTACATTTCTGAAAAGGTAAGAAAAAGATCTTTACAAAACACTGTGAGTCAAAAGGCTCTATTTTTATTCAGCATTGGGAAGGGAATTCTCATTCCCATAAGTAAGATAATTTGTATGTTTTAATTTACCACTTAGATCTGGGTCCCTTAAGCTCTTGTTGCGTTTACTCCAACATCTATTTCAGTATTAATCACACTATTTGCTTTTTGCCCGCTAGGCTTTCTACCACTTTGATTTTACAGCATTTCCTGTTTTTCACATTATCATTAAGAATTTTTACTGCCCCATAGTGCACTTAAGGCTTTGGGTTTTATTTCACTAATGGCCCTTCTTGAAAGGGGAATATTACTCAACCTTTAGCTTCCTCTATTGTGGAATAATATGGTACTTTATTTTTCACCAATGTAAAATAAATGTGAAGTTCTGTTGTTGGTGGTGGTTTGTTTTGTTTTGTTTTGTTTTTTGTTTTTTGTTTTTTTTTACATATATAACTTAGCTAGGCTTTTGGTCAGCCATTACTTCAGAGACTGCACTTCATCACTGTAAATAAAAAAACCTGCGAGAGGGGTTAGGGGCAAAACAGGTGCAAGCTGTATATTCTTGCAAGGAGGGAGTTGCTTTAGCAGCAGCTATGGCTGATCCCTGGATCACTCCAACATTTTCCAACAGAATAAACAGGTCTCACATTAGGAACACGTCATCTTGTTCATGTTCAGAGTGGGATCTTTCCTAGTGTTCCCAGAGGCTTTTTTCACATGATTGAATTTAAGCGCATGCTGGCTGTTTTGGGGCTTAAATTCTGTAAGAAACAGAATTTAAAAATTATTTTTCTTTTCCATTTTGTACACAAGTATGCTTGAAGTTAGGAGAGGGCTGTCTATTATCCATCAGAGCACAGACAGGTGGAGAAATCCAATTTCATCCATGGCAATGAAAGGATGCTACAGTGCAGATAAGCACGTATTACAGCTCATATTTTCTGTCTTTTTCCTATCTTTCTCTACCTGGGAGTCTAACTCTTCATACTTCATGTGTTTTTTACTATCCTTTGGGATAAAAAGGAGGTCTGCTGCTAAAGGAGCTTTAAAGTGGTCTCCATCCAGACCATGTTGAAGGATAGCCATGTGAGACTAAAGTGCCTGTGTCTGTAGCTCGGGCAAGAGGTAAGGCTGGGCTTGAGGCTGAACTCTGAGCACATAGATGGGCAGCACAGGTAAAGACAGAAAGACCAGAGAGCCTGACCAAAGTCACATGGGGATCTGTAGTTAGAGGAGGGGCAGAACTGAGATCTTCCGAGACATGCGCAGTTAATTTCTGGGCCATCCTTCCTTACTGCTACAGGAAGTGTGCCGAGGTCTAAGACTCAGGGAAAGTGAGAAAGCAGAATTCAGTACATTCAGAGACTTAAAATATGTGTGTATGTATGCATAGCTATTTATTTCAAGAATAAAAGTGGTAAGTGGTAAGCATATACATTCCTATGTTCTACTAAGAACTTTTCCTTGCAGGAGAAAGCACATAAATCTGAATCTCCAGATTTTTGTTTGCTGAAGCTAAATGAAAGAAAACTAAAATGTAAGGATGCTGCAACATCAAAGGATTTACATCTCAGGAATGCATTAGTAAGTGAATACTGCTTTCATGTGATTGCAGATATGATAAAGAATAATGCAGTACCATTCTAGCTTGTTTCTACAATAGATTATTGTAGCAGGTTTTCAATCTTTCTTCTGTTTCCATATTGTTAATTTTTTTTAAATCTTAGGTAACATTGTAGGTAGAGCTGGTAATATGCAATGTATGTTGACATTTAGCAATATAACTTAGGAAAGCTTTATTTTTCACCTTTAAAGAATGCTAAATCTGGTCATTTGTAGAAATTTAAAAAATGTACTTCTTGCAGGTTGTATGAGTAGTACTTCTGAGATGCCTGTAAATTATATTGCCATTCTGCCCTGGCTCCACTAAAATTCTTTATTATCTTTCTTCTCTATGCTGTTCTGCAGATTGTATTCTATATCAAATTTTAAGGGAATAAATTTATATGTTTAACACTAGTTTTTACTGTTGTTTATTTTACTGCTGCTCTATATTGAATATTACTGTACTTTTCCAAATATTGCTGAAACTCATTAAAATAATCTAATTCAATTACTTTTCTTATTTAATCAAATACTATTGTTATTAGAGGTCTGACAGTGAGAAGTCAGCCTCCTACCCACATAGTAATTCACACAGTGTTTTCTGCTCTCTGAAGGAAGAGAAAGTATCTATCCAGTGTAGATGGAACAGAAATTTTAAAATTTCAGAACTTCACAAGTTTTAAAGATATGTATTTTTTTAAAAGTAAAGAAAACAAAAAGGAACCATGATAGACAGGACAAGGGGAAACGGCCGGAAACTGCAGCATAGGAAGTTCTGCACAAATGTGTGCAAGAACTTCTTTACAGTGAGGTGACGGAGCACTGGAACAGGCTGCCCAGGGAGGTGGTGGAGTCTCCTTCTCTGGAGATGTTCAAAGCCTGCCTGGATGCCTACCTGTGCGACCTGCTGTAGGGAACCTGCGTTGGACTCAATGATCTCTGGAGGTCCCTTCCAACCCCTACAATTCTGTGATTCTGTGATAAAATTTCATGTCCTTGTAAGGCTGGTAAACTTACAGTTTAGCCTCTTTAGCTCTGGAGGCAATGTGAAAAATTAGATTTCCAAAGCAAAAGGGAAGTGCCTACATCCTTTCACCTTCTTAAAAAAAAAAAAAAAAAAAAAAAAAAAAGTACATGTGGTGTTACCAAATAAAATTAAATGAACTCTGCATAGCAAGACTGATGCTGCTTCGCTGCAATAATACCCCATAAAATTTGAGGAACTCCTGACTTGTATGGGGCAGTTAAAGCACACATGAGTAGGAAAATATTTCAAGAGAGGTATTAATCCCAAACAATTTGAAACATAATCACAGGTAGGAGCAATTGGTGATTCATCAACTTACCCATTCATTCACTTAAGTTCCTTTGAATATTAAAGCTATGACTGAATATGTGATATTAAAATGGCAAAATATTACTTTGTAAAAACCTGCAAATTCCTAGTTTGCACCCATCTGTGTGTATAAAGCTAGAAGGTCTTGCACACAAATGTAGGTGCACAATTCTGCAAAACAAGCACCAGCACCCATGATTTGCCATTCATATCAACAAGTACTTCCAGTACTTCTCAGTCCAGCCTGAGAAGCCTTTGAAAATTTAGTCTGCCACATTGCTAATAAGAAATAAGGGTGACATTCATTTCTAGGAAAATGCAAAATTGAGCTGTGCTTCATCCTTTTCCAAGAAATGAGAAAAAGACCTTCAGTGCTTTAAAATGTGTATTATGCATGTCAGGGAAACTGGACTGTCGAATATTTTATCCAGTAGAGGTTGTGACTCTTTTAGTCATAAAGAAATAACTGTATGAGTTTGTGTATATTTATAAGGAGAATCTCTTAGAAACTAGCTTTACTAGCTTTTTCATTCTATTCAGATACCTCTTCTGTTTTCTTTATCTTTCTTGTTGATAGCTTTACATCCCAGCTGTCCTTCATCAGGTCTCTCTGCTTACCCAAGAACAATTTATTAACAAAAACTTACTCTTTTATCCTTCTCACCTCTGTCTTTGCCCAAGGGCAAACTGCCCTTAGCCAAGAGGGGAAAGCACAAAATGCAGCCCAGTGCATTAAATCAGACTGTTGCCTTAGAAATGCTTCCCATTAGTAATCACCATTTTGCTTTTTAAAAATTCAAATAAATAATGTATATTTGTGAAAGATGACATTTATATTTACTAGGTTTTTTATTTATAATATTTATCTGTTAATTATTTATAATATTTATCTGTTTTATCTTTCCTTGTTAGACATCAATATTGTTTCTTCTCTCTGCTGCCTCGTGCATCGAAGAGGCCCTTTGATTTATGACATTTATAAAGCTCTCCACCAGTACAGAAGCCACAAATATTTCAGAAATGAGCTCAGTCTCTCTTCTATGTCTATGGGGAGGAAGGAATGGGTGGTAAGAGGAAGAACAGCTTTAATCATAGCTCTCCATTTTGCTTGATAAAACATCACAGGATATGAGGCTAACAAATGAGTGGCCCTTTTGTTGTATAGTAAGCATACCAGGTTGTGCTAGCAAGATTCATTTGTTGCCCATTTGTCATCCTTTCACCACAGTGTGGGGGCTCTGAATTTTTACACATCTTTAAAGCATATTTTAGGCATCAAGCTGGGCACATGCACAATGGGAGATCCAAAAACCAGGGTCGTTCCCCTTTCAAGCGCTTTTGCTTGCCCTTTTTTCCTCTTCTTTCAGCAGAAGTCCTGTGTGAGCAAGCAAATCCCCACTACTGCTGTCCCAGAAAACTGCTTGTAGATATGGAGCAGTATTTGCAATGCATCTGCTAGGGAAGCTGCATCTCTTCAGATCTCCTGGCCATTCTGCTGTGATCACCCAGCATGTCTGGGAAGCTGCTTCTGAGTCTCTGTATTCTGACAGCTAATTCTCACCAATTGCATTACGTCTTGCTGCTAATCTACTGTTTGATCTACTTACTTGTCCATTTGCTGACTCGTCTCTCTTCCCATTGATACCTGACGTGCTGAATTACTTAGCTAACTCTTTCGCTGATACCCTCTACTTATCGTCTGAACCACTTTATTGGTGCTTGCATTTTTCTTCCCCTAGGTAGCTGACTTAGATGGTAAATTAATTGATTACCTTCCTTTTAAACAGATGTTGCTTCCTCTGCTTCCTCAGTTGATAATTTCATTGCGTGCACTTCTTCCTTTTGTCAGCTGCTAAACTACCCTTTTGATAACTTGATTCCCAGCCTGCATACTCACTACCAAATAAATTTGTTTTACTGTCATCACCCTTTATCTTTTTATTGCCTTCTCTCCCTTCTGTTTGTTCCTGCCTTTCCCATACTTTCTTTCATGGCATCTGTCACTCATACTCTCTTTGTTTTCTCCCTTTCACTACCTGTAGGTAGTGAAATCACACCCTTGAATCTACTATTTTCTAGCAAGATCAAAATAGATTTTTGTTTGGTTTTATCACTCCATTGTTAGTTACCATCGTATAGGAAATGCAAGGAAATTATGTAAACCTTGTAATTACGCTTGTATTCTACATAGGACGGAATGTTGGTGGTATGAGCAGCAGTAACTACATAATTATTAAACCTGAATTATGTCATGCAGGAGAGCTAGAGCACAATAAATCAATAAAAGTATATTAATCCTTAATAAATATACATAGAAAGCAAAACTTAAGAAAATTACTATAGCTGATGAACAGAGTATTGTAAACACATCCAAATATCCTTTTACACCCAGGCTGAAAGCAAGAAGCTTTTGCTCTTGGACCTCAAATTTAAACAACTTTTTGTCCCTATTTGTTTTTCTTATTTTCTTTTGTCGTTGATTGTAAATAGCAAAATAATCAAGTTTCTCCCTCCTTTTCCCAGCCTCTGCGTAACTTCTTAAAATGCTTGCATGTTTTGAAAATTAACCAAGGGTGTAAGAAAGTTGGCAAAGTTACCACTTTGTAAGTGGTAGAAAACTTTCAAAGATATGAAATCCAAGAGTCTGGGAGATTCTGACAAATACAATATTCTTTGTGAGATTGGATTTGTTTGTTTGTTTGTTTTAAATGCAAAAAAAATGCATTTAAAATGGTAAGGAGCATAAACTAGTTCTAATTAAAGTTTCAACTGTGGAGGCTTAAAAAAAAAAATAAAAAAAATAGGATTTCCTCTTGTTTAGGGCCAAGCCATTTTAGGAAATTTCAGTAGTCTTTTTATAATGTATTATTTTCATTGATCTAATGTTCCCTATGCTTTTACAGATAATTTTCTTTGTCTTTCCTTATTCCAATGCAATTTTTTTTAAATCCAAAATAAAAACTATGGCATAAGTAATTCTACTTTTTATTTTTTAGTATTCTATGCAGATCTGAAATTGGTAATTTTCTCTACTTTCTGAAATTTTAATATAGAATAAAAATAGTTGAAAGAAAGTCTTGAGCAAAGATTATGTGCTTTTTGGCTTTATAATGGACATATAAATGTGATAGAACTGCTAAACCTCTGACTGCATTTTAGCATGCTGTCTCTTCTTACTCTCAATCAGCATCCTTTACTTTTGACAACCCATATTTACTACCATAATTATTTTGCTGGGTGTCAGACATTTTGAGAATGGATCCAATTCTTGCTTTCTAATTAGTTTCAATAATGATAAAAGCATCCAAAAACTGAGAAAAGCTGAAGTTCCATGGGAGTAATACTTTCCTACAGAATCCATATTTCTTTGACAGAGCACTGATATTACTTCTTCATACTTAAGTGAAGAATCAGCATTTCTAAATGTCTAGTACTGTCATTCACATATTGTGACTTTGTTGCATTCTTTAAGGAATCTCTTTCTTAAGTAACTAAGAAAATACAGAAACACAGAAAGAAAATCTTTTCTTGTTTTTCCCCCAATTTCAGATTCCCTACTGATGGCCTTGGCAAACAAAAAAGAATGTCTGTCTTGGTGTTGATTTTATGTGTGAGAGTAAATTGAAGAAAATCTTATGTAGTGTGAAGACATCCAGCAGAGCAACCATTAATGCAGATAAGAGAATCTATTATTGCGCTAGCGTAAATCAAAGAAATGTGTGATTCAAATATAGATAACAGCATCTGAGTAGTAACTAATGAGATAAAATTCATTCTGACAACAGATATATTGCAACTTGGTCCAAGATGCCTGACTCCAGGATGCTAAATCCTGATTCACTTATACTACACCCTCATCAACCAAGTCAATATCAAAAAAGATTTTCCTGTTTCATTCTCAGGTGGAGAGTCTAAAGACTTCTGCTGTAATCACAGTACACATGAATAACAAGCCAGTACTAAACACGTTCCCTACAAGGACAGGCTGAGAAAGTTGAGGCTGTCACAGTCTGCCCAGAGAAGCTGTGGATGCCCTGTCCCCTGGAGACATTCAAAGCTGTATTAGATGGGGCCCTGGGCAGTCTGGGCTGGTGGGTGGCAGCCCTGCCTGCTGCAGGGAGGTTGGACCTTCGGGTCCATTCCAACCCAAGCCAGTCTTTGATTCTTTGAAAACGCAAACAAGTGAAGTGAATCCTACCAAGTGCATGCTGGTCATTACAGAGTTTGTTGCAGAGTCTTTGGTTCTTGGAGCCTACTTTGTGATCCTCTTGCTGTTAAATTCATTTCTGCTCCAAGCTACTTACCCTGGAATCATACAGCATTCAGTCACTGAGTTTCAAGTTGCTGTGCAGTAATACCTTCTGGTGTCTGTAACAAAAGTACAACTTTTTGTTTTCTTCTGTTTTGTCAGGAGTAAGGAGGAAGTCCTACAAGTTGCCAACAATTCTGTCATTTTTTTTTCCACTGGGAGCATAGAAAACTAAAGAAAACATTTACATACATGGACACCCCCTCTCTGATGTCATTGATACTCACGCAATGACATATTTATTATGGTTATTTCAAGATAAGTTTGTTGCTGCAAATAAGATAGGCCTGATTGCTGGCTCACGGAGCAAATAGCCTGGCACAACTCCCACCTAGAGCACCTAAACTATTTCTTTTTCTAAAATACTCAAAAAGACTGCATCAGACAGCCCATTGGGTACAGTCCTAATAACTTGTAACTACCTGAACAGTTTCTGGCTGCCATCTGAAAAACAAGCAGAGGCCAGGTTGCAGGGAGCATGTGAGCAGCTAAGCAATATAGACAATAATATTTCAGTATTGAAGCCCAAGTCTTGGGTTACCACAGTAAGGTTGTTATCCTGGAGTCCGTAGAGGTTAGATCTTTCTTGTCTTATGGTCATTTAGAGATAGAGAAAGACTTGCTATGGTCTGACCTGTGCCTTCAAAGCAGGAATGAAATCTGTCCTTTCATCATAAATCTGTGCCAGAAATGCTACAGCAAGCAAATATGAGTTACTTGAGTACAGAATTTGGGCCATGACCACTTCTGAGTTCATTAAAAATTGTCAGTGTTCATTAGACTGCAAATCAGCAGAACTAGCTATCCAGATGTACATACGAAAAAATCGTAATCTGAGGGAAAGAGAATGATACTCTTCTACCTTAATCCTGTGGGCTATATTCATATCAAGAATTCAGCTCACATCGTGTTCAGCTGCTCATTTGTTTCTGTGCTATACAACAGTCACTTGTTTCAGGCTACATAGTCCTACTGCTGGCATTCCAGCTGTCTCTCCTTACTAGCATGGTAACTTACTGCTGAGTGTGCTCCTAAGTAAGGGAACTCCAGTCCTCACAGAATCACAGAATCACAAAATTGTAGGGGTTGGAAGGGACCTCCAGAGATCATCGAGTCCAACCCCCCTGCCAAAGCAGGTTCCCTACAGCTGGTCGCACAGGTAGGCATCCAGACAGGTTTTGAACATCTCCAGAGAAGGAGACTCCACGAGTGGGCCTGATGAGATCTTGATCCCATTTTTTTCAGCATGTGTTTTAATTCTTTTGTGCATCTTGGAGGGTTATTTGCCAGAGTAGTGAGTAAAAACTGCTTGGAGGACTGCACAGAGTCTCAGCATTTCTCCCAGGCCAGAATGGCATGGACAGTCAGAGATATTGTCACAGAATCACACAGAATCACAGAATCACAGAATCACCCGGGTTGGAAGGGACCTCAAGGATCACGTAGTTCCAACCCCCCTGCCTAGCAGGGCCACCAAACATACACATTTAGATCAGGTTGCCCAGGATCCCGATTGTTGTTGTTGTCAGCTGCCTTTTCATAAGCTGTAATTTACAATACTTCAAGATCTTCTGAAATACTGTAGAAAAGCTGTAGAAAAGCTTGACATTACTGTTAGTTTTATCTCTGTGAGGAAATGTGCACTGTCAAATTGTGATAGCATGATTATAACTGCTCTGTATTTTTTAAATACTGGCTCCAGTCAACAAACACCTCCTCTGAATACCTGTTTCCTTCTATCTACAGATTTTGTATGCTTGTAAGTAGCTGTGTAACAAAACAGATACCTTATTCTACAAGTACTGTAAATTCTCCCCATTAGAGAAAAAAGAACAAAATTTTTCTTTTTGTTGCTGTCTTTGTATTTTCCTAGAAATGTTGTTATAATCTGAACATTTTTCTTTCTTATCATTACTGGACTATTCATATGCCCATTGTATAAGCATGAACATTTTATCTTTTTACTGTTTTGTGGTTTAATTGGGAAAAATCTTCATTTTTTTTCTCAACTCTTTTCTGCTTTACAATCCTATACTCAACATTGTAGCTATTTGAAAGATGTATTTTCTTAGTCAAAATCTTTGGGATATGATTTTCAAAAACATCAATTTACTTAAGTCTGCAGTCTCTGACATTTACAGAAGAGAAGATGTTGGACACCAGTAAATATTCCTGCCCTTGGACTCTCTTAGACTTCTGGTACCACCGCAGATAAAGCCTTTTTTTCTTTTTCTCTTTCTTCTCCTTCTTTTCCTTTTCCTTTTCCTTTTCCTTTTCCTTTTCCTTTTCCTTTTTTTCAGACTACTTCACCTGAAACAGAAGAGATAACCCAATAATAAAATAATCAAATCCCATGCTCCTATTCACTGTGTCCTCAGTGATAAAGACTATCTGAATGTTTTTGAAGTCCATTGTGTTGGCTGCTTGTAATACAGATCTCGAGATTTTCTTCAGGAGCGGGATAATGTTCCTTCAACTCATGTGCCATTCAGGCAAATGTCAACTGCAACTTTACTACACCACCTAGGCTACATGTCTACCTGCACTTACTGTAGAGGGGCATTCAACATTGAAAGCTCATTCTTCTGCCATGTCTTACACTAACAAACTACTACCCCTAGCGCGTCTTTCACAAATGATATATCCAAAGTTATATCTGCAGCATCATTTTTACTAAGCTTCCATGTACAATAGAAGCAGACTGGTGCCTCCAAAACTGTACATCTAAAATAGATAATAGGATAAAGCAGGTGCTAATGCTATGAGATAAATATGAATGCTCAGGACAGGAAGTATGAAGCAAGTATGGTCATTGCTATGAGGATACACGTAAGGATACATAGAGGCTGTTGGAGTGCAAGTTCCTGTATGTTTTCTAATTTGGATAACCTGAAATAGACCATAAATGGTAGTTTATTGAATGATTGATAACTTTGCAGTTAATCCCACAATCCAGCATAGTTTTATAAACCTGCTCAACAAGGTAGAGGTGGAAGGAAGATGGCAATATTGTATTAGTTCCTAGTAACATGGTAAGTCATTCAGTAGAACAGGGAGAAACAATAAAGACACTGACCACAGATTGCAATTGGAAGACTAAAGCTATATAGAAGGAAAAATGTTTTGACAAAATGAAGGGCAGCTTTAGACCAGATCACCAGAGAGGTCATAGACTCTTCTTTCATGGGAGTTCTCATACTCAGCTAGGCAAAGCTTACATGACCTGGTCTTTTGCTGGCTTAGAAGTTTTGCTTTAGAAGTCAACAAGCTTCAGAGCTCTCTTTTTATTTTGAAATGGATATGCAAAAGATACCATAAGTCTATCTCATGTAAAATATTATAAGGTATTAATTTGCTGCTAATTTGTGTTTCATCTTCATGGACAGCTAATGGAAAACATATGTAAGATTAAACAACCCCTAAACTTTTGACTCTGGAGGGAATTCTTTCACTGAAAGAATGTCTTACTGGAATATACAAAACATTTTATTGCAAATGTAGTTGAAGTATAGCTCTTATTGCTCCATGATTCCAGCTTACTGAAAATATTCCATAGCATATGGCTCATCTTTTCTTTCTCTACATCTGTAATTTATTGAAGAATCTGTGGCATTCAGAAAAGAGATAGAAAGCATCATGTCACCTTTCCTTTTGAACAGCTTTGAATTACTTTCCTGTAATCATTACTGCAGATTAATGCCATCAAAGAGCAGTTCTGCAGCAGATAAAATGAACAGCTTCTGATAAATTTATCATTATAGCAAATCACACCGAGCAGGATTTCTCTCCTCAGCTTGCAGAATGTACGAATGAGTTTTTTTTTCCTTTAAATTTTAAAGGACTCCCTAGCTGGCAAGGGCAACCTGAATGTCAGTATGAAAGTCCTGAAAGCATGCTATGCCAGCCATGTGGGATTAAAAATAACAAAATACATTTGCTTCAAATTTGGACATCTGTATTATATCACTGTGGTGAAATAAAACTCATCATAAGTTTAAAGATCTTCTTTAGAGAAAACCTTAATACTTGAAATATGATAGATCTGGGAGTGAATAACATTAAGAAATTCTGCATCATCTTTTGGTTTTGTTTTGTTTTATCCTAAGCCATCGTCATTTGAATTAAGTAGGATTTTTCAGGTTTCTGGGTTGCATGCTGAAAAAAACAGACACAATAAGGGTCGTCAAGATCCTCTGCAGTCCAAAATCTGCTGTGCATGTTCATCTCTCTTTTATCTCTCAGTCATTTCTCTAGCCATTAAACATTAATGACTATTGAGTGACTCAGAAGCAGGGCAGGGGGCACTTCTGGAAGAAGTTCAAGTATTCTGCTGATGAAAACAGTAGTAGCACCTTAACAGTGTAGAAGATATGCTAAGATACATATTCAGTCATATTTCTCCTTTTATACAGAAATAGGAAATAGAATACTAAATAAAAAAGAAAGAGGGATCATTTAGACCTGAGACAAACAGGTGATGTAATGTATGGTGTTGCAATATTAAATACTATGAAGCTGGCACATGGCACTGTAAAAACAAAATAAAGGTATTATGGGACTGAAATTTGAACTGAAAGAGAATACATGAAATAGCTCTCCTGTTTGCCTTTGTGCAACGTCAGTTATATGATGTGTTTGTTGATGACGGTGGAGAAGTGGTCCTGAAACTAGAGGGACTTCTTGCAAACCATGCTTCATCTTTCCCATCAGAAACATATAGCAGTTCTCCCTCCCTACCTTCCTGCTGTTCCCCAGTCTCTTAATGACCACTTTTTTTTTCCTGATATGATAGACAAGCTCATTACCCACCAAAGTGTTTATTAATCTATGTGGCTGGCAAGAGATAAAATGATTATTATAATGTGTGCAGAGTTTTACTCTAAGTTGCTGTATGGCAACATTAAAGAGGCAATAATTAAGCAGCATTAAATACTTTGTTATAGTATTATAGTTTTGCATTTTCATTTCAAGCTTCATGTTTCATTCCAATATAAAGAAGAATAATTTTCTCAGAGTTTGTCGTTGTTTTAGTTTTACCCATGTTTATGGCTTAATTGAATTGGACAGTTCAGTCAAAAATATCACAGCCATTTTTGATCTATCCTCAAACATAGTTAATCAAAGCATGCTTCAGAGAAATAATCAAATAACTGCAATTTTTGTGATTAGACCACTCAAATTCCTTTCATAGCTGTCAGGTACATTGTCTTCAAAGAGTGTATGTCATCTTTATGTGTTGGAAGACAGCTGATTTTCGAGGAGCTGAAGGAGGAACGTATTTCAAAGGAGTCTTGTAGCATTACTTTGTGTATCTTCAGGAGAGGCTCTGGGAAACAACGGGACAGAAGTATCTTTGTTTTATAAGACTGAGTTTTAAATCCTGGCTGTAGCCAAAATACGTGTACATCCAGGAACAAATTATTTTACCCTTCAGTCTTCATTTTGCCTCTATAAAATGAGGGCAATAGTATTTACAACCCTTTCCTGACTATTTCAGAGGAATCTTGGGGATGCTAATGAAAAAATATATAGCAAGACACTGTACTCTGAACAACTAAGGCATCGTAACTGTGTTATAAAAATCTTTCTGAAAAGAAGCACACCAGTTCCCATAACAATGTATGCTTTTCTAAAGATCCTATTTTGTTATTAACTCAGTTTCTATACATAGACACTCTGAAAACATGGGAGTAAGTAGGTGAAAGCAAACAGGAAATTTTCAGCTGCAAGAGTGGTTCCAGCTTTTCTCTCTTTCTCAGATGATCACACAAAATTTGGAATTTTGCTTCCCAACTTTTTCAATTTGTCCATTGCTCAGCAGTACAAGGCAAAAGAAATTTGATGAACAAAAACAGCTTTTGCAATTATTCTGATTCAATCATTTTTATCATTGTCTGCTGCCTTCTACTCCTAGCTAACCCTACACATGTTTACCTTATTTTCTGTACCAAGTTTCAGTACTGTTGCTGGCTTCTGTTTCACTGCCATGTACCTCTGCTTTTTATTTTATTCCCATTTCATTCCATGCCCTTGAAGATTTCATCTTCCTCTAATTGAGTCCTTGACATTCTGAAAGATAAAGAGATCTTAGGCATGCTGTTAATGTTCTCAAATTTACTTCAGGTAGTTTGGGAAGTTCTGGGATGAGAATTTGAAAATTTGAAAAGGGGTGGCCAGAACGGACAGGGAGGTGACTGTCCCCCTCTACTCTGCTCTTGTGAGGCCCTATCTAGAGTACTGTGCTCAAGTCTGGAGCCACCAGTACAGGAAAGACAGGGAGCTGTTGGAGGGGGTCCATAGGAGAGCCACAAAGATGATCAGGGGACTGGAGCACCTCCCCTACGAAGACAGGCTGAGGGAGCTGGGCTTGTTCAGCCTGGAGAAAAGAAGGTTTTGGAGTGACCTCATTGCAATATTTCAGTACCTAAGGGAAGCCTACAAACAGGAGTGGAATCAACTGTTGGAAAGGGTTGATAACTGCGGGACAAGGGGAAATGATTTTTAAGAAGGAGGGAAGATTTCAGTTGGATGTCAGGGGAAAATTATTTACAATGAGAGTGGTGAGGTGCTGGAACAGGCTACCCAGAGAGGTTGTGGATGCCCCGTCCCTGGAGGTATTCAAGGCCAGATTGGATGGGGCCCTGGACAGCCTGGTCTAGTATTACATGAGGAGGTTGGTAGCCGTGCCTGTGGCAGGAGGGTTGGAGATTCATGATCCTTGAGGTCCCTTCCAACCCTGGTCATTCTGTGATTCTGTGAAAACAGAATTTGCAGTTTTGGAGATCTGGAGTGAATGAGGAAAATAATTTTTGTCCAGATGGTGAAATTAATTATTTTTCAAGATTTTGTTTTCCTCTTATGCACTTTTCTCATTCATAGTGTCCCTCATGACATTAAGATAAAGTCACTCTCTGTGACCTGACCTGATCTTCTGTGGGATCTTTTCTTCACTTTCTTTCTCTTTTATTAACATTTTTGTCCATAGTCTTTGTTAAATAGGCAATCAGGGTAAGAAAAACTGAAAACACATCGTATTTTTCTATTAAAGGGAGTGTGAAGTATCTACTAGGATGAATCTAAACTGGCATTTGGAACAGATCGTTGCATAGAAAGATCTTCCTTTGAAAATTTTATCAATATTTTTTCTCTGCCATGAGGCACACCTGGTGAGCCTGGTTCATATGTTTTGGTTCTACCAGTCTTTTTTTAATAACTCATGAAAACTACAGCAGTGTATCTGCAATTAAAAATATAACTTTCGTGATTATACAATGGGCTAAGCATGACATATTTAGTCCATGGCTAATAAGTGCAAATAGAAGGAAGAATGAGAGGGGAAAACTTAAGTGTGTTGCTTCATAAAGTAGGCACTGGTGTGATATAGGGAGAGTATGAAGAATAGGGGTATCAAGTACCTTATAATTCTCTCTGTGGATAGGAATAAACTAATGATGTTGAATGATCTCTACCATATAAGGCTTCCTGAAGAAACTGAGTCACAGATCTCTGAAAGTTTCCCTGTTGTGAGTTGTTTGAGCACCTGCTTCTAAATTTCAGAACAAGACAGATGTCATATTTTATAAATGTCCTCAGAAAATATACATATATATATTAGCCCTTTTCAGAAGCTTCAATTTCACGTGTGGGAGTTTTAAGATTGATTTGTGAGAAGTCTTGCTTGTTTTCACACTGTTATTTAGCTACAGACTTAATGGACTTTGTTCAACAAAGCATAATGTGAGCAGTTTTTGCAGGTTCAATATGAATTGAAACTAAAAAAATAATGCAACTGTTCCTCCTCCATCCACCCACAGGTCACTGACAAGCTATCTCAAAACCAGACTGAGCCTCAGATGAGTTTTGTGGTCGTTTGTCATAGGGTAACAGAATATTTGCTTCATATCTCATTTATAGAAGAGTTTTACTTCTCTCCACATCTGTCTCAGGCAGAAGTTAGAAATACTTCAATTTTCTGTTCTTAAGGGAGACTCTGAAAAGAACATTTAGTTATTTTCCATTGAATTGCTCTCCATAGAACTGAGGCTGAAGGACTTACAGAGAAACACTTGTACAGGGACCATTCCCTGGTGCCTTCTACCCTCACCCTGCCATTGAACGTTTGCCCAACATCATTGGAAGAAAGGAGTATGCTGTTGAAAGCAATTTTATTATTATTATTAATATACCATTATTTTAGAGAACTGCTGTTGGAAACAGCAGTATGAAGCAATGGAATTAGCCCTCCGGTAGCACGCTTCTGGATGGTTTCAGACCACTTATATGATCAGGTTTCGATGCCTGTGGACGAACCACAGGGTGATTTTGATGATGGCAGTCTGAGGGAAGTGAGTGTGAAAGGTGACCCACCAGGTCACCTGAGGAAGTCACTGACTTCCTTAATAGAGGAAAGTCATTGACTTTAGTGGAGTTGTGCTGATTCACTTGGGGATCTAGCCTGTGTTTTCCCGTGCTCGCAATACCATCCATATATGTACTATTTTGTTTCTGTGCCTTTGATTCTTATTCTATTCTCCATTAAGATTTGTCTTTAAGATTGCTGTTTAAATGTATGGTTGAATACTAGCAAGAATTGAGCTCTGTTCTCATTTGGCTTCTTTTCTGTGACCTTACAAACACCTGTAGTTATGCTGTTTATTTCACCATGTTTTACTGTTTCATGCAGGCCAGTGTCACCCAGGAGCTAGACTCGGCAGCCAGCACCTGTCCCACTGGCCCACAGGAGCAAGCAGCTGGGGATACGAGGGCAGCCCCAGACACAGGTGTTGGGAATGTCCCTGGGGATAGGCTGAGTCTGGACCAAGATGTAGTCCTGAACATAGACCCAGCTCAGCAGGGCCTGTGGCTGGGCAGGGCAGGATTGCAGGTACCTCTATCAAAACTAGACTGATTGTGGTGTCAGATATGCACCAGGGATTATCTGAATTTTTGTTTGGAAGAGAAGTACATTTTTGTTGGACATTGCCAGGACACTGCCACCAAGGCAGAGCAGAGCACTGACTCCAGCTCCATGCACATTCCACATGCAGAACCTGGATGTGTTTTTGGGGTCCTCTGTGGGCTATCCTGGCATGAGATCTGCTCTTTGCTCCCAGATTCCCAGTATGACTGATGCAGCATTGTTTCCCCAGCAAGAACCAATATTTGTCCAGTCAACCATGAAGTTTCTACTCCTATGTTTACAGATTCTTTTTGCAGAAGCGCTGAAGTCACAGGAATGCTTGCTGTGAACAGTCTGTGTGGATTGATGTGACTAATGCCATGAGCTGTACTTATGGTTAAGTTAGAAAACATTCATTTTATTATTAACACAAAATAGTTGCTGCACTGTTAAGAACGCTTATGTAGAAATTATTTGGACCCAAACAAAGGATTTACCTCCAGCTATTATGAATCAGTCCTCAGAGCTGTAAGCAAAAATAATGCCATGCCATTTAGGTAATTAATTATCAGTCTTTAATTATGAATAACAAATAGCCACTGTGACTGCTTTAAGAACAAATCCCAGCATAAAATTTGTCTTCACAATATATTTGTCAAAAAATAAGAAATAATGAGTATGAAGAAAACTGATTATGCAAGATTGGTAAGTAAAAAGGATGCTTAATGAATGCCATTTGTTTTTATATGATGAAATATGTGAACTGTAATTCACCCTGCTGTGTGTTAGAATTTCCATGGGCCCATGCCACTGAAAAACTGATTCTTCATTCACCATAAAGTTAAGCACAGATGAAAGCTTTGACAGGCTTGGAAAACAACTAAAACCAAGTCACCACATCAAAAAAACTAATAAGTAAACAAGACGTAAACTAGCAGTTATTACAATGATGAATTCTAGTGATGTAGTGGAAAAGAAGTAAAAAGGAAATAATTCAAAGAGGACTCATTTGTTAACAATTTCCCCTCTGCAGTTTGGCATCTTGTTTTGTTTCTCCTCCTTCTTTCTTTTCCTCTTTTTTTTTTTTTTTTTTTCTTGTATGGGTGTAAGGAAAAATGTATGTCCCAGCCTGAATTGATGATTGAGCACCAGGTGAAGAGGGTGGCTGGCCCAGGAAGCACAGCGCAAGCAATTCACCTGTGCCTCCCATGTGAACAGAAGCTCATTTAAGGGCTAGCTGAGGGAGAATGTCTTCTGGATGAAAGCTACTTCTTGAGAAGGTGTGTTCTATAGCTGGAGACTCTACTGCTAGTTGGTGAGTTAACGTTTTCATATGTATGATTATTGATATTCCTATTGATGCTTTACTTGGTGTTGCAAAGGCTTTTTCAGAAGCAGTTTCATTGCTTCTAAGGGCCAACAGTGGATTATAAAGTTTTCCACATCATAGCAAATATACTGAGTAGCTGAATTATTGGTGTGTGTATGATTGGCTTGGTGTGTGTTTGAAGATTCCCAGTGCACAATCCAGTCTGCACAAAGTAAATTTGGGGTTGTAGTGTCTGTTGGACTTCATTCCATCAGGAGGCCACGATAGGCACCAGAATATAGGATTATGCCAGAGGGCTCAGGCTGCTCTGACTCATCACTGGCCATGACCAGATCAGAGATGCCCTAGTCTAGCTTAATATGATCTCTGTGAGGAAGGTACAGCCTACCCATGGAAGAACTAACTTAGAAGACATAATAACTGCTAATGTGAGTTTGACAGTTTAAATTGTCACGTTTAACTTAAATTTTTGAAGTACTGATTTTCTTCTATCTTAGAATCCGCATCTGTTTTGTAAAGGTCTAAGAGTCAAGGCATAGGAAGTCCGAACTGTGCTTCAAATTCCTGCTTTTGCAAGTTATCAGATGTTCTTTTGTTCTTATGTGATGATTAAGTTTTGCTTCTATTTTTCACTAATATTTTGTATCCTGAGTCTGTTCTTTGTTTGAATTATTTGAATTACTTTTACACTCTTCATTGCTTTTATTATGTCCACAGATGATGCAAAAAGCTACGCCACTGCAGAAGAGAAAAAAAGCATAACTATTCAGCAGTAATCACATGAATAATTTCTTCTAATCCTAATTATCTTAACCTAGCAGACAAAGGATACTACAGATCCAACACAACTTTGCTATTAAGTGACTGAACTACTTGGAAGATTCTTATGTGGATATATGTGAAAAATTATGAGTTTATTGGCTCTCATGATCAGGAAAATAATGGGAAGGAAATAGACATTTTCTCTTGTTGAAGACTGCAGACATTTTTCTATAACACAGGGACATGGGTAATAGTTTTATAGTTAAGCAGAGCAAGTGTACAATATTAATATTCTATTTGTCCAACCAAAATTAATTATTAGGAAACTATGGTTGCTTTATAATTAGAGAGGTATAGGATAGTTTGGGTTCGAAGGACCCTTAAAGACCACCTAGTTCCAACACCTCTGCCATGGGCAGGGACACCTTCCACTAGGTAAATTTACACCATGGCCCAACCAACCTATCCTTGAACACTTCCAGGGACGAGATATCCACAACTTCTTTGGGCATCCTATGCCAGTTCCTCATGGCCACTGAAAAAGAAATTTCTTTACACTACAACTCCACCTAGGGCTTACACAGAAAGGAGCTACAACTAAAAGATTTTGGCAGCTCTAACATTATTTTGGAAGCACCTTTCCAGCCCCACTTGCAAAGCCTCTGCATTTTCTCTTTTTAAATACTAACCCTAGGCAGTGCCCAGGTCCTACAGCCACCCCACTTAGGGCTCCTTGGAAAATGGTGAGGACTGAAAGATTTTGTCAGCTCTTTTGCAGCCCTACTCACCATGGAACTCTGCACTTTCATGATTGATATGGGCTGTACAGTGCAATTTGAAGTTCCCCAATTTTTTTGTGTCGTGTGGATCTTGAATTTCGGTCTGAAGTACCCAGAACATGAAAACCCCTGAGTAGGATTCATTGTGGTTACAGTTTGTGTTGAAATTTGTGATGCTGAGAAACAAGAGAGAAAAGTAGTATCATGGAAACCGTTATTTCTGTGAGATATGTGCGTGTTCACACAGTCCTACAATCACTGAAACAAGCCATTCCAGCACCTCCATGAAAGTTTTTATTTCAAGCCCACATTAGTCTTGGATGTAGTTCTCCATGTTGCTCTGCCAGGAGATTATGTTGCTATAAGTTTTGTTTTGTTTTTGAATATATGTTTCTCAAATGAAAACTGAATCTTTTAGAAGGAAACTATAATTATTTGAAGGTGAAGGTAAAGGCCTATATACAAGGCCTTTATTTAAAAAAACAAACAAACAAAAAAACCAAATCAAACAAACAAACAAAAAAACCAACCAAACAAAAAAACCCCAAATGTTAGAAACAGGAACTTTGGTGCTCTAAATGACATTGTCTTACACTATCCTTTTTCTATAATGCTATTAATGTTAAAACAATCCTTATTCAGTAAAGAAATAGAAAAGTAGCTATTACCATGTACCACAGCTGTTGACCACCTGGCTTCCTGGCCTCTGTATGATGAACAAGGATGGCTTAACCAAGCACAGTATACTGTCAGCCAAAGTCACAACATTAACTGGTAAAATAATTGATTTTGCCACATAAGGTAAAATTGTATAGTCCTAATTATTGATCTGGCTCTGCCGGTCAAGATTTTTTTCCCACTCATTTCAATCAGTTTAAATTGTGGGTGATTTGTATATCCCATAAAAAACTTAATTGCATGTTGTTTTGACTAGGTAAGCCTAGGTGAAAACGTCATGAAACTATTCTTAAGGTACTGCTAATTTAAAGGGATGAAGTCATCTGTGTTTCTCAAAATGACACCACAAAGCATATAAACCTACAATAAATGTAACTGTCTTTGGTGTGCTTCCTTATTTCTTTTAGTCTGATTCTGCTTGAAAATTTCTTGTTACTTCATGTTTTTGTGGACTTTAGGCCAGATGTAGATTTATAAAAGCAGATTTTTAAATATAAAAAAAAAAAAAATAGATTATTTTCACTGAACCCTAGCTGGACATGCTCAGGATTTTTTATTTTCTCTCAATTATTTATCATTTGTCCTTACTGAATTCTCAGGAGATTCAACAGGAAGGTACTTCAGAGAGAGGATACCATCATACAAAGGCACATTTGCTTCATGGCTGGCATCTTCGTTTTTCCTTCCAGAAAAACTTCCTCTGTGCTCTAGAGAGACTTAGGAAATGGATCACTGAGGATCAAGCTACTCTACAACGTAAGTCAGTATCCACTTTTTATCCATATTAGGTGGTAGAAAATGACCTTTTCCAATTAGTTTCCATGAGAACTTGCTTGTTTTACAACTCTTTTGAAGAACTATTACAGCTGTTAGTCATGTTAAGAGGAAACTGCCTTTTGGTGTCTTTGCTGAGTCAACAAATGCTATCTGTGGTGCTGCATACTCTTTAGTGATTTGTACATTCATGACTCTGTTTGTGATGTTGCTCCTTGTCGTGGCTGTTATTTCTTAAAAAAAAATTACTGTCCATTCTGTTGCAAAAGCTTAGGCTGCAAGATATTAAACACATACATATGAAATAACTTTGCTACTCCTGCAACACAGGAGTTTCCAAACAAAACAGCAAAAATACAGATTTGTTGGAATACATACTGTGGTTAAACTTGTGAAGGTGGTGTGCTGTCACTGACTGACAGGGTTGGCAGGGTGCATATAAAGTCCTGAGGCAACAGTTGTGCTGTAGTTGCTGTGAGAGATCAGGGAAAACTGGCTTGTTTAATGCCCTTGTTTGCCATCTTTTAAGTAGAGCTGACTAGGTTAAGCAAAAATGAGTGAAATGTGATATTTGAAAGTTCTTTGACATATAACAGCAAGAAGTTTATTGGAAGCATTTCCCTTTTTTTGTCATCACCTTACTTAAGATGTTATGTTTTTAGCAGTAATTTACATGAAATATGGTTCTTTCTTGAGACCCCTTTTATTTCAATAGGAATTCAAATTTACAGCACTTTTAGCAGAGGCTTTGGGGCAAAATTAGATGTGATTGCTGCTTTGACAGTATATAGTGTGTATATATATCAGCATCATAGAATGGCTTGGTTGGAAGGAACCTTGAAGTCCACCTAATTCTATTCCCTCTTGTCATATCGTTATCTGTCCACATACAAAGTTGGTCTCCCTCCTGTTCATAAGTTCCATTTAACTACTTTAAGGCTGCAGTGAGGTTTCTCCTTCTTCCCAATTGCACAAGCTCAGCTCCCTCTGCACTTCTTCATGGGAGGGGTGCTCCAGGCCTCTGATAATCTTTGTGGCCCCTCCTCGGGACCCGCTCCAACATCTCCACATCTTTCTTGTGTTGGGGGCCATACTCCAGATGGGGCATCACAAGAGGGGATAATCGCCTCCCACACCCTCCTGGCCACCCCTCTTTTGAGGCAGCCCAGGATACTACTGGCTTTCTGAACTGCAAGCATGCAACATTAGCTTCCATCAAGCTATCCATCCACTAGAATCCCTGTAAGTGTAAACCTGTTTGATAGAGGAAATTCTCAGCTACAAAACATTTTTTTTTTTTTTTTTTTTTTTTTTTTACATAATCAACACCATTAAGCATGCATCTCACTAGCAATGAACAAGAGTCTGCATGCAAAAAAAAAAAAATCTGCTCCAGTGGAGGTAACTCATTGTTGCTGTCACCACTGCTGAATTGCACCACCCACCATCTCACTGTGCTCACCTCCACCATTTGGCCTCCGTAAATGTTCAACAAGCATCGGTGAATGTCATTGGTGCCATTTTTTCCTGCACGGAGGAGTTCAGAGACACTCTGCTTTATCTGCATTTCCATGTCAAATGTAGTTATATCAGATGCCATTTTGTCATACTGCCTTTCTGCTGGCGTCTGTTACGTGGCAACAAAATGTCATGGAATATTGCTGGGAAGGTTTGGCCTCTGCTGCCACACTGCCAACATCCGACTTCATGGTCCAATATAATAAAATAGTAAGCATTACTTTCAAACCAGCCTTTGTATGTATAATATATATATGCACACAGGTTATCTATAGAGAGACAAAAAAATACAGTATGTTTTCAAATTTTTCATGTTCTGAGTCTTTCTATAGTTCTTGCCTAATGAGATATTTAGAATATCTTGGAGACTTCTGATTTGCTTGTCAACCCTATAGTTTTCATCCTGCATTGCTTCTGGCTCATAGGATAAGATGGTTTGTGTACATGTCGGACTGTTTTCATATATAATCTTTTATTGGCTTATTTTCTTCTTTACTTACTATTTCCTTATATTCTACTAAGCAACTTTTACCTGATCTTTTTCTTTTCATAATGGGATTGTTATTTATATACCCTGCAGCATAAAATTTGAAATGATGCATGAAGTCAATTGGATTTTGAATACTGCACTGTTCATTATCTATTTCCAACATACAAAAATACTTTGCAATATAATGACTTTTCTATGAAGCTGTGTAGGATCTCTGGGCATTTGTATAGAACAAAAGCAGAGTCATGGCACTTTATCTAAGTGTTGAATCTTGAAAGACACTTTTCTGGATGTTTGAATTCATACATTTGAATTTGTAATTCAAATGTTTACAAAAAAGGGGGAATAAAAGCATACGAGACTGAATCATTTAATCCCTGCAAAACATCATGTAGAATCTCAATGGGGACTGCCTGAAAGAGAATCAGGAAAGTATTAAAATCTTCCTTTCAAAACTAGTTAAATTTGAGACCATGGTAGAGTCACTCAGCTCCATCCTAATGCATAGATAAACTCAGAAACTTAGAGAACTCTGATCAACTTTAAAAGGTAGTTCAATCTGAACATGATTCTTAAAACTAGGAAGATTTGGTCTCAATAAGCTTCTTTGTGTAGATCTAGCTATAGCTAGCAGTACTATGTATTCAAAGACTGCTGAGAGAACAAGACCTCTTATACCATTTGAAGGTCAGGCTTTGTGTTTCTATAAGCATGTCATCCACGTATTAATACATATGGAGTTAATATTTTGTCCTATGTAAAATAAGTTAGCTCAGATTAAAAATATGGAAGAACTCAGTTTGGCAGACAAGAATTGCATGGCTACTTCAGAATACATATTTGCACTAACTTTAAGAATACAGTATGACCTGTCCTGAAAAAAGGCATCATGGTTTTATGATTTTTGGTTATTGGTATTCCACATCATAACATCATGTAATACATTAGGAGTTAAAGAGTTACTGCTCCAATTCTGGGTACTTGTCCCAGAAGAGAAGAACAACTACAGTTATCCCAGAGGACTTTGTGTTCATAGAGGAGATAAAGCCCCTGGCAAGGTCTCCTCCCTGTTGCTCCACCTGACCACACATTTTGCCTCAGCATTAGTGTAAGGCCTTCACTTTTTTGGACACTCTCGCATTATATTTGATTTATTAGATCCAACTCTAATTATATTGTACTATATTGTATTATAGCGTGCTATCTTGCATTCTGATATCTTATTTAGTATATTAGTTTGTTTCTTCTCAGATCACCGCCACTGTTCTGTTCGGGGCCCATCTCTCTACCCTTTTTCCTTATCCCTTTCCAGGGCGCGGATCTTCAGGTCCCTCCACCCCACTAGTCGCAGAACCAGGCCAAATCAGCCCATAAACTGTTGACAAAAGGCGAGGTTGTTAAATATCCAAACGCGTTCTTAAGAAGTTAAATAATGTGTGAATGAAATCATTCTCTACATTTAGAGTGTTTCACTAAGAAAGATGACTCTCGTAGACATCTGGGTCCACAAAGGTTTCTACTGGTTGCTACAGGCTATTCTAAGCAGAAGAAAACAAGGAAAGTGCTTGCAGGCAATGAATCTGGAAATGAATGATTGTCATTTATATGGAGGTAATTTTTCTTCCCATACAGAATACAGGGAAACTGTAGTGTTCTCTTGCACTAGTGATATGAGGAAGCACTGTGTGACACAATAGAGAGGTACTGCTAAGTGTTTGCTCTGCTCTCATACTCTTCACCAGGGAGTCACTGCTCCTCTCTGCTGAAGATGAGCTTTTTGGCTGAGAGGACCTTTGATCTAACCAAGCTCAACTTACCTTCTCATTTCTTGTGTTTTTCAAGTCCATAATCCAGACAAGAGAACTTACATGCACAAACTATTATTGCTATAGAACTCTTACGCAAACAGAATCTCAGTTATATACACTGCACTGAAGCATAAGCCAGAAACATCAAACTATCATTAGACCATATCTGAGGGGCCACTGGGACTGCAGGCTTGACAACGCTGCCTGATTGGCCTTGTTTGTTATGTTCATTGTCATTCAGAGCTATTGTCAGTGCAAGATAAATTCTTGCAACAGCGTCTATCATGACAAATTTTGTGGCAGACTCCAGCGCTTTCTTTCCCAGAGTCTTAACACTCTCAGAGGGAATCTTCATTCATCTCTATGGTAAATGATTAATTTAGTAATCTTATGTTGAAACTTTTCTCCTTTTCTTTTTAAACTTTCAGGAATTTTGCATGACTATTTGAAATGTGTCAAAGCAAGGCGAGCATAGACTGTTACCCAGTCACATCCTTGCAATTCTGAAGAAAATGCTCTGGCAGCTGGATCTGGTGAATCTTGGGCTGTGCTGTTAACTCAGTTCAGAGGGACAATGTTCTCTAAAGATTTTGCAGGCATTCTCTAGCTGGCGTTTTTACCTCTTACTAGTGACTGTGAATTACAGTATTAGTAGGCTTTAGAAAAATTTCGATGAAATTCGTGTTTTTTAGCTGTAGTTCTGATCTTCTTTATATAACTAGAGAAAGAATAGTTGAATAGCTGTGAAAAGTGAGAAAGCTTCTCTTTAACAGTCCTAGAGAACAAACAACATTATCTGTTTTTTTCTTGCCCAGTTGTTACAGCCTGATCAATACAATTTAATATTTTGCTGAATATGTCTAGTTAAAAAAAAAAAAAAGTAAATAGGTTTTCTGAGGATTAGCTGTGTTCCCTTGCTGCATGCATGTTTGCTTCTAGCAGTACACATCTGAACTTGTGGTTAACAAACATGTAGTGCCTATGCTAGTTCCATTCTGCACTATGTTAAGTGAAAAGTAAATTTTATAGCCAAGAGCTACCAAATACTGCAGTACTAATCCCTAAGACTGTGTGGCTCAATAAAGAAGAGTTTAATGAAAAAGATGCTGCAAGGGACTTATTTTTTGTTCCACATTTGTTATGAGCTGTAAAAATCCAGCAAAACAAAAACCAAGACAGAATAATAAATGTTATAACAACTTTTGCTTTTTATTCTTAAGTGTTCAGTATTTATGACGTTGATTTTTCTATCACCATGGCAATCACTGGACAATATGACAGCATCTGAAAACAATATAAATATTTATTTGCATGTAATGTTTTATCTGGAAGCCACTGCTATCCAGAGGAAAAGATTAAGTACCTATTTATTCCAACTTCTGCAGATGTTCAATTTGTTTGTTTTTATTTATGTATGTATTCTTTTTTGTACTGGTAGGTGTATTGATATACTACAGGTTCAGATAATTCTTCACTTTTGCCCAGGTAATTGTGCATTATATGATTTATTGTATTGTTAACACCGTTTTCCTCTGTCCTAGTTTATTAGGCCATATTTAAGTAATATATGTGCACATCTGATATCAATCCAAGTGAAGTCTGAATCCAGATTTAGATGTGACCTTCTCCCTAGGATATAACTTTTTCTAATAAAAACTGACTGAATTAGAAGCATGAAGAAATGGCTCTCTTGTTTTTTCCTTAACGATTTTTGCCCAGGGGTTTTGGAAAATACTTCAGAAATCAGAACAGTTTTCTAGCTTTCTCATTTTATATCTTGCTGACAAATTCTGTCTTAGAGTTTCTGTATCTCAATGTCCATTCTTCTTTGCTTCAGGGCATCTCATGTGCCGTATCTGTTGAATGATTCCATGAATGAACTGGAAGATGAAATATCGTGCCTGTCAATCATATTTTTAGATGACACAATTCAGGGAGGCATTGTAAATTCATGGGAGAATGAGAATAAAATACAGTGTAATCATCATGCACTGGAAAAGTGGTCTGAAATCAATCAAATGGATTCACTAAGGATACTGGCAAAGTGGCTGACATAGGAAATAACAAAGATAAATAAAAAGAACAAAATTGATGAGATTAAGTGCAACATGGAAAACTTAAAGTTTAAAAATGAGGAGAAAATAATTCTGAATAATATGTAATGGTTACTTTGGATTTCATTCAGTTGCTGCAAGAGAAGTCTCCCCAACATTCTTAGTAGTATTCAAAGTATGAGAGGACTTGCAGTTTTCACGTGGACTTTAGTAAGATTCCAAAACACTTTATATTGAAAAACTCTAGAAAAAAAATTGAAAGTACGTGAGACTCCATTCCATTCCTTCTCATTTTGAATCTTTTTGATATAGCCTTTTACACTGGAAGCCATGTAATTAATAGGAGTTAACAAACCTAAAATGTCTGCCTTTAATCCCATAAGACATATTATGGATGGGTAGCACAAAGCATAATTCTGTGCATATTATGAATAACATTTTTCTTTCATTGTTTACAGCTGCACAGGATTCCTTGTCAGTTCTGTAGTATAGCTGTTCTCTCTGTACTTGTATCTGTGAATTAATTACAACAGAGGTCCCAATTAAGGTTTCTTGTACAACAAGTACTAACTAAAGTGGTGTAAACAGAGAATGCTTTAATATGCATTAAGAAAAAAATGGCAATTCAAACAGTGAAGTGTCTTCATTTCAAGCTATGGTTGATTCCATCACTCCAGCTCTTCCAAGGTTTTGATCACTATACAGTATAAAAGACAGGAAATTGGAAGAAGACAACCATCTATACCCTGAAAACATGCCTTTCTCTCAAAGCTTGCCTGGAAAACCAAGCAAGAAATTCTCAATGATAAAATACTAAATTTAAAGTTCTAAAAAATTCATTGAGATAGGTAATTTCTTTAATTATTTATTAGGTTGCCTCAATTATACAGCCAGTTTTTTTCCTATGGCAGAAGACCTCTTGCTAAATCTAGCTGGCAATGTTTGAAAAGCGTGATATAGTGCTATTGAACAGCACCCATTCATTTTTTGAAAGTTTCTGTGTAGCATGTTTATATTTACTTCTTATGTGGAAGTATTGCATTCTGCTACTGTAAGGCCTTTGCCACTAACTGTATCATTTGGGTATACAGAAGCCAAAGCATCCTTAGATGGTCTGCTATAAATTTTTTTAAGGGACCCCAAAAGCATGTTGTATAACGTGCATAGGAATTAAATATGATTTCTCAACAGCAGTGATTCCAAACTGAACTTTCTACAGTTTCTGCATGAAGATTCCTCAGGGGAGACCTGTAGGGAAGTGGTGATGGTGTTTGAAATTAAAGAGAGCTTAGCATTTAGGGGGTATTGCTGCAAATGTACCAAAACACGTGGTTAACTAAAGGCATTATGCCACTGAGATTAGAACTACACCCAGTTATCTTGACAAGGAAACAAGAGACAGAGGTAAAGTCTGCAGGTGAATGTCCTGTATAATGAAACATTTGGCTCATAGCTGGAATTGGTTGCAATCAGGTCTCACTGGTGAAAAATATGGTACTTGCTATGTTTGGTAGGATTCCTCTGTAAGCTACTCTTCAGTTGGCTTTTATACCCTGTTGAAACCGGTCTATCACCTTGTTAGCGGGCATTACTGCTCCCTTAACAGCTGGCAGTGTGCATAGGCATGCTGCAGAACCAGACTATGGATCTATTTTAATTATAATCACAGGACCCCTTCTGTGCAGGGCAGCCATGCATAAGGTTATGAGGATAATATCTCATTATCATTCTATCAAGCTAGATTAATTTGGAAAAAAATCAAAACATTTCTAGAGGTAGGAAAGAAATGGATCAGGTTTCTTCAAAGTAAATTACAATCAACGGCAAAAAGAACAAATTATTTCTTTCAAAATGTCACAGTCCAGATAAATAGCTTAGATGGGTGCAGAGAGAAGCTGTGTTGACTAATGTAATTGGCCATGCAATATCAACAAACAGATTTCCCTTGAGGAGAAACTGAGTTTCATGGAGCTGTTTCTGCAGTAAGGTGCTTCTCAGGGTGGCTGATGCTGGTCCTTCATTGTGTTCTCAAGCAGAAGAGGGGGAAAAAAGAGAGAAGAGAAAATATTTTAGAAGTGAAGGTATTTAGGGTACTGCGTGTAGTGGATTTACTTTATTTCCTTTGATTTTGTTGAGGAATGAATTTGCTTTGCATGTCCTATTTCCTGGGGTTTTGTTTGCTTTTGTTTGTTTGAAGTATCCCTTAATATGATTTTCTTTTTTGTCTTCTCATTCAGTTTTCAGGTTGTCCTGGTGGCACCTTTCTACATGGCCTTTCCTTGGAAGTGCATGTTTCTTTCATTTTTTAGAACATGTGTTACTAAAGTGAAAAACAGCCTGAAGGCTGAGAGGGTAGATGGGAGGAAGGTTAGTCATTCCTTTAGAGATTTTGTTGAAGTCAGGAAAAAAAAAGACAACACTTGGCTTGTGAGAGGATTTATGAATGGACCAATCAGAAGCTGAAAATTAAACTTTAAAGTTAGCTTCAAAAGTTACTATCTTTTTTCCTCCTTTGGAATTTTGTATTAGAAAAGAAAATATCTTTCATCTTTACATTTCCTTAAGGGAAGTTTAATTTGTTTAGGGAAAAACCTACAATTCTAGAACAAAATTGCAATTCTCAGCAGAATACTTAGCCAACCTCTGTATGAAATCTACCCTGAGAAGTACAAACGTGATTCAGAATCCTTCTGTTCATATTTCCTTTCTCAAATGCAAGAGGTAATCCAGCTCGAACTGGTGCACAGTACCAGATCAGATCTCTCCATTGCCATCTGCTACCTCTGGAGACACCAAAAAGTACGTGGAAGAGGTGAAGGTCTTTGGGTATGAGAGGCCAGCTAATCAGGTGGAGGGTTTGGGCCCCAGGGTATGTGTAAGCATGCAGTTCTGCCAACTTCTGCCCACCACAATGGCAGCACAGGGCTATGCTCAGTGCTTGGCAGTGACAGAGGTCCTTCTCCAGCCATATCTTTGGTTTCAGACCTGCTTTCCTAAGAGGGAGGGGGAAGACAAGTTCTAAAAGGAAAGCAAAAAGGAGGAGGCTCAGGGGAGACCTCATTGCTCTCTATAACTTCCTGAAGGGAGGTTGTAGTGAGCTGGGGGTCGGCCTCTTTTCTCGTGTCATGAGTGATAGGACCAGAGGGAATGGTTTCAAGCTACGGCAGGGGAGATTCAGACTGGACTTTAGGAAGTATTACTTTTCAGAAAGGGTGGTCAGGCAGTGGAATGGACTGCCCAGGGAGGTGATGGAGTCACCGAGCCTGGGGGTGTTCAAGGAAAGGCTGGATGTTGTGTTGAGGGACATGGTTTAGTGGGAGCTATTGGGAATAGGTGAATGGTTGGACTGGATGATCTTTTAGGTCTTTTCCAACCTTGGTAATTCTATGATTCTATGATTCAAAGATGAACAAACTGGTGTAAACACAGTTTTAGCAACTAAGTCTAATAAAAAGTACAGCTAAACACCAGAAGGAAAGCAAAAGCATCTTTAAGTGTGCTGCAGTTACAAGACATAAAGTCAATTTAGTGGAACAAATCAAACCCTGGCAACTACTTACCCAACTGTAAAGGCAGTAACAGAATCAGCAACACCTGAAGGATTGCCTTTATTGTTTGAAGAACAGAACATTTCTTGTTAAGAAACATACAGAGCAAGAATACATTAGAGGGAAATGAGTTAGGACAGCCACTGGAGAAAAAGAAATATCCAGTTACTTACAAAAATATTTCAGTCATTTCCAGACAGGTTACTATTAAAAATTTCTCAGTGGAAGTGAATTTTATGACAGTTATACACAAAATAACTGAATTCTTCAGTATGTGATGGCTTTACGAATATGATATCTGAATTTGAAGGTATGTTCATAACACTATGCAATTACTGAAAGTAGTAAATAGCTTTTAGAAGGCTTATTCTCTACTGAAATGATAAATGCAATGCAAAGTAAAACACTGAAATAAAGAGAAAAGAGCAGACAGGGCTAAAAGATATGCCATTGCAGTCTTAAATCCGTAATTAAAATTGAATAGCTTCTGCAGAATTAACCTTACTTTTAAATTCATATATATTTTCCATTACAGTTCTGTAGTACGTAATGCTTTTAATGCCAAGTTACAGAACAAAGGTGAATGTTACTGGGAAAGTTTCTTGAAAATCAGGCAATCTGCTTGAGCTATGAAGCAGCAATCTATTTCTGTGCTGTTGAAAGTATTGTGGTCTGGGTTTGCTTTCTCCGGACACAAACGCTGCTTTTATTTTTTTTAAACACTTCGAAGTTGTTGTGCAGTTAATCTTCAGTGAGGATGAATACATGTGACACATTTGGAAATATCCACAATAGAAATGAGAATGCTAGGCATGTATAAATTTGTTAACCTTTTAAGCTGCATCAGCTCACAGCAATGGATATTATAAATGTGCCAAGTGTTTTTGAAGGTTATAGTACTTGCCAGGTACAGTTGTGTTCTTCGTGCTTATCAGTCCATCTGCTGATTTCTACATCAGTTTTTAGCTATAGACTGAAAGGGTATCATGCAATTTGTCATGTGGTTTAGATATCTTCTACAGGAAATCCCAAGCTGGATTTTTTAATCATACTGAAGTTTTCTCTTTCTGACATTACAAACGTGTAAATTCATGCTTGGGATAAACATGAATTATGGAAAAGAATAGTTCAGCTATCTGCTTTAGAAAAAGTCTCAGAAAGATGTGATTTGGAGCGTCAACTGATGAGGTAGGAATGTTTGGGATATACATTCTCCCATCCATTCAGAATACATATTTTCCTATGAAGAAAGATTTAGGGAACTGGGCTTGTTTAGCTTGGAGAAGAGAAGGCTCTGGGGAGACCACACTGTGGCCTTCCAGAATGTTTATGAGGGTGGATAGTGATAGGACATGGGGGAATGGTTTTAAACTTAAATAGGGGAGATTTAGATTAGATTTTAGAGGAAGCTTTTCACAGAGGGTGGTGACACGCTGGAAGAGGTTACCCAAGGAGGCTGTGGATGCTCCATCTCTGGAAGCTTTCAAGGTTAGGCTGGATGTGGCTCTGAGCAGCCTGGTCTGGTGGTTGGCAACCCTGCATGTAGCAGGGTGGTTGAAACTAGATAATGGTTGTGGTCCTTTTCAACCCAGGCCGTCCTATGATTCTATGATATACCTTTTTGTCTGAAAATGTTGATTCACTGATATTATGCTAGTTGATGTCCAAGGGCTATCTCACATTGTTTTTGTCTATTATAGTGGCCAAAAAAAAAAAAAAAAAAAAAAAAAAAAAAAAAGTATTTTCTAAGTGAAAATTTCACTTTTCCAGCTAGGATGGAACAAGAACAATCAAACCCCCAAAAAATCATTTTTGTTTTTAACTGATTTTCTGAAACTTGGACTTAGCTTAATATTGGATGGAGAAAAGCTTCCAAATCACTCTTGCTCTTCTTTTTCTTTTTACCAGTGGGAAACCTATTTTTCATTCTGCTGTAATTACCATATTTTGTTCCTAATGAGGTGTGGCATGACAGAGGATTTATCAGATGTTAGGTTCTTGGACTGTAATGGAAGAATAGTAGATGAAACCATATAGATCTATGTTGCTATTCGTAACTGTCTAACACAGTTTGGAACTCAGAGCAGGAGATATTTCAATAATGAACCTCTCATTAATAAACTAAAACATAAATTAAAGGCTATATTGAAAGAAGGCGGTCCTAAGGGTGAAAAACAAACAGCAAGTGATTAAAATTTTTTTTTCTTTATTCTAGTACTTTTCGATTACTTACGATGTTTCAGTACTTCTTCTGAAAGTATGAAGGATAGCATGGTATTAATCTCTGAATTTTGGTGGCCAACCTAATTACCAGCTATGAATCACTGTGAATTTCTCTCTCCACTGAAGTCTTCCTTGTAGTACATTAGGTGCAGTTTGCCTGCTTCTGTCCCAGATTTCCAAAGCTTTGTGTGCCTCTAGACCTACAGCTTCACACCTGATCTTAATATGCTCATGTTCTCCTCAAAATTCACAACTATTAGAGATTCTAGACTTCTTTCCTTTGATGGTCTGCCCTCAGGCTAGCATGTGGGGCCTGAGGTCTCCCTTTAGTTCCATCACTTTGGATAAAAATGGTGTAATATGCAGTCTTCTGCTCTCCTGCAAGGTCTTGCTTAAGTTGTCCAAGTCTTCCATCACCAGGAGAACAATGGAAAGTGTCTCTGTGATACTCTGGTTCAGTCTTACATCTCTTTGCGTTCAATGGAGAGTGTGTTTCAGATGGTAGGGATGGAGATCTTTTGTTTTCTGATACTTGGAGAGCATGGGCCTCTTAAGCAGGATTCTATGTTTTCCACAGAAATCATGGGTTTCCTGGCATGCTCACATTCTGCCCATTGGTAGGCCACATCAGCACTCACTGCCCCATATGTGCTTCCTATTATTTCACTGTTTCTGGGCAAAATTAGGCTTGGAACATTTGTGCATCACCAGTGAAGCCTATCTTCCTCCCTACTGCACAGGAATGGTCTGTGACCAAGGCGTCTGCACAAGGCCTGTCTTGCATATCTGCCCTGCAGCTTTCCTCTGTCCAGGGCAGAGTTGCACAAGTTTGTGTGGACGCAGCTGTTAGAAAAATCTGAAACTCAAGTCTTAGTCTGCAAAGCCTGGGAGCTGCAGGCATCTCATCACTTTTGATCATCCAGCCAGTGTGGTTTTTCATTCCTTTCTTACAGGGGGTTATTTCTACATGCTATTTTTCAAGTGAATGTGAGCCACCTTTGCTCACTGTCCAGTCTGGCTTGCAGTGTTCAGGTTTGGCTGGTGGTGTGCCTGGCTCAAATGAGAAGTAGGGTCATGGTCACCATGAACATGCACTACTCCTCACTAGGACATCACTCTCAGACCCTTTCTCTCAGTCTCTCAATTCACCATGTGGCCAGAGGCTCTCTGTTGTCCCTCACCTCAGCTGACTTTCTGCAAAGCAGGGTGGTGGTGTCACACACCTCAGGCACAAAGCTTGGCTGGAGCACGGCTCCTGCCAGCGGCAGGGTCTCAGTTTGGAATGTTGGTTTCAATCATCCCACTAGGCTCCCTGTGCACCTGGGCTCTGCCTCCATGGCAAAGCCTTCAAAAAGCACAGTGCATTACCCACATCTGGCAGCAATTAATACCACAGTGGATTGAGCATTTCACAGTGGCTTTTAGGAGTCTGAATTCCCTGTTTTAGCTTTATAAACACAGTCTGGTCCTCTCAGGCTCCTGCAAGCCTAGATTTTGGGCCTTAGCCATCTTCAGATCCAAGCTTCCTCCAAGTTTGGCCAGTTTCTCTTTGCGTTCTTCGCATTCATATGACTGTGGACATGGATAATTTCTGCGGGCATCACAGTTTTCCTTTAGTAGGTAACAAATCTGCAAATATTTTATGCTGAATAATGCCTTCTTTTATGCTATGTTTCTATGATGTTTAAAATTCATTTGAAATTGTTTAAACTTTTGACACATTGTGTTACTCTAGAAAAAGAAGGAAAATGGCAGCTATTCATAATGTAGCCTAATCCTTTTACCTATGTTTTTTTTCCCCATTTTACAATTGGATAGCACAGCTGAAAAAAAAAAAAGAAAAAAAAAAAAAAAAATAAAAAAAAAAAAACACCACTTTACTAAAATGTTCACTCCTTATAAACCACTTTGCTGTTCCTAGTCATAAAACTCCTGCAAACTGTAATAAATTTCACTTCCTTATAGTAAGAGGCACTGTATGTAGCGTTAAAAAATGCAAAATAAGCAAGTATTCAGCCAGCCAGTAGTGCAGAAGCTTCAGCTTTAAAAGTGACAGTAGGAGAAGAGCTAATCCAGTGATCCAGGCACAAGTGATTCTTTATTCTTTATTCCTTTTTTTCACCACTCCACTAACCAGCAGCAATTTTCTGATATCCTAAAAGCTCAAAATGTGCTTTCCCTCTTTAATATTATGTAAAGAATATATTTTAAAGGTCAGAATTTATTGTTTTATGGATAAGAATTCATCCTCTATTTGTCTTGGTAACTACCTGATTTCATAGTTCTGGCATATCAGCATCAGAAATGACTTCACGTGAGATTTTTAGTTATTTTTTAGTGATGTTTTTTGAATGAAATCTCAAAACAGATATTTGCTTTCTTTGAAGAGCTCTCCCCATCCCATAAGAAGTCTTCTTGCCACCAAATACCATATAGCAATTGTCTGAACCTACCTTTGTATGTCATGTCAGAATAGTTTTGAGGAGTTTTCTTTCAGAATCTTCTTCTTGTTTTTCTTATTATTATTAGCTCATTTGTGAGCTGCGGGCCTTGATTGTATTTAAATGGAGGGCAGCTGCTTTGCATGGCATGCAGTGCAGTCCTGGTGCCCAGCTCCTCTGAGCAGGCAGGCTGCAGCTTCATCCATCCCCACCTGCTGCTTCGGCTTCCTTCTTCCCAGCTCCCATAGAGGCAGAGGACTGTGGTGCCGCTGAACATGAAATTTCAGATCACTCCTTTACTGACCATGCAGATACAGTCCTTGAAACTATCTACAACTCTCATCTCATTGTCATATATTTAAAACAATACCAAAGCCATACGCATTAAAATCTCAAATTTAGTTGGTCTATCTCATAAAATCCAGGCAGGCTATTGTAGTTCTTGTATCAGAAGCTCTGCTTCTGATTTCTACTGATGTGCCCAGAGAAGACTTAAAATTTACTTTCAAATAGAAGTATAGATTGGAAAGAAAGCATATGTTAGTATTTGGTTAAAAGTAAGTATAGTATATGATCCATATACTACCAGAAATAAATGGTTTTAAAATTTGCTTTCTGTAGAAATTCCAGAAGCATGTTCAACTAAGACAAGCATGAGACTCTTCTCTAATTATCAGAGTAATTAGGGATATGGGACTTATGAAAGTCATATGAACAATAAAAAACAAGAACATTAATTAATACTGAATTAATTGAAATATTGAAAGGTTTTTGAATGATACCAATGAAGGGTATTGGGATAACCAGCAGAGATCAACCTCTCTAATAAAAAAAAACATAGAAACTGCCAAATGACTTCAGAAGAACCACTCTGCCTTTTCAGATGATCCAGTTTCAATGACTTTTGTCTCCAGATACCATAATTCTCCAGTAAAACATTTTACATAATGAGTAGGAAGAGGCAAGAAGTGCTCTGTATAGTCTGAAATCCTGCGTGGTAGGAGATGCATGAATAAAATTGTTAGAACCTTTGCAGACCAGTTCTTTAGTCTAAACATCCAACTCTGTGTACTCCTTCATCACAATATTATTTTGCATTTAATGAAAATGCACTTATTAATAGGCATAATATAATGTGTGATTCTTCATGAGGAAAAACAAAACAAACAGGAACCAGTCTGAAATAGTTTGCGTACAATTTTATAACACTACTTTCATTCCTGAAGTCTGCTATGCATTTGTTTTCTTTAGGCCAAATATTTGTTTTGGCTGCATAAAGTCTAACTGATCAAATAGCTTCATCTTAAAATAAAAGATAATTCTGCATTTTTATACCATGTGTGATACTGAGAGAGTTGATTCAAGTATGTTCTCTTATCTAACCTCCTTTGGCTGCCAACCACAACGCCAGTACAACATGCCTCCCTTAGCCATGCTGTTCCTTATGCTGATTAAAAGGGTTCTTCAATATGTGCTCATCAAAATGACCATTGACTTCTGCTGGTACTATCTGTTAGTACAAAGAATTTGAGGCCATGCCACAAAGTTACAGCATTCTGAAGCACTATTAACGGGGTGCTCTAATTGCTGAGAGATCACATGCTGTTAGACTTTTTGTTAAATGGAATTGGACAAAAGTATTCATTTTTTTAATGGGAAGGTGAGGACAAGAATTTTTAGTTTGATAATTACAGTTATGTAATTAATTAGAATGGCAAAAGCTCCTCTTTTTTTTGTGCAGTGTGCCACTTAGATGTGTTTCTTCTGTTTATTTCTTCCTTTTGTGAGAGAGATAATGTCATTGAATCTCAAGATTTTACAGCTTCTTAGTACTCAAATAAGGAAAGAAAATAAGGATCCTTCACTTTTGTCTAATTTAGTTTAGAAATTGATGTTGTGCTGATAGTGCTGAGATAAAGCCAAGAAACATCAAGAGACTGCAGTATTTCTACTATTTCTATTTCTGTAGTGGCTTTCAAGTGTATAGTTGTGTAGAAATCTTGCACAACTCCCTAGAAAATATTTGGATGCTATCTCCTATTAGGTAGGAGCAGGAAAAATGTGAAAATTCTTGAAAGCATGGAAAGTTGACTATTTTATTCAGATGCTTGGCATTAGTTAAGCTTCCTGGCAATATCTATAGAACCTGTGAATTTGTAAAATCTTCACAGTGGTCTGCATAGTTTAGTCAAAAACACCTTAAAAAACAAAAAACAAAAAACACAACTGTCTGAAATAAAAATCTGAATCTTGCACATAAAGTACACTAGGGACAAAGACTGAGCATAAATATCAATGTCATGTATTCTGTAAATAATTCTTGGAAACTCATTTGTTCAATTGTGATATACTTCCAATTAATGAGCTTTGTACCCAGAGCAGAATTAAAGGCAGAGAAAAAAGGAACAATGTATAAGTTGCATATATTCTAAAACAAATACTATTAAATGAAAAAGCTATATCTGAGTGTAACCCAGAGAAAGCTGTGGGATCTTATGACTCCAGAGATGTAAAGCAGTTGTGAAGCAATCCCATAATATGAGCAGGACACCCAAACTCTCCCTGCATAGCCCTATATGTGATCAAAATGAAATTGAAAGAATAATTACGTTTCCAATGCATTTATTTTTCCGGGGGAGGATGGAAATTGAAATGCTGCCAAGAAAGGCTGGTTCCTGTGTGACAGCCACGTGGAGTGGGAAGATGGCATCCAGCTGAGCTTGTGCAGAGACTGAGCTGTTTTCCTGGCATGAAGCGCTGCCATTTTTACCTTGCTTGTAATAACATTACAGCAGTGTAATTCATATGGGAATGTAGCCCTGAATGATTGTCCCACTTCAGAGCTTTAAGGTCTGTCTCATTCAGTGTGCTTGCACTGCAAGAAATTTAGCAGATGTCTTCATTCCAAAACTTTGAATTCAAATGTAGATGAGCTGAATATGTGTGTGTAATCAAGATTATTCACAGGTTATTAAAGGTTGTAATTTCTTCCTTTAAAAATTTTTAACTTCATTTAATTCTAGGGGGCACTCTCACTAGACAGTAGGTGACCAACTACCTTAATAGTCTCTGGATGGAGCTTCAGAGCGTAGCCTAACTGGAGATGTGTTTGTGCATATACTGCATGCAAATCTACAAATCCAGAACACATCTGCAAAATTTGAAGTGAGAGTAATTCACTGTCTGAAAAATGGGCTAAATCCCTTAGCTTATTTAGTCATAACTTACAATTATATCTGATGTAGATGGTATTCATTTAACATGGATAAAATTGTTGATTTAAATATTGGAGGAAAAGATCAAGCCAAATATACCGCAGAATTGCTCTGGAGGAGAGAAAGGTGAAGCTGAATGTTCTGAAAATGGTTTTCATTTGTAGATGCATTATAACCTGTTCCACGTTCTCTCAGAGTTTTGTCAGTGAAATCAGCTTTACAGATGGTACAGCAAACAGAGGGCTGCAAAGCAAGGTGTACCTGAGCTGGGAGCAGCCTGCCCCCATCATAGGATTTTTGGGGCTGAAAGTCACTGAGCAGTCATCAGCAAGGCACATCTCGGAACAGCTCCACAACCTCTGTCTCTTTATCCATCAGCAAGATCTGTAAGGAACACCCACGATTAAAACTTTTCATAGGCCACCCAGAAAGACAGTATTGGTCACCAGTGACCTGTACTGCCTGACTGCAAGGCTGCCGGGTGTACAGGATGTGTTACTTCATCCGTGTTTTACAAAGGAAGCTGTGATTCAGAGGGCTTTTTCTCTTTGAGATGTTCACACTGCAAAATCAAAGCATCGTGAACAAAAGGTGGCACTTGAAAATGATGGTCTTAAAATCATCCGGAAGTAACTCCTTCAAATGTGTTGTGGAAATCCTTAACCCCACCACTGGTTTTCTTCCTGGCACAATTCTTGCTGACCCTAAAGGCAGTGCTTCTGATCAGGAATATCATCAGTCTATAGTCCTTTACTTTTCTAAAATGTTCCTTGTTACGAGCTATCTTTTCATTACAGAGAAACATGGCTAAATCATAAGTAACTGAATTTTAATCAAAATCTTTTTTTACATTTTTCAGATGTTGCCAGGTTGGCAAAACCCATGACTGGTGGGACAGTTTCGTGCCTTGAAAAGAATAAACATGTTTTTGGAGAAACAGCCAAGTAAACCAGGCTTGGCTACAGAATATTCTATAGCACAATCACTCACTTCATGCTGTAGAATTTGTAGGGTTTTAAAACAAAATTTAATTTTAGATTGGCACCAATGAATTCCAGTCCCAGACATCATGCAAGCAGTGATCGTGCAGAAAACAAATGAAGCTCTGTGGTTAGATGGAGATTGAGTAATAAATGTAAGAGACAGAAATTTGTACAGACTGCTGTACATATATGCTTCCTTGAGTAGGTGCCTGAGATGTATTAATGGTTGACTGCTAAAATTGTGGGGTCTGGAAACTTCTCTGATCTTCAAAATGAAAATAACAAAATACAGCAGAAATAGGAAAAAAAAAGAAAAAAGGTAATTCATACATTGAGGAAGGGAAAGGGATAAGTAGTACATTGTGAATTTCCAGTGCAAATAGGTCAGCGTTTCTTTCTCTCACAGCCCTCCCTTCTCCCTTTCACTTCTCAGTGACTTGAAAGGCCTGTTTACGACCACTGCATTGATTTCCTTTCCTCTGACTCATTGCAATCTGGCTCCAGTCCTCCCCATTCAAACTAACTCACCAAGGTCTCAAATGACCTCTTTCTGGCTAACACGGAGATCTCTGTGTCCTCTTTGACCTTCCTGTCTAATCTGATACCCCAGTCACTCTTCTTGCTAGGCTTTTGTGGCAGTACCCCCTTGTGGCTCATTGCTTACCTTCTTCACTGCTCTTTCAGCATCTTCAAAGGTGCTCCTACCTTCACTGCTCTCTCTCAAAGCCACCACAGACATCCTTTTCTCAGTGGACAATTTTTTTTCTCTTGTTTTCTGCTATTATTCCTAGGCTGAACATTTTCACCTCCCTGCCCTGACTATTTCTATTCTATTTTGTGAGTTGAATTGACAGTTTGATGTATTCAGGATGAATCCTTGTCACCTGAAGCTCAAAAAGATCACAGGTAATTCATTCATTTGAACCTGCCACTCTTCCTTCTCTGCCCATTCCTGTTGACATCTTCACCATTCCCCTTCAGATCTCAAAGTTAGGATCAGTTTCACATTCCCTTGCATGTTTCTGTGCACTGAGATAATCATGGCAGGCTTGCTGCAAAACCTCTGGGAATTAGGAAAATCTGGTAAAGTCATAAAAGTTTAAGCAAAGCTTGAAGTAGTATCTTCCCCCCCCCCCCATACCCCTTGAATTTTAAAAACCCTACTCAACATTTCCTTTCCAAGATCCATGCTTTAGGCACCAATGTGATATTTTTACTTTTTTTAACCCTGGACTATGTCTTAAAGTATTTAACGCTCCTCAGAAGTGCCTTGCTGAAACTGCCTTACCACTGCTCTCCATCAGGGTTGCTTGGGGTTTTCCCCTGCTGCCTGCACCAGTTGTTCACTCACCATAGTGCCATGGACTTGGCAGTTCAAATCAGCTAAGCTACATTTCATATTCTCACCATCCTGTGAAACCTGAGATTATACTTTTTCCTACCTTTTACTCTTTTGCGAGTGGTGGGCAGGATGCCCTGGACGCACCTTTCACAACTTTGCATGGTGTCACATTGACAGCTGATGTATTCCTTTTAAACAGAAACTTCCTAACCCCCACTAACCCATCATTTTTTTCTCACAAGATGAATAATCATCAGAGAAGTCTCCAAAATAATCCTCTGAGGATTTCAGTGTAAACCTTTTGTGGCAGGCAACTTTACGTAGCAGATAATCACACAAAATATGGAGTGCCTGAGCTCTGCAGCTCAGGTTTTAATCTAGCTGCAGACCTCAACAATCCTTGTAGTCTGGACCTCCGTGAAGTCAGTGGTCATGTATTTAGTATAGTGATTCTGGCCACAAAGTGTTATAAGTTCTTGTTATCCTTTTGATACAAAAGCCAGTACTTCTGATTAAAATCAATACTGTATGTGAAAATTTTAGCACATTCCAGAGTTAAAAAGTACATTTTTCAAAAATATGCCTGCTGTGGGTTTTGTGTGTCAGACCAGTTTTTGAGCAGAGACTCCACCCTAGTGTTACTTTGGAGTATCTGAAAAAACCTTCCGAAGAAAATGCTCCTCAGAGACTTTTGGTTTGCACTTAAGGAACTGGAAGGCAAAATGTAAAGCCTTCTTTCTAACAGTTGGAGACAAAATAAATCAAAACAGCAGGCTGTAGGATCTTTATAATTAGTGCCTTTCTGTAACAGAATTTACTCCACTGCCACTGTCCTCTTGTAGGCATACATCCACTTTTCTGCCTGTGGTAATGCACACCTTAGCGATTTTTGTTTCCAGAAGGTGCCCACTGAATTCCCATGGACAAATTCATCAGCTGAACTATGATCTCATTTCCCTTGGCATGCCACAGAACCAGACACATCATGTTTTCATTGCTGTAACTTAATTCCCCAAAGTACAGCAACTGGAAGTTGCTGCCAGGAAAAAATGTGACAACCATAGCATAATTTACCAAAAGGCAGTAGTAGGTACCTGAGCATTGAAACACAACACCCAGGTTAACTGATATCATACAGCCATACAACTCTGTTGTTCTAAGGGAAACTTCTTTGCATATGATTTTTTTTATTTTTATTTTTTTTGTAATTTGCTCTTAAGTGTGGTAGTGTGACAGTTTTCAGAAATATGTATGAATATGAAAGAGGTAAAATACAAAAACAATCAATGGAGGAAAATCACTCAGAGATTCCATGATGTATCTTCATAGAGACGCATTTGCATTACAGGCTTCAGTGACAGAGTTGAAAGAACCAATATATCCCATGATATATACCAATATATCCTTTATTCAAATCAGAAATGATTTTTTATTATTATTATTTTTGTATTTGCACTAACAAAATTCAGCAGTTAACAAGCAGGAAAAAAAAAAAAACGAATTCAATCCTGGATAGGAAAAACTGTAACAATTGCATATATTATATATGGAAAAAAAGAAAAAAGAACAGTAATAGATTGCAGAGACCCAACTTTAAAAATGCCTACCAGGACTGTGTATATTTAAGGTTGGACAACTTATCAGTATTTATAGGATTGGAACTTCATTCTCTCAGAAATAAGCTCTCCACTAAAAATCAAAGGGAGACAAATCTGAAAATGCATGCAGATATCCAGATACTTATTGGAGGAAGCAAGATGCAGGTTTGATCCTCATTTTCTACAGTTATTCTACATTTTACTTTGTGTTCCTCTTTTATAGCAGATAGAGACAGAAATTCAGGTACACCCTTCTAGGAAATTGGGAATGGTCTGATTTGGCATTGTTGCTCTCAAACATACCCTTCCAGGAGATAAAAGCAGTGCAGGAGCCCTTCCAGGGCTAAGGGAATTCTCCAACACGTGACAGAAGTTGCTGGGGTTGCTGAGACATTGCTTCCCTCCTTCCTATCAGCTTGCAAGCCTAGAATTGCATTGGACAATTTCCAGTCCTCCAACATAGTCACCATAGTCAGTTCGCAGGGAGAAAGTGGGAATGACTGAGAGAGAGCCTCTGTTGAAAACAGGAGTGGCAATTAACTGGCATCTTAGCAGTTGCCTTTTGTGTTCTGGACAAAAGCAGAATGGCTTTCCAGTTAAAATCAGATTAAACAGCTGCAGGTTGCCATTGCTTCAAAAGGCACTGACAGTGCGGGAAAGAAAAAATATATGCCAGAGTTACTCTGTTTTATGGTATGGTCTATTGGACACATTTCTTTTTGAATGCCTGATGTATTCTCCTGGACTCCTTTAGGCTTTGCTTATACAAGCACCACAGCTTTTTCACTACAGATGAACAAAAATAATTTATGACAGCATCAGAACTTTAGAATCTGACTACTTTTAACTAATATATTCAGGCAGAAAAATTACTACATTGAGAAGGTCTAATAAGACTAAGGACATTAATCTCTCTCTGATTCACAGCACAGACTCCTCTCTGTGAAGCTTCTGTCTCCATTGGCTGCCTCTGAACACCTTCTTACATGGATAGCTCACACACCTGTTTTCATAGTCCTCCCTTTGTTGAGTGTCCAGAGACATATCCAGGGCACCGAATGGATGGACTGATTCTGATCAAGTATGACCTTATCTCTGTGGCCATGGTAACTACCAATTAACAAGGGAGACAGGTATGAACTGAATATCTCGTTTTGTTTATCACTCTGTGAATGGGTGATGCAACACAGCAGCAACTCCTGGGTGGGAATCTGTAAAGACAAAGGTTCAGAAATCATATCTCAAAATCTCTCTTCCTTCTCTGTCCTCTTCCTGTGTGTTTCCTTAGCCATTCTACCTGCCAACAGCTTCTAGCAGGGATGAGTAGCCAAGGAGGCCAGGTTCCTTGGAGAGTGTGCTAAATGAAACTATGTATATGGCTGCCTAAGATGAGAGATGTCTGCATTTACATCAAGTGGCTGGAAGGAGTAGAGACTGGTAAAATACAGGGAAAGGTGAAAACCCTCAGAGGGAGTTCTCATGCACTGTGATGCCTTGTTACAACTCTGCTTATCCTTTTCCTGATCTTTCATATCTCTCTTAGAAAGAGGATGAGGGATTAAATCTGTATGAGATATTAAACTCAGAGATGTTGTAAATACAGAAATAAACCTGAAAAGTGAGGAAAAAAATTTCTCTACTGAACTTGCAACCTTTGATCTTCTCTGTAAGTAGCAACTGAATAATAGTAACTGTGCAACAGCATCACACAATAATATCCAGCAGGAGCAAAGGCATCATGATAAAATCACCATTATTGAATAACAGTTCAAAAAGCTGTCACGAGCAGTCTGCTTACTGCACACAATTCACCAAGGAAATACTGGTTTGCCATAGGCTGAACTATGCATTTCAGAATAGTAAAGTGCCATTCATTGCCCTGCCCTTTCAACAGTATTATAGAGATGCACATAGCAGGGAACTCAGATTATGCTATTTTGAAAGGCAGTTGAGAGAGAGTAAAATGAGAGACCAATGGCATTATAATTTTGCAAGTCTTTACTTTTTCCCACACTGAAAAACATCACTAGATGTGTTTGTGTCCACTGAGCATGCAATCATTGCTCTGGAATCACTTTTTGATATTCAGCCTCATTAGAAGTAGATAGGAATTTCCTAACAAACCATTTTTTCATTGCAAAAATGCAGATTGATTGAAGCTCTTTGCACGAATGGGCCATGTTGGATTTATCTTTCATTAGAAAAGAGGCAATCAAGGCAGGGTGCATAACAGGTCCCTGCAAAGGGGATACACGAGTCTCACATGGGGAAAATATCAAAGCCCTGCTGAAACCCAGGTGACACCGGTGGACCACTGCTCACAATCTCTCCCAAGCCCAGCTGGTAGGCTTCTCTGTGGAAACTATCCCTGTTCAGTTCCTCTGCAGCTGAAGAAACAGCTGTGTGTGATCATGCCCATTCTTAATTCTCCTGCTGCAAAAGGAGAACTCAGTAGACAGGGAGTCTCTATGATATCAAAATGAAGATTGTTTTTGCGTTGCAAATTATTCTGCTGGTCAGAAACCTGGCATATTTGAAGTGGCTGATTATACCATTGTCTTCACTGGAAGCTTGATTGGCTTGAAGTAAATGAATGGAGATTTAGACAGCATAATTAAGGAAATACCAAGGAATGAATGGATAATTTTTACATTGGGGAGCTGGATTTAATATTATTAACAACAGGGATTCAGAACTGTGACTCACAGTTTTTACATAAAATAAGTGGAAAAGCAGTCCACAGGTTATTTTCTGTGTTTAAATTTTGGAGAGCCTAAAGGCAGCCTCCTATCTACATAGTTTAAATCAGCCAGTAGAGACCACAGGCCAGCCAAGCCTGCTAGTGGAAGCTGGTCAGTTACTAGCTGAAGAAAAATATTCCCACCTCCACGGAAAATAAAATCAAAAAATTCAGTGGAAAACAAATAAGGAAACAAACAAACAAACAACCTTTAGTGCACCAAATCCAAACCAGATCTAAATTGAAGCTCTTTCCCTAGCAGTGTGGTAGAAGGGAAGAACAGCTGCATGAGCTGCACCTTTCTGGAGCAAAAAGCTGCTCATTCTTATGTGGAGTACATTCCTCTCCCTGGGCTCCTGCAGTCCCAGGGAGCTCCTTTTGCATACAAACTCTCTGCTTACTCTTCTTCACAGCTAATTCATGTCAGTTGAACACCCAGGCATTCATCCTACCATTGTAGAAATATTTTGTTCTGTGTATTGATGAGTGAAACTACTTCTTTGGCTGTGCTCTTCAATCATAACACCAATTTCTGTATATTACTTACCTATAGCCAAATATGTATATATATATATATATATATATATTTTTTTTTTTTTTTTCCCTCCATTTTGTCACCAATTCAAAATGATTCCATTGAATATAACTATTTCCATCCCCTTAAGGTAGGGGTTCCATTACAGTGATTAATTTACAGGTACAGCATGAAATGAAGAGTTTACAAAAGTAAGAGGGGAAATGTTGTGAGGAAAAAAGAATGGTTACTTCTGTTTCATAGAGGAATGTAGCCACAGAGTATAACTACAAAGCATTTGGTAGCTTCATTCTCATTTATTCCAAAGCCCAAATTACCTAAAGCCAGCTGTGTCCATTTTGCCTCTAGAAATCAAGTTGGACTGTAAGCTACCATTTATTATGAATTTGTGTTTTTCACTTTGGAAAATCAGCTGGCTTAGTCCAAGCTAGTTAGAGCACGAGTCATCTGAAGACATATGGGGATCCTGGAGTCATGCGTGGAGCTACAACCATGACAATATGGGTGTAACTGGAGACTAATTAACTTGCAAACATATTCTTCAGCTGAAAAACTCCAGGATGCTTTGAGTCTTTGTTTAAGATCTTCTTGCATGGACTTGATAGTGAACAGATCAGTTTCAGTCAGCCTTAGTGCACATATAAATACACGCAGTCTTTTATTGGTGATGAATTTAAGAACTATGTGGAATATACTAAAAAACTGAAACCTTTCCCACTGAGCCTTCATTAAACACACTTTCTGAATCAAATATATTTACGAGTAAAAATGTCTTTATTACTCATTCAAGGAAGAATACATAGTAGGAAATGAAAACTACTACACTACCGAAGAACAAACCAAGAAAAACAGCACATAAACAATGGTGACCAGAGGCCAGAGAAGAAAGCAGATGTTAATCACTGATAATTATAACAGTTTACAATTAAAAGTGACTGGGCCTAACTGTTCTGTAGACAGTTACAGTACACTTCCTAAGTTACTTGCCAGGAAAATATATGCCCTTGAAACACACGATGGAAGAAATGAAGTGTGTGGGTGAGCCAAAGAAGAAGGCAGACAATGTAAAATAGATTTGCCTATACCATGCAGTGGGTGTCAACAAAACACTACCCATATTTCAGTTGTATGATCATGACAAACACCATGGAATACATTATAAATGCCCTGAGATGATCTGAGGGGGAAGACTGCTTGGCAGTGTGCCAGATGCCCAGAGATTGGCCTTGGAGAGCCAGAAGCTGGGGAACGGGCAAAGGGTGCAGCCTGCCCCCTGACACCCCTTGGGCAGCAAGGAAGGAGAGGGGATCTACTGCCTCTGACAGAAGCTAGGGACAGCCAGAGGAAAGAGGAAGGTTCCTCCTATAATCCCATGCATGAAAAAGGGATGCTGGCTCTTGTTCTTAACTTTCAAATAAGTTGTGGCTAAATCTGCAGAGTGCTTCTCAGCAGCTGTCCTTTCCTTTGCAGCTCATCCAAAGGCAGATATCTTGGAGACTCATTTGAGCGCGGATACTTCTAGGTGCTTAGGTATGGAACTTAACACCTAACTACTTAGACATCCTTTCTGCCTTCCATTTCTCATCTATAAAATGAAGACAATAATGATTTATTTATTTATTTTTGCATCTTCTAACTATCCTGATCATAAAGATTAGAGCACTTTGAAAAGATCCAGTCTCTTCTCAGGTGTTTAGACAGAAAATAATATGATGGATTTCCAGTCCTGTCTGGAACTACAGACATTAACAAAGATAATAATAAAGCTAAAGGGAAGGGAAAAAAATGACATTTAGAGGAGAACAGTTTAATCAGAAATTAGAAAGAGCAGCGGCTTGACTGGAAACAAAACTCACTTATAATTATGCTGAAAAAAAAAAGAGGATGTGATACCATTTCCTAAATTCAGTTGTTAAAAAGACAGATAAAAATGTCAACTAAGACAAGTAAAAATGAAGAAAAGTAGAAGGGGCTGCAGCAAATGATTTGCCCACTTAAGAGCTTTAAAAAGAACACAGAATTAACACACAAGAAGTAACTTGTACAGAGATGCATATTCAGCGGATTTTTGTTGTTATTTTATTCATTGTTTGGTCAGTTGAAGGCCTGGAGGCAATAAATTCCACTTGTACAGAATTCAACAGTGATAAATAGTTTTCAAATCACTGAACCTCTAGTTGTGCTTGAGGCATTTGCATTTAGATGTTTCACATTTGCAGCAGTGTCTGTTTGTTATGTGTGGGAAAGTAAATGACGACCCAACCAGGATATGTTTTATGAAAGTAGGTGAAAACTACTTCCCCATGAATTACGTGCACATCAGTACTGTTATTAATCCTTATAGCAATTTCTTCATTATCATATTTTTCAATCTACAATGTCATGTGGAAGAGTATGATAGAAGACAATCTGTTAATAAATTTACGAGTCCTTCATCTTCGAATGATACGTATGAAAAAGTGGGGGCCTTTTTTAAAAGTTTATTCTTAATCAGATGGATTGCATGGAGGAATTTCTAAATGAATTTATTTTTGAAATGAATAACTGTCTTAAATGAATACTTGTTTTCAGACTTGGATAGGATAATTGGAATTTACATGCGAACTGTATGCCATAAGGAGTATATGGTACTGGTAATCACATAACTATAATAATATGAAATAATAATAAACCATGAAAATAAGAAGTGGACAATTTTTCTATTTACTTGGTAAGAGGTAGTACACTGTAGACTGTACTTAAGCATTTTTATTTTAGCTGCCTTGCCACAGCAACTGTTCTAAGAAAGGATATTACAATGGTAACTAGTTGGCTGCTAGCCTTTTTTTCCTCTATCTCCTTATTTTATTGTAGTTAAACTTGAAAAGTATCTGATTTATGATGTCAGTCTCCTTGTAAAGAACAACCGTTGTACATACATGGGAAACAATACGCAGTTTCTGAGCAAGCAGACTTACAAACTTATTTCTGCATTTCTAATTTACAAGGGAGGAATTTGAAGTTGCTAAATGTAGATTGCTTACCTATGGTCTTTATCCTTCAAATGCTAGCAGTGTTGAAGAAAAAATTACAACTTGGCAAAGGAATCATCCAGGAGCAGAAGAGATTCCATGCAGATGACCCATAATATAATTTTATTTTCTTAATGCAAAGAACATTCAATTATGTTACAAGTAATTTAAGACTCCCAAGCCAAGAACTTAGAATTTAGGAAGTGAAAATGAATGAAATCTTAATTCTTCCTGCTTACGAATACGAATTGTGATCTCTCTTTAATATGACTGGAAGATAGTCTGGTTTTTTTTTCTGCTCACTAGTATGTGCTAAGCATTCAGATATTATAATAAATGCTATTGATAACACGATCAGGAAATCAGTATGAAATGCAGCTGTCACTTAACAGTGCTTGGGAACTGTGGGGAATCACTTTTATTTTTGTTGTTTCATCTTTTATGGAGAAATAAAAATAAAAAGGTCAAATATAACATTTAATGTCTCCTGAGGTATTTAAAGAAATAGGATTGTTTGAAATACTTCAACAGGAATTGGATCAGGATGAGCAAAGCTGATTGAGACACTGACTCAGTAAAAAGAAAAAAAAAAAAAAGGAGTGTTGGGGTTTATCATCCTGCAATTAAAGCCACGTCATTATAATCCAGAATGCTGTTCTTGAGCCAATCTTATTGCTGGCATTTCTTACTTCTTAACTGCTTGATTTGACAGTCTTTAACAACATTGCTTTTAATGAAATTTACCTGCATATCTGGATGAGATGGTAGGTAGCAGTTCTATATCGTAGAAAATTACTTTATCCACAAAGCTACTGGCAGAGAACATTGTATTAAAAATGTAATTCACTTACTGAAAAATTTTCTTGCTGTTTTTGCCACGTTCAATTTCAGAATTTGCTTCTCAACTCTGAGGCTCAGAGAAGTCTAAAGTAGCTTAATAAAAAATTCCCCTTGTGATGGCTCTTACTAAATAACATCTTTGTACTGCTGGGAGGCAGCGCCAGGGCCATATTATCCCAAAGCATGAGAGCAATTTCAAAATTTTTGTTTAAGAGGCCATTTGGAAGTCTCCTACATGTCTAGAAGGAATTATGCCATGTTAAAAATCAGTCATTCCAGTGTAGTATTCTGTCCCATCCCAGCTCAGTATCCAGTTCAGAGACAGAACACTCTCATTTCCATGAACTCCTGAAATATAGCAGTTTGGAGCTCCTTTAAACCTGAAAGAGTGCAAAAGGGTTTGTTTTTTGACTTTATCCTCTGTACACTGGTTACACCCTCAGCAGTCCAAGAACTGAGTTTGATGTCATCATATATAGTACTTTATAACTGTATGAAGGGGTACAAAATCCATATATCAGCTCAAAATTACAGCTAGACAAGCAGAAATAGTCAAAAGGAGAAAAACAAAAATTTAGTAAGGAGTGTGTTTCCTAACTACCACATATTTTATTTAAAACAATGGGTGGTAGAAATAAAGCATAAAGCTGCAACTTAATGAAAAAATAGCTTAAACTTTCACACATTACAGAAGTTTTCACATCATCGTGAAAGGACAAACAAAAGGAGAGTGACATCATATAAAACATCGTAACCATATACCTCTTTTCTACCCGTTTTTGAGGGTTTCTACAGTGAAGCCAGAGAAATCTAAAATTATCCTGATTTATTTATTTATGAGTGATGGTGGTGGGGATTTTCACACAGCTGATCCAGATTGCACACTGCGTTATTTGTAACTTTATGGCCATAAGCACTTGACAATTCAGGCTAGCTATTAAAAAAATAAACAAACAAATTCAACCCACACAATAGAACATATTTGCTGTATAATGGAGTAAACTGTAATAAAATGTGCTGGAATAATTACTTCTAAGCAAGAGTGCAACATCTTGAAACCTGCAGTAGAAGTTTCATTTTCTGTATTTCTCTCTCACTCTTTTTTTTTCTTCTGTATTTTGTTTGCATTTCCTTTAAAGAATCTGTTTCAGACCTTAATAGACTCAAAAGTTCTAGTGCATCTCAGCTGACATCTTTTGTTTCCCATAAAGTTATTATTAAGATCTTTAATACAGTTTAAAAGAATGCCAGACAGACTTGTCTCTTGCTAAAGAGGAAAAAACGAAGGATATCATTAAGATGGAATTTTTGTTAATATTGCCAGTTCAAGTGTTGTTGGTTGTTCTTTTTCATTTGGTTGGGTTTTGTTTTGTTTTGATTTTACTTTGTATGCCATTACCAAAACACCTGATAGCCTTTCAAGTGGTAAATCTGATTAACACTGAGCAGGCTGACATCTCTCAATAGTCAAAACCTCCCCAATTTTTCAATTCCTCATTCTTTTGGCAGGACACAATAACATTTTTGTCTGTGTGGAGCCATTTATTCCAACAAAACTGAACAACAAAACCAAACCTCTTTTCCGCAGAGTTCAGTACAAAAGAGAGAGCCTGTAGGATCTTGCAAGGATGCTGCTGGGTTGACCTGAAAATGTTCTGCTTTTGTTTTTCCTAACATGCTCCAAGAAAAAATGCTCACATCAATATGAAATTATGAAATGGAAGAACTTCACAGCTGACATCTGAAAGGAGTAGGTGTTGGGAAGTGCAGGTGAGAGGGACATGTCATTGCTTCTAATAATATTGCAGTGACGTACACCTGTAAGTGAACTATGTAAGTGTAAATAAACTACTCCAGGCCTACAATTTGATGTTGGATTGATCCAAGAGGACTTAACATCTAGATCATTAAAATAATTGATTGTTTACTTTATTATTATTATTATTATTTTATTTTATTTTTTTTAGTAAAAGATAAGGTTAATAATGTTTACGAATATTTCCCCTCTAGCTTTAGGAAAGCTTTGTGGTAAGGGCTGCCTGTTGTCAAAAATTTGAGCACGCCTTCTGGGTAAACAGAAATATATTGCCTCATCTGAGAAGAATGATTTAGAAAACACCTTCTGTAAGAAAAAAATCTGTGCAAAATGATGAGGCTGAAACTCCACCAGAGCAGGAAGCATCTAGTTCCTCTGCAGGTACGCAGAGGTTTAGGATTCAAAAACGTTCTCCATGATTCATGTTCCGCAGGTGATTATAGTCACTGAGGCTGTAAATCATTTATGAAAAAACATGGTGGCAACCTGATTAACACACACTGAGCAGGGAGGGAGACATAAATTATGTAAACATTCTTTTCTGAGTCGTGAATGCTTAAAGCTACAGCTGAAGCAAGGTTGAATGTGATCAAACAAAAGTTCTATTGTAAGGGCTTTGTGAAAACTCTTTTAAGCTGTTTAAATTATTTCTGAGAAAGAATAATAACAATTCTCTGCTTGTCTACATGCAGATGTAAAAATAACTCACTAAATACAGTTCCTACTTCACCAATTTTTACCCACCCTACACAGTTACAGTTATGCAAAGAAAAATAGTTGGAGGATATCACATTATTTGTGTTAGCATTTGAGTAAGATATTTCGGTTAACCTGAGCCTTTAGTGAGCAACAGAAGAATCGGTTTCAGAGCTGAGTATTTTCCTCTAAAACAGTATGTTCCCAGTTCATTAGACTCAACAGTGCTATCATTAAAGTTGGGGAAGAAGTGGTTAGTAGTTTGTTCACTAAAGAAGTGGTTGGTTGACTCTTCTGACCTGATCCTAATTATGCTAGTATATCCCAGTATTTGACTGTACATCCCAATGAAGTCAGTGGAAAAGCTACTACTGCTTTCAGCTTCAAGAAAGAATAGTTGTTTGTTTGTTTTTGACAATCGTATACTATTTTTGAGATCTGTTGAGTAACCTGTCTGGGAATAAGCCAGTGCGCAAGAAAAAAAAAAGATCTCAAAAAGCAAAGTAGTATAAGTAAACCGGACACAATGGGAAACAAGATCTCATACTTTTAACAGTGAGCTTGAAAATTTGGAAAGGAACTCTATATACTATTAACTATATACTGTACACTGTACACACTACTAACTCTAGTGCTCCAAACCATAGTACAGCTTGGTTGTCCAGGAATGTCCTACAAGGCAATTTTTCCTAAATGTTAAAGGAGGTTTTTTCGAGGGTTTTATCCAGTCCCTAATGGAGTCTATGTAAAGAGTCCTGCTGTAAGAAATAATAAGAGAAATGATAGAGAGGGTCACAAATGCTCAAGGATAATTTGCAACTGAATGCTGAAGCTCATGGGCAACATCTTTCCAAGATAACACTCCAGCCTGTTAGTAATTTGAGAGAAAGGTTTATCCCAATCTCTGCTCTGCTGAGGTGTGCCCTCACCTCGAGCAATGTGTGCAGTTTTTAGTTACACTGTGGTTTCCAATTTCTCCTGGTTGCTTTCCATACTGTGCGTGTTGGTTTAGAAGCTCTTCAGCTTGGCTGTTGGCCACATCACCTTTTCAGAGGAGCCCTCCCCAATTCCTCTAGGAAAATTTACAGATATTTCCCTGTTGCTTCCTTAAAGTGTCAGTATTCCTTGGCACCTGAATCAATTTTAAAGCTATGCTAATAAGCCCATCCAGCTTGCTGCTTGGCACACTCTTGTCCCACTTGGTGTTCCATCTGGCATCAAAACGCTTGACCTCCTGATGATGCATCCAAAATTATAGAACCCAAAACACTGAGCATGGCACCATCGACACAGCCAATCACTCACCTGATCCTTTTGCCTTCTTTCTCCTGGATCCCAGCCTCCATCTGGGAGGACAGAAGAGAACACCACTAATGCTTCCAATCTCTTCAACCTTCAATCTTTCCCTTTTGATATTTCAGAGTTTCCTCATTTGATCCTACTTGAAAGAGCTTTACCAGGTATAGCAGTCTCTATGGTATGGTGTCATACGTGCAGACCCCCAGCAGACAGCAGAACTCTCTAGAAAAATTGTATAGATGGCAAATGGCTGCTTCAGTGCCTCTTGGTGAGGAATCTCTAGTTACTAACACCCTTTGCACTTCTTTAATGGCACTGGTTCTAGCATAAGTGGTTGGTTGGATCACATTTTTGTGGTTGTCATTTTATGACTTTGACCATTCCTCACATGCTCTTCTTTTTCCACCCTCACTCACAACTCTTCAGCCTCAATTATGAAGCCTGCCAGCTTCTGGCAGCTATCAATGCTCCCTCAGGTTTCTTTGATGCAGTAACCCCTCTGCATACTGCAATCCCCTGTTCCACTACAAAATGTGCCTGCACCAGACCAGATCACCTCAGAGAGCATTAAACAAGTCATGACAAAAATAATTAAATTCCCTACTGAGAAACACTGTGAAACTTAAAGAGAGGAACCATTCAGTTTCTGGAGGTTCTGACTAGGCCTGCTGAGTGCACAAGCGTGTCTAGGATAACCAAAATTTACTGCTACTGGGTACCTATAGTGTTTGAGAATGATATATGACTACTCAACACCATCAGTGTCAACTGAAGCTGATCTGAAGGAAGAAAGCTGAGACATGCCTAGTATAGAGCTGCATTCAATGCTTCACATTAAAGAACAGTAAAAATGCTTGAATTTTCTAAATGAGCTATTTTGTCTTAATCAATCATGAAGAAGTTTCCAAAATAAGAGAAATAATCGGGCACCTACCCAGATTTCAAGCATTTTTCCCTACATATTCTGAAGCAGCTTTCCTTCACAGCCTTGTTTCTAGACCAGCTAATTAAACACAAGTGTAAGCTCAGATGTTGCTCAATTTTTTAAATACTGTAATGCATTCTAGCTGACTGGAGCACAAAAAGCCATTGGCGTAATTAACCCATGGGCAGTTGACAAAGATAATGAAAAATATAGCTGCCAAGCTGTTCACAACACACCTAACACTTTTTCCTGGTAAATGAATGACCTAGGGGCCATAGGTTTTCCATCCTCACGGATTGAGATACTTCCTTTCTGCTCTCTCTTTTTCATGTCTTAGACCTATTTTATATTTTGGGCAAAACTGCACATCAGAGAATCATTCACATGAACAGAAGGACAGATTCTCGGCTGCTCAAAATCAACCCTCCTCTGTCCTGTGAAGACCTCAGGTAGGCTTAACATCTGGCAGAAATGCTCTAATATCTGAAAGGAAACACGGCCTGTACATCCTGCAAGGCAAACTTTTTTTCTCCAAGAAATTCCAAACATATGTGGTATTTCAGATATGACAGGTTGAAAATGATTTACACATTGTCTGATTTCTTCACTGCTTGCAATTACAGGCTGTGGCACAGGAACTCTTTTATTTCAGTTTTATTCCAGTCTTCTCTTATCTCTGACTAACACCTGCTTAAGAGAATACATACTATCACTTTTTTTCCCCCCTTGCTTTCTGGTTCTTTCATTTCTTTATCTTGTCTTTTTTGTTACAAATATTTTCCTATTGGGGTCTTAACTCTTGAAAACAAATCTGATTGTGAGAAAATGTTTCTAAAAGTTATCTGGTCTTTTCTCCCTGTGTCGAAAAGCAGCATAAACAGAATGCTAAATGCTTCCTAACTAATGGCTTGCTCACATTTTTGAATGTTTTTTTCTTCCTCTTTTGTTCTACTCAGCAGCTGAATCAAGAAGTTTCCTAGTGAATTTTATGCGAGCTACTCTTTACTGGCAAGTCTTACTACAGTGCATAAGATAACTCCAGTTGTTATGCCATAAATATTTTCACAACAACACTGGCAGACAGAAGAAAGCATCTGAATACTCCCGGCATGAATCAATAAATAAGAGAAATGCTTCCTTTTACTTCTTCAAAAGCAGCAGTGTGTGTTATCTAATAGTTTGAATGAAAGAAATGCAACAAGTGATAGAATGAAAATCTGCCATTTTCCACTTACCTTGTGCATTCAATAATTCTTCAACCGGATTTCAGTAAATTTGGCTTTTAATGACTGATATCTCTTCAGTTAGTTCAGCATGAACCTAATGCAATTCTGGACATGACTTAGCTTAATGACACTTCTGTGTGACAAGGTGAAATTTTGAGACAGACTCCAACAAATCAACCATGCTGTGACCAGGGAATCTGGAAATGACCTACACTGTTTTGTGTGACTCTGTGAGTCTCAGTCTTGTATTTCAGACAATGTGCCTGACCTCTTTACGTGCAGCTGTATATTTTTATCAGGAACCTGTTTACCATTGTAGTGGGTCACCTGTTTAATCTCCATCTGCACGGGAAATCCCCAACCATAGCATTGCTCTTCAGAGCAAGGATAAATAGTCCTTGATTTGGTCTGTTTTGACAGTCCAAAAATTATTTAAAGAGATCTACTGCAAATGAAACTCCTCCCCTCCCCTCTCCTCTCTTTCTTTTATTCTCTTCTTCCTCTTTTCTTCTTATCTTTTTTTTTTTTTTTTTTTTTCCCTCCATGTAAAACAGCAAATTTTTTACCTTACATTTCATCTCAGTGTGAAAGAAAAATTTCAGTTCTTTCATGGGCATGACTAAGAAACAGAAGCAAGGTGAAGTGTGGTCCTTAATAACGAGTGATTTTTTCCCTTATCCCATAGCCAGAGGTTCAATCTTTCATCAGTCAGGCTTCATGTCTTGGAAAAATCCCTCTGATGGTGCTAGAAAGTGAAAGCCATCTATCTGATCATTTTTTTTTCTGGATAGCGCTACAGCTCTTCTTCTACTGGATTATGTTAAATCCCAGGGTTTAGAATTATTCAAAATTGTTCTTTTTCAGAACTTGGCAAAATTCACTGATTTGTCCTAAGGAGGGCAATCTATGGGATAAAATAATCCCTAAGGTGATTCAGGTATACATACACTCTGCTAAGGTAAGGTGTATTCCCTTATTTGATTTCATCTAGTCTACCAAATTCGTACGTGCCTTTAAAGCATCAGAACTACATAAAGAGCAGTTCTTAAATATATAAGATGTAAATGGATGTATAAACAACACTGATGTTATAGAGGAAGAAAGTGACATAGGTCCAGAAGCAATGCTGCTGGGAAAAGAAAGCTGCCTGTGACGACAATAAACTCTGTGCTTGCAATAATTCCTCTTGGAGGATTTATAACTTATGACAGCAAAGAGTATATGAGTTTAAATAGCAAAAGGAAAAGAACGTCTATTTCACACAGCAAATGTGTGATCCAAAGAATATTGAAGTCAGCGGGCATCTTTCCATTCAGCAGGCTTTGTCAATGATGTAAAAGTGGTTAAAGGGATTTGACTCATATGTTCCAATATTTACCCTCTGGACTCGAGAGCAGCTGGAAAATTTCAGCCTAGAAAGAGGATTAAAAAAAAAAAAAAGATATGCAGCTGAAAAAATGTGTGAAAATTATCTGCAGCTGAAGTGATCACAACTGAATAGAAGAAGTAACAAAAGAAGTAGGTGCTGTTGTGATACTAGTCCTTTCAGAGTAACTCAGTAGAAACAAATATGATCATGGCAGTTTGATCCAAGCAGAAATAGTGAAAATCACTTTGACTTTGATTGTGCGAATAGCTGCCTGCTGGGTAAGGGTTAAGGACAGCTAACATCAAAGGTGCTAGAAGCTGACATTACTTCTGCTATTTGGACACTATTTTGCTATTTGAGCATGTTTCTACTGCTGTGTGCTGTTTGCTTTGTTGTTGTCATTGTAGGCTTTACATTGGTGCCCTGATGAATTTTAACAAATTATGGATTAGACTCTGAATTAACTTTCTTAAGTTAAATATATATATATGTATATAAATATTTTCTTTACTGAAAAAAATTTAATATAACCACTGCTAATTAGTGCGTATAATTTAATCAAGCTCTCAGTTTACTGTAAGAAACTAAAAGCACTGAAACAGAAAATATTATAGTCAACCTTTTGCAGATAGCATAGATACCTCTTGAGGTACACACACATGGCTTTCTACAATATTAGGAAGAGTTAATTAATATTAGAGAAATATTTTCCAACCAGCTAAGCAGAATTCATGGTTGAAGCATGGCCATTAATGATGGTTTTACCATTCACATGAAAGCTATTGATTCAGCAAAATGTGGTTTATTTTGAAACCACTTATAAAATCATTCTCTCAATGCCAACAGAAAGAAAAAAAAAAATCCTGTCTTTCTTTTTTTAAAATTTATTTATTTATTTATTTATTTATTTATTTTAATACCATAACTTCCAGAATACCTTTAAGCAAATTTTCAGTCTTCATAATTCATAAAATGTCCAACATTCATAAAATAAAGAAATACCATATATGTTTTTCACATCTCAAGGGATTGCAGAAAGTAGCACTGATACCTCGTATCTTCACCAGTAGAAGAAAGTAAATTAGTAAGTACATTAACGAGGCTGTTCACAGGAATAAATTGAGGGGAAAGAAACTAGAACAGTAATCCAGAGCAGCAAACAAAACCCCTCCTTTGAGGGAGTAGTGGGAAATTACAACATACTTTTATTTTTTGCCTCTGGGGAAAGACTTGCAAAAGTTCTGGCTATGATATCCAAAGACTACATTCAAAGTAAAAGTATATAAACCACTGTATTCAAATTACATTAATCATCTGTCTTAAGCTCACTAAGGTAAGGAAATTCAGAATTACGACTGGAACTCCATACTTAACTCACACCTTTGTAGTTAGTGCATATGGAATGACGATTTAGAAGCCCTTTGCAACTCCAGCATTGATGTGCTGAACTGGATCTCAAATGTTAGACTATTTGTTAGTTTTCCTTTTCCCTCCCTCCCTCCCTCCTTCCCTCCCTCACTTCCTTCTTTCCTTCCTTGCTTCCTTCCTTCCCTCCAACAGTAATATAAATAAAAGCAACTAAAATATATACAGATTGAATGTTTTGAAATGATTTTTCTTTTATTGTTTCTAGCCTGTATTTTTTCCAATTATCAAATTTGAAGAAAAATTAACTGTGGGGAAAATATGCTTATTTACTATAATCTCATGCCATTTTTCAGTCCGCAGCAAAATGTTGTAGTCATGTGAACCCCTAAAAGGAGAATTTTGTAATGGAAGCATTGACAAACCCCTAAGTACAGCAGTGCAAGTAGGTGTCTCTATAATATTACTCAATAAGAACCTTGTAACAGCTCTCAATAGAAGGGGGAGGTAAAGACAGATTGAAGGATTTTCCTCCATGTGATATTTCTGGCATAATTTGTGCTGAAAATTTTCCAGAGTCTGTTGAGGCATAACCACAGCTTACTTCTTCAGTAACAAAATACTAATGATACAACTGCTCACTAGTCTTCTAAAATAAAGTTCTTTTCTGATCAAAACTATATTTTATTGCTTAATCTCCAATTATAGCTGAAAAAAGCCTGAAAATTCTCTGATTTGTGAAAGTAGTTCTTCTCCTGTGACAGAAAATTGTGACATTTCAGCAAATCACACTTCATTCCAAGGACAGAGGTTTTGTGGGCTTGTGTAAGTTCAAAATCTTCAATGTCAAGCTCTTTGAAACTTCTACTTTACCAAAATTGAAACAGGTATAGAAACTTTTCAGTGATTCATTCAGTCAGGCTATCCAGTTGCAGCTTCATCTTTAAAACTTTATGGCTAAAATCTTCCATCTGTAATTCTTTCCATGTTGTATTAAAGATCACCCTCTTCTGCAAGAATGTGTCAATCATTATCCAACATCAAGACAGTGCTCTTATAGCATCCTCTTGGGGAGAATAACCACCAGAACCCTCCTTCCAAACAGCTTTTAAAAATGGGACCAGATGAAAGAACTTGGATCTCCCACAGGATATCTCTCTCTAGGATGTAAAGTTTGGGAGGAAGTGGAGTGGTGAGGAGGGGTGAGGCAAAGGAGAGAGATCATATAGTAATTTCATATACAAAGTGACATGGAAAGGAAGGTTAAAATTAGCAGCAGAGTGGAAATGGACAGAAACATAAATTAAGGCACTCTGGTGAGGTCAAAGACTGTGAAGGAAAAAGGTGTAGGCTTTTGGCAACTATTTCTGAAGATGAAGGTTCTTCTTTCACCTCACACTAATGGCCACTGTACTTGGCCCTTGCTCAGGTCACGTTCCCATTATCCTGACTTGGAGCCATACATTTTCCATACTGTCTCTGATTTATGGCACTTCAAGTGAACTGAAATTAGCTCCCCTGAAACCATGAGAGCTTTATGCTAGCATAAGCATGATGTAGCTGAGCAGGCAGCTCCTCTTTAAGGATGTTAGGATTTGGCTAAAAATGAGAATATTAAAAAGCCCTCAAATTAAGTTCCTTCTGTCCTTCTACGGAAAAGGGAAATAATAGAAACCCTTTATAGGAAAATCAAGTCATACCACTTCAGGTCCTGCTCTCCGGACTTGGTGTACTTGCCCAATCCTAATTCTTGCAGGTGCTCCTTTTCTTTGCTGTTGAAATTCAAACTTCCCCTTCCGTTCCTCTGTGCTGGATGAAAAGCTGGCAATGGTGTAAAATGAATGCTAAAAGCCTCTAATCCAATCAGAAAAAAAAAAAAAAAAAAAAAAAACCCTTGGAAAAAGCACTGAAGAAGACAACAACTTACTCACCAGCCCTGGTCTGCCAGAGTACCAGAAGCAGCCGTACAAGCTGAGGCTTCTTGTTATGGTTGGCTCCAGAGCTGGTGATATTTTGACAGATTAAGTTGTACACTCCGGAGGCTGTCCCATGATGATTTAACATCTCCTCTACCTCACAGCCTTGTTAGGGGAGGTTTGCACCTCACAGCGGTACTGCAACATCCTGAAGCCAGAAGAGGCTCCGAATGAACTTCTCTGCCTGGTTTAAAAAGGTTATGGGTGGGTGTCCTGCATTGCTGTTCCTGTATTCTTTGGTTTCCAAAACTGTTGCTGAACTACTGCGTGTTTCTTACTGTCTACGTATTCTTTTGGGGTGATAATATGAGAGTTTGTAAAAGCCCACATAAACATCACATATTTGTAGGCATATGTGGATACATGCCAGCTATATTACGATCAGAAAGGTAATAAGTGAACATGCTGTGCTCACTTCCCTGAGATCAATGGGGACCATCTATCTTTTCAGCTGTTATTCCACCTATCTTTATTTATTCCTATCTCCAACTGTACGTGGAGTTTTTTCTTCAAAGACAGAAGATTTTTAGTACATTCTGTCCAACACTCACAAATTGGATAAGTATTATTTAACTATGATCTAGCATCTATTAAAAGGTATTAAATAGTGATTAGAGAAGGAATAGCAAGAAGTTCGTTGTGAGATCAGATAGATTGTGACTGTGTTTGTGCTCATTAGAAAAGGTGTTACACAAACCCTGAAAACTACTCAGAAAAATAAACATATGGCATTCATGGATGGTGCTGTTAAGAGTTTTTCAAGACAAAAATAAAGTTTTAATTAGGGACCCTCAGTGGAAGTGGCCAAGCTACTTTTTATTATGGTATACATTTCTATGAAATTGAAAAAATGTGTGATTTCTACTCAGAAGATCATTGTTTATGGCATGGAGACTCAGACGTCAGATCATTTGGGGCCATTTGATTATATGAATTAAGAGATTAGCAGAAGAGATCTGTGCAGCTGATAGTCCTGTACTTCTAAAGAATTATATATGTTCCAATCTTTGGCTTTATGTGTATGATTGCCTTGTTTCTTATACCAATTTTGCAACAGATTTTGTAATGCTTTTTATTCTCACTAGAATTCCAGGAATATTTTAGTTTTGGGCTTTATTTTTGTTATTTTCCTATGCTTTTCTCAATCCCTTTGACAGTGACAGGTTTGGTGAAAAAGCTCTAGCCTCCCCAGCTACCTTCCAGTTGTTTGCATCTGAATCTCATTAAATTGTCACTATTTTTTCAGTGTTTTTAATGCATATAAACTTTCAGCCAATTTAAACAATAAGGAAGGCTCATCAGAAGTTTTTTTTTTTTTTTTTGTTTTTTTTTTTTTTTTTAAATTTTGGGTTCAGCTATGGTTTCCAATGAATGGCAATAATCTGTTCGAATATTGAAAGCATGAACCAATTTGAAGAAAATGGTTCTACTTCCATACGCCACCCGAGAATCCATCATAAGCTTACAGGCACACTTACATTTGGGGCTTGATGCTCATTTACTCATAATGCTATTTCAGCACAGAAATGTCAACCATCCCTATGATAAATCCAGGCAGAATCCTTTGAGTTTAAAATGTCAGGCAACAGAAATGGAGGAGTTAAGTTCAGAAAATGATTTCAACTCAACAGCCTATACAATAGATAAAATTCATTCAACAACAAAAATGTTTATATATTTACCAAAGCAGAACAGAACTGAAAATTTGAAACAAGAATTGCAATTCATCTGTAGTTTTCCCTTTTCACATTATGCTGTCAACACAATTATATATATATATATATATATATATATACTTTAATGTGGAAGACTTAAACATTTTACCTTTATACTATTTAGATTTAAATTTCTACAGCTGTAATTTCTCCTGAGTATTCAAAAAAGAAAGAGAAGAAAGGCAAAGAAAAGTCATAGTAGAACTGGTAAAGACATATCATGAGAAAAAGAATTTTCCTTCACAGAGAATTGAGGCAATATGAGAGAATCAGCTTGAAGGAATGGGTCTGTAAATAGGCAAAAATAGATTTTGAGTTGATAAAAAAGCTTTGCCTATTAGCATACGTCAAGGGAGGCCAAAGAACTAGATAAGGAGAAAAAATGAATAAAACATTACCTATCATGGACACTTGGGTAAAAGAGGGAGAACCTAGTATTAATTTTCCTACAGATTTATAAGTGATATCTAACTTCTTTGTATGTCTCTATGATAAACTGAAAGACCAGTCTGACTGGCATTACTTCAGTAGTAATGCTAATTGAGTTTAAAATTTCACAAGGAGAAGATAAAATAATAGTGATGTAAAACACCTCATAAAAATGACAATAAAATTAGGAATCCATGGATCCTTTGAGGACTAAACTTTGAATTTCTGGCAAAGAATGAGGGAGAAATATCTGGAATCTCAGCTATCTATTTTTTATACAAAAATACTATAAACTATGCTAAATTTAGGTAATTCTTAAAATTAGGAAACTGGAAGGATCTGTGGATGCATAGTGCCAAAATTCACAGCAATTCCAGTTCCTTAACTGCAAAGATTTTAATCTCTCAGAAAATGACCTTATTTCATAAAATAGCATCAGAGAAGTCCAATCAGAGAGCAATCAATAATGTAGAGAGATTGAAGCTTAAGAGATTCCACATCTGTTAGCAGAGAAATGGCAAAGAAGAGAAAACACCTTAATTGGCGCTTCTGCTTCTACACGAGAAAAAAAAAGTCCAGTGAGTCAGGGCACTGGGTTGCCTGCTAGATTGTTGCTGCAGGAAACATCACAAAGAAACGTGAAGAGCCAGAAGCTGCAGAGGCATTCTTGGGAAAGCTACAAAGTGAATATAAGTCGGGCTCCAGTACAGACGAGCTCACTGAACTTGGAGAAATACCTTAATACTGCTACCAAGCAATGAAAATGGCTAATTACAAAGAAAAAAAAAAAAAAAAAGAAAGGAAAAAAAAAAAAAAAAAAAAAGAGAAAGTATTACAGGTGACAGGACAGTTTCGCATAGTTCATGGTATTATTATAGTGATATCATGATACTGTACCTCAGAAATACCTGTTCCTTTCAAGTGACTATAGAAGAGTTCCTAGCTGTCTGCCTCATGTGTAAATACTTGTGTTGTATGTCTACAGTTAGGGGAGATAAATGCCATGCTGGATCGTTAGCACCCTTCAAAATTTACGTGTGCTGAACTCTAGTCATATTGTGCAGATCAAATCTTTAGTCTAAACCAGAGCACAGACTTGAATTTTGTTCTCCCATACCCAGGGTTTATGTCATCATTGTTGGCATGTCTATAGACTTGCTCATTCCCTCTCCCATTTTTACCAGAAATGTCCTCCTGGAGATCAAAATCATTAAAAGTCATGAGACTGCAAATGAAAGAAGTAAGTAGAAGCTGTTGCACTGTTAATGTAGGGGCTGGCCAGCTTTTGTGATTTCAGTGTCAGGCTCACATTTTGGAGGGACTCTGATGGGGCAAGTGCACTTTTTCCATGCTATTTCTGAAGAAGTCTTACATTTACAGATGAGAACAGCTGTTGTGCAGTTAGTAATGTGATGTCATTACTAACTGCATATACATATAGGGATATAATTAATATTTCCTTCTCTGGGAGTATGCATTGTTTTTCCTTTGACTTCATGATCTCTCTCTTCCTCTCTCTCTAGAAAGAAGTTTAATTTCTCTTAATAAGTAAACTCTTTTAGAGGAGCAAAAGTGAAGATATTCCATTATAATACAGTTAATGACTGGGAGGAATGAACATTAATCTAATGAGGAATTAAATGTCTAGTTGTTTTTGTGGGGACAAAGTAGACTTGGGATACAACGTCAAACTCAGAGAACTACTCTTTTTAAGTCTCTCAGTCACATAAAGTGTAATAGCCCTTCCTGCCATCTTCCAAAGCCAATACTTATCTCCTGAAGTAGAGGTACCCATTAAATACTCCAGACTTATCTCTTCTTCTTGTAATTGCTGTTGCAACAAAACAGTCATGATGTCAATAACACAGCCATGGAGGCCAGTCAAGGTAATAGTTGAGGCAGAAGCAGGACTGCGAGCCATGGTGATAGCTGCCCCATCATGTGGTGAAGATTTTAATATGTTTAAGACTGGGATTTTTTAACACGAATAAAAATTTCAGACAGTAACAGGGACACCATCAGAGGTTAAGTAATTGAGTTAAATTCAGTGTCCTTTACTGTTAGAATGATCATGCTTATTCTTGTATATTTTGATTTAAACTAAATAATATAGCCTTCTTTAGTTCAACAATTTTAAACAAAATCTATAAACTTGGAGTGAGGTGGTGGTTGTTTATACATGAACTTTGAGGGAAACCAGGATTTTGCCGTAATCTCACTGTAAAATAGCAATAATTATATTCAGCCTCAGATATACAGACAAACCCCTTTTCTAGTCTATTGCATGTAGGAAAATGAATACATGGTAAGTAAGCATTTTAAAATAGAACACTGTTTTTAGATCTTACGACCCCTAGATTTGCATTAGTATTAAGGAAAAAGTATGATAATTCCTTTTTAAAGTTCTCCTCTAAGGAGAAGAAGATTTTTCTTAGAACAGGACAAGAACTGTAACAAGTAAATGAGAAACTGAAAAAGTGTGATTTCCAAATGGAGTTACAAAATATCTGTTTTAAGAGATCTAACAGATACGCTTTGAAAAATACTTGCATAGTGTAGCTTACAAGTAACTAATTTATGCTGGCTTCTTGAAGTAGACAAAGTGAAAATCCACAGCCACAATTTTCCAGAAAGGAGAGCACAGGCATATTTCTGCTTCATGTGGGAACAATAATGACATAGGGAAATCATTTGATTAGTTGTCAGCCTCTGAAGGCTTGCTTGTGCTTGATTTTTTTTTCTAGTTAACTTGTACTATTTCATGTTAAAACATCTAGCATTCTCACACAATGCATTTGGTGCAAATCCATTGTTTTCATGTACAATATAAACCTTTGCTAGAAGTAGGTTTCAGTGAGAGAGAATGTTTTCCACAATAGTAAAGCAGATTTATAAAGGATGGCTCATCATATATAAATTCTTCTGTTTTCCCCTACTGCATCCAGGTTGTGCTGTCTGGATAAAACTACAATATTCAGTTCTGCTTTACAGCCACAGTCTGTTCTGCATGAGTTCTGTTACCTGAGTCAGATCACATGCCTCAAGTTAATCCTGAGGTTGTGGATTTCAGGCCTCACATTTAGTCATGGCAGCATTCAGCTTTCTGGGTGTCTATCTGAACAAAACTGATGTTAATCCCATGTCAAATAAAGGTGCTCTAGATGAATACATACAGAATAGAATATAGAGGAAAGGAATATTCTGTTCACTAAATGAGTATGTACCATAAGAAGATGGACTGTATTTTTCTGTGAAATTACTGAAGCATTGCATTTCTTTTAAACCACTGACACCTTAGCTGTTGTAACCCATGATGTGGGATAGACAGAATTTGGCCCTGAACTCTAGGATCTGACTAGAGCTCTGCAGCCTCACCATTTAACCTGGAAGTTCTTGTTTGATCTGTAGTTGAGGCCCTGACTGGGAGGAGGAACACCCACAGAAGAAGGCAGATCTTAATAGCTTGGTGTAGTGCTATCTGGTCTCTACTGTTGTAAGATGTGCTTCTCTGCATATTTCTGGTTTTGTCTTCTCAATGCTTGTTATATAAAAACAAAAAAGAGGATGAACGTAGGAAAGCACTGGATAAAAAAATAGGCAACTCAGCTTCTTAGTGTATAGAAGTCAATGTGCTCTCTACTGCCCAAAACTGAGAGGAAGAAAAGTCTTTTTCCCTACATATTCCCTTGATTTTCCTTGGCATATATCCAGAAACTATTCTGGAGATGTACAGGTTTTTTACTTCTTGTTACTAGACATCTAATCCCACAAAAATGCTGTTTTGCTGCTCCCTGTCCATTGCTCTCCATACTTGGACATTTGCTCTTCTATTTCCTTCCTCTTCCTGCTTCCAAAACAGACTAAGTGGTGGCACTTTGGGGATTTGGTATGAAATTTAAAGGAAATAGACTATTTCCTCCAGCTACTCTGTATGTGTGTTTGTTTCTTAGCTTTGTTCATGTGTGCACGCGTTTTCTGAGACTTGAACCAACACGAAGCATGATACAGCTGATGTGGTAAACCAGCCAAGTCACAGAACACAAGTATTTAAGTATTTCCATCAGAGAAAGATATTTTAGTTACTGCAGAATTCTAGTTATTTTACAGCAACCATTATGTTGATCCATGAGTGTTTTCTTCTTAGAAAAACAAGCCAAAGAATATGCTTTAATTTGATGCACAGATTGCATGGCAATGCAGTTCACTTGGCAATTTTCATAGTGCCTGTGATTCTTTTTCATCCTGCTTCCAGCTTGGAAAACACCATTCTGGAAAATGAAATCACCACATAGTTTCTCAGCTGGACCAGTATCTCTTCAATAGATGATGTTTTCATTATTGGAGGACACACTCGAAGTGTTCCATTCTCCAAAGCAGGGGCAAACTTTTGGAGTGTCTCTTCAATTATCATCCTACTTCAGTGATACTGTTTTTAGAAAAAAATCTGTATGAACTCGGACTGTTGTAAGAAAGGAATGAGGGAAGAGGAGAAAAAAAGTGAAGGACAAAAATATGGAATAATCATCACAGACAGCTGAGGAGAATAATGAAAAGGTAAAGAAGCTCCCTGGAAAGATGAGGCATTATAAAATAGCCTATGTAAACCTCTCCTATTTAATTTGTCTTTAACATTTTAACTTGGCACATGATTGTACAAGTTTATTAATACTTTTTATTGGTCACAGTTGTGCATTTAGTCCTTTTCTACTTTCACAGCATTTGATTTGACATTCTCATTGTTATTTATTAAAAATTCATTGAAAAGGCCTTTGCATTCATGAGTGCCAGTCTTGAGTGATTCATTAAAATGCCCACCTTCACTTCACCGACTCATTAAACAATTCATTAAAATGCTTGCATTTGCTGAACCCTTAGATGCTTTATTTTAATCTCCAAATGTGCACAGTGTTAAAATTCCCATACGCAGCACACTAAAATCCCCATATGAAGCATGATAAACGTTTTATGACATTGTATCTACCTCCTAATACACATGTTAATCAGAATTAAATCTTACGCAGAAATTTAACACATTGTTCACAAGTGGCCTTTAAACTTTAGAGAGGCAGTGGAATACATTCCTCATTTTATTCCTGCCATTCAGTGAAGCATCTCAAAGTAAATTCATCAGTTCAGCTATCTGCACACTCCTCTCCTTAATAGCACAAAAGTTGAATAAGTCTTAGCAAAAAGCTATTGGAAGAGCTTGGATTTCCTTCTTTCTATCTAAATATCTTTCAAGTGGACATTCTACAGTCTTTTTACATCTGCTTAAGGTGATGGTTAAAGAGTGGCTTTGACTATGGCAGATATCTAAGAGTAGCAGTAGGGTTGGAAAGTAAAGGAGAAGCCAGAGCAGGCAGTGAGGCTGAAGGCATAGCAATGCCACTACATCCATAAATGTCTGGGTAGTGAGCCCACGGTTTCTTCTTCAGGTTTCTTCTTACAGTCCTTGCTACAGAGGGCTTGCCAGTCTGTTCAGTTTGCATTATGGTCATTCATCATTTGAAGTAGCACATCCTTCTAAAATACATAGGGGCACAGGATTGGAAGCAAATAGTGAAGGTACATTTATACTCATCCATTACACTCTTTCCACTCACTACCCCCAGATGTTCTATAATCCTTTGAGCAAGTTGGCATGTATCTCCTCAATAGCAAGCTAGAGATTCCCTTGTTATTCTTAATGATAACTGTCAGTTAACTATGGATGGATAGAATAGAAAGGCTGCAAGGGTCTAGGCAGCAATAGCTACAGCCCTTGCTGAAGTGAACGGAAATCTCCTTCCAGTCTGCAGAAGGATACTGTTTTGTCTCACATGGTGTTTGAAGAAACAGCCTCTTCCTTTCCATCTCAAGTGCTTACTTCCCATGCTTTGAAGTTAGTGGATCACCGAAAACTTACGTGCATTTGTCAGTTACAGAATTCTCACCAAGCTTTCATACATGCAGCCTCAGAAATGCCTTTAGAGTTATGCGTAGTCTAGCATACACTTGCAGAATTGCGTTGTCTTCATGTCGGCCTCCCAGAACATGTAATATGCAAAATGCCAGATGTAAATTCAAGATGCGTCACACAGTAGCAGAGCAAGGGGGCTTTGAAAGCTTGATCAGAGAAGGAAATGCTGATTTCAAAACATCTCAGCAGTGCTTGGATGTGAATGGCTCCAAGTGAAGGACCATTTGCCATGGGACAGCACTGAACACACAGCTCATGCAACTGTCCTGATGAGTCACTTGATGGAGGTTTGGAAAACTGGATATTATTTCAATTATAAACGTGCTAAGAACAAAGATGTCTCCTCCAGATGAGTGCCTGAATAATTTACATCAGCTCTCTCAGTCAGACTCCCTTGTAATGTCATCTAATATAAATATTTGTTTCTGCAGACACAGGGATTGTAAACCATCTAGCTAAACTCAAAAATTTGTTGCTTAGCTGTGATTGTAGTGTAACAATCCTTACAAAGAGCAATGCCTCTTATGGTAAAAAACACAGGTGTGAGGTGTGCTGGCTTGGCTCACAATGTTCATTTATACTTTCCCCTTCGTTATCTAATAGAAAATGCTATAAAGACCTGAAAATATCTAGCTGCGCAGTGCAACAACCAAAATGTTTGAGATAAAAAGCTTGATTTTAAGGAATGTTAAAGCATACATTCATAAGAGAAGCAAAGTAGAAAGGCCTAGATCCACTGTTTCAGAAAATACCAGAACAAACATTGTTCTGTCATGTATGAATGGAGACCTGGTTGCATTCTTTGCTTGATGATAAAGTCAGAAACACTCAGCATTTGAGAGGAAAGAATCTTCCATTTTATCAAAGAGACATAGGAATTTCCTCAGGTTCAGAACAGGATATCAGGAAGCGCAGAACAAAGAAAAAGATTGTGAAAAAATGCAAAGTGATTTACTTATTTTGTGTATTCATATACTGTGACCTTATCAGACAACCAAATGAATCTTTTATTTAAATAGTTAATAATCATTAGTTTCACATGGCATTGAGTGATATGTGCAGCAAGCTTTAGTTATTTTTAGCATGTAGTCTATAACTGCATAACAAAATTCTGAAACAATTATTCCTGGTATGGACTTCCATAAAGTCTTCCCAGTTACAGTCCCAGTAAACAGTCTCTCAGAACTGGGAAAGTGGTGTTGTTTTCTGATTTCTCCAAACAGTGAGTATGAAGCAGTATCCTTTCTGGGAAGCCTGGGGATGAATTATTCCCTCTGGGTAGAATTGAGCAATCCTCTTTAATAGCCAGTTCATCAAAAATGCAATTTGGAGGATACTGAAATGGCTTGTGACACATCAAGACATAATTTCAGCCAAGAAAAAAAAAAAAAAAAAAAAAAAAAAAAAAAACGAAAAAACAACAGGGGGAAGTGAGAGGGTAAACAGAAGCTGGAAACATTGAAATATTTAGTTTGCTCCTTTACAAAATAAAACACAAATCGAAAATTTGAAGTAATCAGGAAAAAATATAGGAAAAAAAGGATGTTAAAAAAAAAAAAAAAAACAAAAAAAACCCCACAAGCCCTCAAAACAACAGAAACCCAAAGAACCCCAAACAATTCAGTTTAATCTAACAGAATTATTTGTTGTCTTTCAGTTAACAGACAGAAAATGAAAATATTGACATTGCCTGGCTCCTGGGGGCTGGTAGCAAGCAGCCTCCCCAGGCAGCCTGTGCTGTTAAACAGTCACTCTGCTCCCTGTGCTGGGGAGAAAGGATAGGGCTATGCTAACACCTACTAACATCTCCTTTCAGTATCACCTCAGTTGCCTCATTCCCTACATTTTTCTGAGGGCCAAGATTACATCTGTGACATATTTGCAGTGGTAAAGGAGATTTTTTTTGTACAAAATGCAGTACTCCCACTCTTAAACAGCTCCAGGGTTGAAGGATTAATCAATGCTACTATCTGAACAGACCTCAACATGGAGATTCATGTACTGGACACTATAATCCTGCCGTGAAAGAAAATGTGTTTCTTTACACAGGAGAAAAGGATGTCAGTTCATTCCACAAAACAACTGAATCAACCCATTGTCCAAACTTGGCTAATGAGTATAATTATTTTGGCTATTATGTGTTTTTGAAGATTGAGATTTTAATGACATAGTTAGAAATGTCAGTTCAGCAGCCTGAGATGTATTTGCTCTAATGACTGCTGAATCTGCTTTAAACATTTTCTAGTGCATCCTTTGGTGCAGATATATCCACTCTGCCAGCCTTCTTCTATGGCAGTTTTGGCAAACATTAGTTCTCACTTCCCATTCCTTTATTTGGGTGGTTTCTTCATCCTTGTGCTAAAAAGAAAGTTAAGTTTGTAATATCCCTTCATATCCATAAGCTGGTCTTTTTGCAGTGTGGACAATCCTTTGCTCTGCAGGTCAGTAGTGCGTCATATTTTCACCTTACTTCTGAGCTGTGCTGAAAATGATGGTATGGAATGTCTTGAGATCAGACTCCTCTCTTTCTGCAAACATATAAGTTAAGAGACTATTGAGCATATTTTACTTCACAGTGGTATGAAGAATTTTCTGGTAACTAACTTACACAAGTCTTAAAGTAATGCCTCCTATTTATTTCAATGGAAACTAAAACAGATTCATAAAGTACAGTAACACTGTTTGCTAGAGAAAATTCTCAGCCATGAAACACTTTTTCGACATAGTTACCAGCATCAGCTATGCATTTGCATTTGCACCAGTGGCAGTGATGAACAAGAGCCTGCATGCTGCACTTGTAAAAATATGCATCAGTGGAGGGGACACACTGTTACTGTTTTCTCTGCTGAAACATTCCACCCACCACCTCACTGTGCTCTCACAACCACTGTTCAGTCTCCAGAAATGTTCATCAAGCATCAATAAATGTCAGTGAGTGCAATGTTTTTCTGCAGGGAGGAATACAATTCCATACCTTTTCTTTATACCCACTTCCATGTCAGACACCATTTTGTCATACTGCTTCTCTTCTGCCGTCTGTCAGACAGCAACATAATGTAACAGAATATTAGCGGGAAGGTTTAACTTCTACTGCTATACCACCAACATCCACATCTGACGTTGTGGGTCAACATAATAAAATAAGATGCATTACTTTTGGAGCATCCCTCATATATTTTGACATCATTTTTCACATTAATTATAATGTAGGCCCAGCAGAAGATCAGTATCCAAAAAATATCTTGCTGTTGACCACATGCTATTAACACTTACTGATTTCACTCCTTTATTACAGATTATCTTCTATGCTGTGTTTGAGTGGAAGTTTACATGTAAAAATGAACTTATGAGCCTGTTTGTATAATTGTAAATTCCCTTAAGGAAGTAGTTAATTTCAGAACTAAGCAGACCTAATAAGAAGTATGAACGTTTCTATTAAATTTTATTTTTATGAACATATCAGATCCTGAATTTGAATGTAAGTTTGCTTTTGAATAACAATACACTGCATACTAATTTCCTCCACATATGCACTTAGAGTAATCATAAATCTCATCTCGCAATCCATCCAGAACCTTTACTTTAAGTGTCTGCAGTTTTTCATCTTGATGGCAGTGGGAATTATCCAAAGCCCAGAGAAATCAACAGGAATCTGTTCCTCAAGTGTTTGGTATATGTCATGCTTAATTTTTTCATGCTTTAAACTATTCATCTGATAGTCAAGTAGGTCCATCATCACTACTTTATTCAAGTTCCTTGCTGAAACCCAATTCCTGCTAGGAGAGCAAGATGTTTAGGTGCAGTTTAGGCAGGAGAATACAAGGTACACAGCGTGCCTTTTGAGAGAACTCAAGGTGGTATTTTCTTAGATACAAGCATCACCACGATGTCTTGAGAATTTTGTGAATATATGAAGTGGATGGCAAGCAAAAGACTAGCAACAACACCTCTAGCTACCTATCCTGCAGGCTCACAGCCTTTTTCTGTTATGAAATTACAAACCTTTTAAGAGTCCATATAAGGGTTATTTTCACTGCATATGCTGAAAATGTGTTGAATGGACAGGAAAGATTTCTGGAATGTTTTCTTTAGGAAAACATCATTTATAAATGTTAGTGATACCTGTTCAAATATCTCCTACTGAAAAACAACAGTGAATCGCTTCTTTGGAATCTTAGATGCATTTCTACTTTTCATTGGCATAGGCTTGTGAAAGCTGTCTTTCCAATGTCTTTCCTGTCTTCCTAGCATGCCCGTTACTCAAATGTGCTGGTTCCTGTAACCAGATTTCTGGATGCAGTATAACAAGGTTGGCTTTGTTTTAATTAGGTTGTCATTTGTACAGACTGTCTTTGTTTGTTAGCTGTCAGCTGCTCTGGGCAGAGGGTGTATGATATTTCAAACACTCTGAATGTGACATGCTAGATAACTACTGCCTGTCTGGGACAGGACAATCACCTAAAAAGTACAGCACAGCTTCACAGAGAAAAGATTAACTGGGACGTCTAGTCCATATTCTTCCCCCTCCCACTATGGAGTATTAGGCACCATGCAGTCCTATGGGTCCATGCAGTCCAGGGTCCAAAGCAACAGATTAAAAAGCTTTTGCAAGCTTCAAAGTTTTCCTTCATTTATCAGTTTAATTCCATCCTGTTGAGCCTAGTTAATTCTTCCTGTTGTATCCAGCATCATCTTACTTCCCTGGCTACTTCTCTATTTCAGCATAGATGTTTCCCAAATTTTGAACTGCAGATGATTTTTATTTGCGGAAGAAAATAATTTGGAAATTATGACTCCTCAGACGATCCACACTTGCTCTCTAACAGCTGAATTCATCCTTTGCTTCCATGTTCTTCCTCTTTCTCTGCCCTTGCATTTCCCCCCCTTTCTACATTCACTTTTGGGTTATTTTATGTTTAAGCATGGGAAAACAATTCTCTTTAATGGGTCATCTTTAGGTCAGCTTAAACATTGCCTAAACATTTGTGCTATCCAGCTACTGTGCAGTATATCTCTTCTTAGAATACAGATTTAAAACAGAAATTTGTGTTTGTATCTTGTAATATGAAGGGAGGAGAGAAGAATAATCACAAATGCCCTTTCAGATTGTAGTGTTTATATGCCTCACACATTTCTATTGCCCTTATAAAATGCAATGGAGTGAGTCCCCCTGGCAAGCAGCAGTACTTATTAAAACTATTAAAATTAACAAATGAGAATAGCAACCTAAGTTCTAGAAAGATCTTCAAGCATAATGTTAGCATTTGCGGTCTCTCAAAATAAACAAAAAAATATATCCTCTGAACTATACGCTGAGCATTACTCTCTCTCTCTCAAAGAGAGTCCATGTGACCATTTTCTCTGTGAAATTTTGTTTGTCATAAGTGATCACCAAGTAGAAGAGACATTAGATGGGTTTGAAAAACATTTTTCTTCTCGGTAAGCACCGAGGCTTTCAAACAGATTTTTCAGCAAGGCTGATCATATCTCAGTTTGCCTGGCTTCCTAACTGCCATCAGCATGTTTTTGTTCCAGTTGGCTTTGGGACTTGTTCTATCATAACTTCACTGGAGAACACTCGGTTTTGTGCTGAAAGATGTTAATACTTCAAATTTTTGTGAGGACATCAGCAGCTGCTTCTGCTTCCATGCCAGGAGACACAAGCCCAGCAGGTACCCAGGCCCTGAAAGTTGCCTTGGGGCTAGAGAGCTAGCTGGAAAAATCAAGTGTCAGGACAGTGAAGTACTGATTTGGCCGTTCCAATTGGAGATACTTTATAGAAGGCCTTTCGTCTTCCCTTTTCTCTTTCACTTTTCCATTGGTTATGTGACTTTCCCTGACTGAAGAAAAATGTTTTCCACACCCTTTTGTTGCTTGAAAGCACATTCATTGCTTTCATCTCAACAAAATATGTTGATGCATAAACACAGCATGCTTTATCCATAATGGTATACGATGCTATATTTACCTTGTGGTACACTGAATTCAGATTCTTTATGGCATCCTACATAGGTCACTTTTTTCTTAATCAAACAATCTGTTTTGCCCTCTTTATTGCTGAGGACCATTGGGCTTCAATGATTTCAAGATATTTTACAGTAACACTTCACTCTGTTCTCCTCTTATCGTCTATAGTTTTCTGGGGTTTCTGCTTTTTCTGATGGTATGTTTTGGAAAAACCTTTAGTATTTCTGAATCTTCTGAAGTTCTTTCCGCATATTGCTTTCTGCTGTCTGTCTAGTTTACTGCTGCAGGAACGGTGACTGATCATCGACTTGGGCTTTTTTTTTATGAGTATTTTCCCCTTTTCTATTACTTCTGGAGGGGAAGAGTTAAGTATTTTTTCTTATTTCTGCATTGGCAAGGACCACATCTCAGCACTGCTGCTGCAGATGACATTTTGCATATGACATATCCAATCATCCTCTTCACGAACTGAGCCTTTATCTTTGGAAAGACAGAAGAGAAGAAACCATGCCAGTCTGCTAATTAAGGCGAAATGGCTCTAATAGCTGACTTAAGTGCCATGTTGTGCTGCATGTTACTGTGCTCTGAAAATATTCTTCATGCAGAGAGTTAAAGTGGGTAAATCAATACTGGCATCACTGCTTGAAAGATATACTATACAAGATACAAGGACACATTTGCAATAGCTGTGGCTGGATTAAAAAGCAGCATGATGCAACTGGAGCAAAAGACAACTTATAGGATCTACTGTGATATTGCAGTTCCCAAACTAATCAAATTAAGTAAAAATATGCCACGTAGAATTTAGGTAGCATTTTAACAAGTGTTCAGTCTAGTGCAGGATCCTTGACACAAAGGGCTGACACAAGAGTATGAACACAGGTTTGAATGGCAATTTCTGGAATTCCAGGCTCTTTTACAGTAGCAGACACTTTGCTTTAAGCCTGCGATAGCTTTAAGCCTGCATCCTGTTTACTAAGAGGCATTTTAATACAACCTGAGAGTAGCAATGAGCTGGTTGTTATTATGACAAGTAGCAGAATTTAAGTACAACAGTGCCTCCATCTTGCTTCTCCTTTCCAGATTCTTCTGTTTATACAGAGAAACACCCTTGTCCTCTAAATAGTTTGAGAAAGAAAAAAAATAGAGAAGAATGTGATTACAGTTAGTACAATTCAACAAGTGTTAGGGAGAGGACTGACCACCCAGCATAACAAAATGTCACAGCCTTTTCTTAGTATACCCTAGTTATCCTGGGTTAACTGGGTGTATTTCCTGAAATTCTCAAGGGTCTGGAGTATCCTGTCTTTTAGAACTCTTTTGTTCAGCTGTTTTCCAATTTTCCTTTACCTCTGAGCAAAAAATAAAAATAGGTTAGAGAGAGCTTTGCTTTCCATGGAGGTTGGAACTTGAACATGCTAGCATGCTTTTTACCCACTCCCAGCATTTCTTTCATTCTTTCCACAAGTCCAGTTCTTTCTCTGCTTTTCAGAGTCCTCAGCACTAAAGCTATTCAATGGTAGATGTTTTCCTATTTTAAGATTTAAAAATAGAAGCGGCTTTAATGAATCCAATATGCTTTGAGAACAAACATGTTTTCTGATATCCTTTAGGGATCTATGATAATCTTAAGTCACTATACCGTTTGTAAACAACCACACCCACTGCTTTGCACTGAGTTGTGAATTTTGTAATCACAAAATCATCATTTAGATGAGAAGAAATATCTGTTAAGTTCCAAAGTCACTTTTGCAAATGTTTTTGTTTAATTATGCCCATGTTCTACTCACGTTAAAAAAAATAATTCATGAGTCAGAACAACTGTGTCGCTGGTTATAAAGAACTTCCTGGTCAGGTGTTGTTTCTGACGTGAACCGAGAATGCAAATACAAGGAAAAATATCTGCTGACAGAAGGGAAAAAATAAAAGAAAAGGAGACCGATAGTAGCTGTGCTTGGTGAATTAGGGTGTTTGGTGCTGCTGGTCATCACCATGTACTTGAGAGACAGAGCTCAGAAGTGTAATTGGAACACTTAAGAGCTGATGTAAAACTAAATCCAGCTGTTTCTGTGGCAAAGTCTGTTTAGAAATTAAAGGTCTACAGATTTCAGTATCACTCTATTCCAAAAGTTTCAGAAGGGATGCTGGTGTAATAAAAATAAAAATATTAAAACAAGCTGGAAATTTCATTAAGACCTACTGTTCAATGAGAAATGTTGCTTGAAGAACAGAACACAGAAGAGATTGCTATTTTTTTCATCTTAACAGCAAGATGAGATTGAATGAATTCTTCTAAGTGTTATCAGGAATATTTTCAAGGCAATCCTATAAAACTGGATATTGGCCTAAGGTGTCCCCATCCCTTCTTCAGATGCATATTGAAAGCACTATTCTCTAAGGTAAATACTGGAGCAGAGACTGCTTTTGTTTGAAATTATTCTGATGTTGTAGACCTGAGAGAAGTCGCTATCTATTTCATTTATCCTTCATAAGGGACCTTTAAAAGAAACAAAACTAACAAAGGAATTTCTTATTTTGTTTGCATGAAAACCCCAAGACTTTTAATTTGCTACTGTATAGATTAATATACACACACAAAGGTTACATGATCTGCCAAAGCTTGGTACCTAAACAAAATCATTACTACTATATGTATAAGATCTAAAAAATATTTTGTATGCTGTATTTATGTGATTATCCAGTAATTTAGCATTCTGCTATATTGGAGCTTAATCAGAACAGCAGTCAATTGATAATATAAATAAGATAATATAAACAAACAAAAACAATAACTGGCATTGGCTAGAGAATTACAAAACTAAGTTTATTTCATTCCCTTAACATGGCTGTATCTTCTCCGAATTTTCAGTGGTAAGCTGAGTAGGGAAGAAGAACTCTCAATTTTAAATTCAGAAGGCGAAAATGTATGTTTATGCCAATGCTGAGCTGATTACTGGCAGAAAAAAACAAAATATAATAACAATGTAAAATTTAGGCATCTATTTTCTTTTTATATTATGATACGTATGCATTAAAACACAAATGTCATAGTGATTAATCCTGAATGTATTTATCCCAATTAAATGTTGCTTATGTGCTACATTTTATATGCACTACTTTTGGTGTTTGAAATAGTATTTAAATCAAAACAGCATTTTAATCCTTCCTTCATATATAAAATGTTATAAATAAGTTCCCAAATAAAAATTAAAAAACCATAGTTTGTAGCTGCAATTTTATTAAACAATGCACATTAATCAAAGAGAGTACTGAGTGTGCCTTTTGAAGTATCTTTTGTTTTCTCTTTTGTCATCTCTATTTGTGCACTAGTTAGATTAATAAAATTGAATACATGGTCAATTGCAAACATTTGGTAATTTATTTTGGGGTAAAGAACACAGTTTTGTTGTAATTAAGCAATTTATGGTGGTAATCCTATACCTCTAACTATCAACAGTGATGCAGCACTTGTCTATAGGTACGTGAGGGAGATACTCAGCTCTTTATGCTGCATTTGTATAACTTCAGACTGAGTATTAATCTCTGTGATTGTGGGCACCACTGATCAATAGAAAAGGAGTTTGGCAATAAGACAACTGTACAGAGATGTATGCCTTCCTAAATGACTAACACCCTGAGTGGGCCAAAGAAGATGAAAAACTGAAGAGGCTTTCGTGGGCCTGTGATGGAAAGTCTTAAGTATGGAGGATTGGAGTTCCTGGGGAAAAAAAAAAAGAAAAAAAGAGCAGATTACAGCTATGATTTGGATTAAGCACAAGAAACGTTCAACCAAAACTAGGAAATGGTTGTTTATTACAAAGCAATGTGAAGCTACTGAAGAAAAGCCAAACCACTATTAGACTGATTTTAATGGAAAGCAGACAATGGTTTTAAGGAAACTGTATAGAAATTGAAATATTGGGAATGAAGAGATCTGTAATAGGAAGCCAGAAGTCTCAAACAGCAGTACAGGAACTTGCTTGTGAATACTGTAGCAAACAACACACACCACAGCAGTTGCTAGTTTTTGGAAGGACGTATAAGAAGCACAGTGGATTTTATCATGTTGCAGGAGGTTGCAGGTACCAACAGAATACGAATAGATAGCAAGGACAAAGAGGATGACTAGAAAGCCATTAGCTCAGAGTTGTTCATTGCAGTAATGGCCAAAGAAGCAACAGAAGATGAATGAACTGTCAGCCTGAAAACAAATGGAACACTTTTTAATTTTAAGTTGGACACAGGTGCTCAGGCCAAGGTGGTACCCAGGACACTAATATTAGCTCTGCAAAAGAGAGCCAGAGGCAAAATAATAACAAGTAAATCTAAGGTAAAAAGTACCGAACGTATATCTGTTGGGGTTGCCTGGGTATTAAACATAAAGTATAAAGATACATGAATTACAGCAGTACCTTGGAATGAATGCATATCAATTACTTTAAAGCATGCTACACGGGGTTCCTAACAGAAGGGTGCAAACACTAGAAGTACAAGGGACCAGTGTAACCATGTTTCAGCCATCATTCAGAGGAATGCAGCTTCAGAAAGCACAGTCTCAGAAGCGTGAACGATCCGAATCCTTTACTGCAGGTTCTAACATTCCTGATATACATTTCCAAGTTCCCTCCTCTAACTTTGCATCCCACTGCGTCAGCAGGACGCTCAACACGTCTCCTTCACGTCTAGACGCTAACTGTCCGCACAAGTGCTCATCCAATCAGAGCCACAGGTTGCTCCTCTGCACGCGCTTCTTCTCCAGTCAGGGTCATCACGCGGGGATTATGGCCGTTTCTTCTTTTGTCTCCTGAAGACAGTCTTTGTCCTCAGTGTTCTTCCACACCGCGTCAAACCGGTTTTTCAGCCTCGATTCTGAACGTTGTCTTGAGAACAGAAGAGAAATGATCTGCGTTCGAAGGGCCAAATCACTCCAGCGAATGTTTCTTTCAGTGCAACTGTAGAGCTGTTATGTCCGGTCCTGAACTGATTGAGCACCTGGCGAGGAGGGTGGCTGGCCCAGGAAGCACGGTGCAAACAGTTCACCTGTGCCTCCCACATGACCAGAAGCTCATTTAAGGGCTAGCTCTCAAAGGGAGAGGATTTCCTGGATGAAGGTTGCTTCTTGAGAAGGTGTGCTCTATAGCTGGTGACTGTCATCATCAGTTGGGTGAGTCCAATCTTTCTTACATATGGTTATTGATGTTCCTATTGATAATTTGCCTGGTATCATAATGAATTTATCAGGAGCAATTTCACTGCTTCCAAGGACCAATATCATGGAAAATACTTAGAGAAGAAATGAAAATAATTATCTAAATGAACCCATTTCTGGTTCTTTTCAGAGAATAAAATAAGAAAAAAAAATGTAATAGAGCTTTTTTTGTAGGTCTATGATGTACAAGATAAGATATGGTGAGGAAAAAAAGAATATTTTTCTATAGCTGGGTTTTTGTAGTTGTTCATAGGAAAAAGAAAAGAGGCTATGGTATGGTGACTCTATCATTAATAGCTCTGTCATAACAGATGCTGGTAGGCTATCAAAAGTTCACCAGATTATCAACAAGAGTGCAGAACTGGGCTTATTTCTTCTTTGGTTGTCCATATGTATGTGTATTTTGGAGAGGGCTACTGTGGTTGCAATAAAATTGGAGATGTAGCGGTTGCTAACCCCAATTTCTGTAAATTTCAACAAATCTGATAAATAGAGAAGGCCTTGGCCTTAGTTAATACAGGGATTTGTGGTTGAATTTGTGAAGGCTAGTATTTTTGAAGTCCAGTTCTGTCTGAGCTTGATCTTGACGCAGTGCAGGTACTTTATGCCATGGGGGTAAGCTGCAGGGTGTGGTTCAAAGGAAACAGAAGGGAATCTCAGTGGAGTGTTTACGAGATACACTAAACATTCAGTAGTCCAATTTCTGAAATAAATAATCAGAAATACAATCCAATATAAAAGATGTATGTATAAAGACCCTATATAGAGTTAGTATATTTTATATATCTTAACAGTGGGATATTTTCACTTTTGAAATTTCAATCGATCCTTAAATATGTGTACATAAAAATTAGAATGCAACATATTCATATGAAAATGTTTAGCAATTATTATGACATTGTCATAAATGGTTTAAATTTTTGCTATGTGTATTAAAATATATGCTCGTTTATGTGGAATTCAGTTGTACAAGTCATGGAAGAGATTTATAAAGGAGCAGAGAAAAAAAAAAAAGAAATGAATATATCTAGTATGGAGAATAAATAAGTTTAAGAGAAAGAGAGGGAGTCAATAAGATGTAAAAACTGAAATAAAATGTTCTCCAAGAACTTAATGCTAAGCTCCCCAATTCTTTTGAACTATGTTCTAAGTCAGCATTCTCAGAAACTTCCTGTTATTATAGCTCCAAGAAAAGAAAAGGGGACCAAAAGCTACCAGATCTAAAAAAGCAAGTGATTTAGGAAAGCAGTAGATTCTCTGAACATATGCTAAGGCCTCACTAACGTGTTTAATGGCATAAATGGATTTTAATCTATGTTTAAACAGTGATAATGCTCATTTGCAACTGTTTTTTTTACTTCCTTTTTACATCTTTATCAGTAAAGAGGAGCCAGACCCTGTTGTACATGTTTGGACCTTTCTGTAATTCTTTGCATTGCATGTTTTGAGTTGAAATAACTGAAGCAGGAACCCCTTTAGCCAGGGATTTAATAGTCATACAAGCATGTTTTTCTCATTTAATCAGTTAATAAGCAAGTACTATGCATCTCTTGTTGGAGGCTGAAAAATTAATTATGTTGGCAAAAAGTTATTTCCCTGCATTTGTTCCTTGGTTGACTGTGACTATCTCAGGTGGTACTTCTATGTAGGATTGTGATTCAAATGCATAGGTAAGTTCATTACCAACCATTTAAACATTAGATTTATCTGTATGAATACTTTTTCAAGAAAGTTACTTAAGGTGAATGAATAAACATTTTTAAAAATTGCATATGCCAGCATAACTCCTCCATAAAAACACAAACTAAATAAACAGGTAGGAATTAGAGTGGAAATTATGGAAGATAATAATTTCAGATGCATAGAAAATAACTGGATTTGCTTGCATATCTAAGCAGACTGAAAATCACAGCTTGGGACATACAAGAAGCCAGGGTTCAGTATTCAGACGTGCATCATAATATGTGTGGGTCAGAATAAAATTGTTCAAAATTAGTCCAAGAAAGATGCATTTAAATAGAGAAAATTATAGGTACATATTAGCAAAATTATATGTCATGTCATTTGAATAAGATTTCTGTGTAAATACTTTTAGATTCATATTAAGTTATATAAGAAATATTTTAAAGGCACCAGCAGCCATTGAAGATGTGCATTTTTCTACTGGTATATATTTTAATGGCAGCAAGAATTAAAAGCAGTCAGAGAAAGAAAGGAATGGGGGGAAACTATAGCAATAAACAGAAGCTTTATATTAGAACAGTCAGTGGCTGCAAGAATAATGCTGTTTTCCTTACCATAATAAGCTTTGTTTCATGTTGTTATAATAAGATGACTCTTCTCCATAGCTGCATAACATGTTCATTCCCAGAATTTTGTAAGCAAGTTTTGTTGTTACTCTTTTTAAAGCATATATGAAGTTTTCAAAGTCAAGGATAATAGAAACTATAAAATTTCTTCACATGAGATCAAAGTGTAAGCAAGGTTTCAGTATAGGCACTCTTCCAAACATATTTTCATTTCAGGAAAGGAAGACACCCCTTTCTGCCTATAACTCTGATGATAGCTTATTTGTTAGAAGATTTATACATTACTATTGAAATGTACTTGGTCTAGTCTGTGCCGTAAATCATTCCTGGATTATTTTTAAATAAATTTTCGAATGTGCAAGATGAATAAGGCTTTCTAGAACTAAGAGGGCAGTTCTGCAGCACTTACTAAGAAGAATCAGTCCCACAAAGTCACAATAAAATGCTGCAGGTTCCATCTCGAGTGGACTAATTGATACAGGCAGTAAAACAGCATTCACTGTAGCTGCTTTGAGTGAAGATGGAAAGACTCATTGTCTCTGGGATGTGGCTGTGGGACTCTGGCCCCTGCTGCTGCATGGCAAATCGTGAGGCTGGGTCACTTGAGGACCTCACTTGTCTGCCATTTTCCTTCACCTTCACAGTAAAACACAAAGCACATTGTCTAGTTTTCAAACCCTATATCTAGATCTTTCCCTTCAAAGATTTTTTTTAGGCAGTTTCTCAAAAAAGAAGCTCACAAAGACTGAGTACCATGGTTGTTGTGGTAGAAGCTGCCAACAAGTGTAAAATTCTGTACTGTTCTTTTTACAGTTAGATTTTTTTCTGAATTTCCAAGAAAGAATAGTATCTTCATCATAAACTACTATAACTTTTACTGAACATTTTAATATATCAAGGTGCTCTACAGTCACAGAGCCAGTTTCTGGAGTACTCTCCAGGAGTAAGTTCACCACAGGGGATTCTGCAGACCCTCCTACAGGACACCCTGGAGCAAAGCCTGTCCTAAAGCAGAGCCATTCCATTGCTGCCAGAGGCATTTGTCTTCCTGGATGCCAAAAGCAGTCCCTGAGGAGCAACTTCAACTTGCATGGACTTTTTTGACAGTGCAGTGTAAGGGAGCTGCTATAGTTGTCATAATTTGCAGAATATTTAGCAGCTATGTACCGAGGAAATGGCAAAAAAAAAAAAAAAAAAAAAAGATTTTAAAAGTTTTGAGTGCAAATTTGACCCATCCTATCTCAAATAACGAAACTATGGTGTGATTGTTTTTGGCACATGGTAGTGTGCTTTCCAAGGAAAGGATAAAGACTGACATGTGTTTATATATAAACTGCTGTCACAGTTTGAACTTCTTGCAGTTTTTCAAAGTCACTTGGTAATACCTGAAGAAAAGGTCACAGCTGATCAGAAAGCAAGGGGTTGTGCTGACTTATTCAGTTCTGCCATTTAAAATATTTATAAACAAGGAGAGCCGGAAAAAAAAATCTTCTGGAAAAGATGCTAAAAAAATCTAACAGGCATCTCTTTCTACTGTTTACATGAGGAAAAAAATCAAATTAACCTTTGATGCACATCCTTATATGGAAATGCTTATTTTTATTGTTGTATATCATACTGTGAAAGGTTCAACACTGAAGCAGGTCAGCCTTTCAGCAGTCCATTTGAAAGGTCTAGAAACACATATTTTGATTTTCTTCTCCATTCAGAAAATAGCTTTAAATTTTTGCATGGGAAAAAAAAAAAAAGGCAGTTCAGTCTTCAACAGAGTTACAAATGTCTGAGACACCTGCATTTAAAAGTTGATAGTGTAAGATGTATATTTACCATGCTGATTCTTCAAACATTTACTCTGAGTGCGTTTCTTTTTTTTTTTTTTTTTTGTGGCTGTGAAATACCCAGCTTTTATAACTTTCCAGTCTGTCCATTCCTGTTGAAGGAGGAAATTAGAAAACAGTTTCCTGATGGAAGTATATTTTGTACAGCTTAGTTTTCTCTTTCCCTTTTTCATATTGTACTTACTGTTGGCAAGACTGCAGGCAGCTGGTCAAATCACTGATGAGATCCAGTATTGTCAGTCTTGGTGCCTACCTCTATGGATAGATTTGCATTACTGCATCTTAAAGACCAAATTCCCCTGTATTGTTATGTTAATGCAGTTGCCGAGATAGGTAAGACTACTACCAACTCTACTAAACGTATTGAAGGATAAAATGTCCACACTGATGGGCGAGGGAAATAAAAAGAGAAAGTAAAAAATCCAGAAACCTTGAATAAAATCAAGTATAAATGCAATAGAAGGAAGGAAGGCACTGCCATAAAAAAAAAAAAAGTGAAATAGGTGGAGAATGTGGTCTTTATCAACAAATCTTTTAAAAGATGCTTTTTTCTCAGATAAAAAAAAGAGACAAAATTATAGACTCAAATGACAGCTGAGAAATACTCTGATTATTTTCACACTGACAAGATGTCCTGTGGAAGTCAAAGGAGAACTAGATTATGATAAAATTCTTCATTGCTCAGAACATGAATCCCTGGTATAAGAGCTCAGGCACAATGTGTTTGCATGAACAAAATCAACCATTATTTTAATATAAATGGAGGAATGCAACCCGTTGACTACAGCAGAGATGATCTACACGGATTACAAATGCTGCAGTTCGCTTTGGTCTGTTCACACCGAAGAACTGGAACTTTCAATATTTTTCAAAAATACTGGGGCATGGGTTCTATGGGATTCCTCACCCTTAGAGTACTTGTGGTGTAAGGAATATACCACTTAGTTACAAATTTCTTAATAAGTTCAACATCAAGTTTCCAGCTTTCTGTGTTATCTAAGTTTATAATTCATAGGGACTGCTGATATTTGAAGCCAATGGGCAGGCATTTTGGGTCAAGTCTAAAAAGACCTTCAGCCTGTGGAACCAGGATAGGAACTGTGGAAGTCTATTTAAGATATGTTAGCACATTTCCTCTACTCAGTATCATCAGTTTCATTTAAAATTCTGTCAGACTATTTCGAGAGGTCAAGAATCTTCCAAGACTTTTTTTTTTTTTTTTTTTTTTTAATTGAGCATGCTTTTTCTCTCTATCAGTAAAATCCCTCTTTGTTGACTTGACTCCCATTTAATCTTTAGGTAGAGAAAAGCATGCTTGCTGTTCTGACTTGCCTAAACTTCCTTATTTCTGAAAGATCCTAGAGTATCTTACATGCAGTGATCTTTAAATCCAGCATTAGCACCTAGTTTCTTTATTTACACCTTCTCAGCTTTCTTTTAGCCCCTTTATTTTCTGGAGTTATGCAAGTAAACTGATATTTGTAGGGTATAGCCCAAATATAGTCTTAGATCTGAGATAACTGCATATCAGTGGCAGCCACTGAAGAATTTTCCCTTTGTTGAGGAGAGAGGTAACAAAATATGACTAACCTTGTTTAGCTGAGACACTGTAATTGCACAAGAGCTGGAACTTCATAAATGCATAAAGATGTAGAAATGTGTTTCTTGACAGCTTGAGTGCAGCTATCCATTGTTCACATAAAGCAGGTAAAGATCCAAACTCATCTCGTTTTCTCCACTCATGTCATGTAGCTGCTGAGTTGGTCAGACATGATTTCTCCTTTGTAAATCTATACTGACCACTTCCTTACCACCCCTGTGTCCTCAATATGTCTAGAAATGTCTTTGGGAGTTTTTTCACTCTGTTACCTTACTCCCTGGAAGGGAAGGCTGCCAGCCTGTACTCCCCTGATTTTCCTTCTCTCTCTTTCTGAAGACAAGTGACATTTGTTTTATTTGAGTCCTAGGGAACCTCTCCTGACTGCCAAGATCTTTCAGAAAGATCCACCAGCTATGCATGTGTTCCTTCCTCTCAGGATATCTATCATCAGTCATCATTGCATGGTTGCTGTAGCCTACATGGCCCTTGTCCTTCACGTTCCCTAGTGATTTTTTTTCTTGTCTGTAGCTATCCAGTCCAGCAGAGCACTTCTTCCTCACTGGTTTGTTGATCATCTGTGGTAAGATATTACTGATGCACTCCAGAAATCTGGATTTCCTGCGCCTGTTGTTTTGTCCTTCCAGTGAATGTTGCAATAATTAAAATTATCAATAGGACAAAAGCCTGTGAATATGAAGATTTATTCCAGTTTTACAAAGCTTTTATCCAGTTCTTATGAATTAGGAGTCCACAGGAGAAATGTTCAAAAATGTATGACTTGCCATCCATTAGCAGTCAGTGCTCTTTCACAGAAAGAGCAGCTCTTACTCCTTGGCTTCTCACTTTATCTCTCCTATCTCTTCTTTTGTAACTTACACTGACATCCATCAGGGTTTTAATTTTGTTCGGTAATGAAACCTTTCCAATTGCTTACTGTAATAGAAAGAAGCCCAGGTATAATGTACAGTGACATGATAGGCACATCAGTGCTTTTGGAGAAAGATGCTCATTTCTTGTGATCTTGCTGCTGGAAAAATTACTAATTGCTACTGGGGAGTAATTCCATGGAAGTTCAAGAGAGAAGTTCTATATTAGGATTCAGGTGATATAGCAAAAGGATGCATTAAAAAACCAAGGAAATAAATAAACACATGAGACAGCTCATAGTGCTCAAGTAAATGAGGGCAATGTTTGTTCACTATGGAATTCATTACCAAGTTGAGACATATGGGTGGAATTTAAGCAAGGACCTTCAAAATGTTATCAGTAGGTGTTCTTGCAAATGAAATACGAATCATACACAGAAACTATTTAACTCATCTTTATGATAATAATGATTAGGATATAGATAATTTTCAAATACAAACCATTTTCAAAATCAGAATTTTGGGCAGGATTCTTGACATAGATTTGGGAGACTAGGATTTGAATTTAGTTCTTTTCTCTGCCATTAGATTTCTTTATGACATCGAGTTACCTAGCTTCTCTTTCACAATAATGAAATTACCTTGGTTTTTTTCCTGTTTAAATAGCATTTTTGTTTATACTAAGGGCAATCTCTGATTTAGTTAATATAATTTGTATAGATCAGATCAGAGGGCCATGAGTGTACAGTAATGCAGCTGAAATTTTGCTTATCCATCAAAATGGTGAATCTATGGCCATGCTGAAAAAAATTTGCTGCAAAGAGACTTAACATAAAGACTAGTGATTAAATAGTGGTTCAGAAAAATAATTATTACTGCAAATAAATTCTGAGATTACATGCCAGTAAGTCCTTATATTTGTCTTGTATTAATTATTTAAGTATATGGATCTATAAGGCTGTAGCAGGGTTTGTTCATCCTGCTCTCTTGGAGTCTAGACGTTACATTTACTAATTACCTGTGGTAGGAGGATAAGCCCTAGGTACCTTAAAAATAATAATAATCTTGTTTTTCAACTTACATAACCATCTGCTAGAACTACATGATAGTTCTTTGTTGTGTGATCTAGGAGCAGTAGATGATTCTAAATATAAAGGAGAAAAAATGCCTACAAAAAAAAAAAAATTAAAAACGATGTAACTTCTAACCTTTTAATTCTTCAGGCCATACAAAGAAGGAAACAGTTATCTCCCGATGATGAAATTTTCCTAGAATTTCTTAGATACACTAGAGCACTAAGTAAGCTATCTGAATTAAGTAACATTTGAAATTAGAATTTGTCTGCAGTGAGCTTTAAAAAGTTTTAACTAATTGGCTTTAAATTAAAAGAAAATGAATTCAAATTAACTAAATAACCTAGTTAACCTAGTAAAAAAGGCCCTCAAATAATCTGCTGTGCCAAGACCCAGAAGTTCTGTTCCAACACAGGCATTTAGAGCACAAACACAGAATAGTGGAAGACAAGAAGTCTCCAATGGATGAACAATCTGTATGGTATTTTGGCAGCTTAGAGCAGACTCTGTATCAGAGGAGGGTCTTCCATGCAAAATTTCCTTTGGAAGAAACTCATTTTGAGGAGAATGGACACATTTATTTCCATAAGAAAATAAGGCCTTTTTCCAAGTTAGCACAGTGGCTGGGATCCAAGTCTACATTCAAGGCAATACTGCTCATAGTGGGTCAATGAGTTGACTTCCAGGCTAAGAGGATCCATGCTGTCATTCGCATTCTTCCTTTCCACTTCTTTTTTTTTTTTATATTAATGTGTGAAATGGTTATTTTTTTATGGTTGAATGATCAATTAACTATACTAAGCAGAGTGGAACAGTTTTAACATGAAGGCTAGGTATGTCAGAGCATAGTAAGTGATTGCACCACTGGGTGGAAGGCGAGGAAACCTAAAGCTTGCTTCGGTGTTCTGTCAGAGTGGACCTGGCTCCGACAAAAGTTTGGGGCCGTGAATTCCAAACTGAGGGAATACTGAAGAGGAATACAGTGTAAAAATGTTAGTCTGTCCTCTGTGTTTGCTGCTGTCTTTCTCTGCTCATGTCATCACTTGGGACTACTTTAGGCAAATGATTCTTCTGCAGTGGATAGGTACTGAAAAAGGATGTTACTGGGTACTGAAGTATGTGAGAGTTAAGTGCATAAGAAGTAAATCCTGCAATGCTTATCATAGAATCTCACTCCCTGATAGCCCAAAGCATTTCCTCTTCTGACCTGTATGTCTCTCTGAAACAGCCACAGATTAGCAGGCAGGCAGAACAGGTCCCCAGGGATGGGATGAGCTCTCCTCAACAAGGACAGCCTGCCCTTAATCATGCGTGAAATGGCTATATTCTGTCACTCTCCTCATTAACTCATTTTACAGATGTGCCAACATGGAACCAGTGACTCCCAGAACATCACCAACCACCTAATGCAGTGTACACTAACAAGGCCCATTCTTCAGCTTTTTGAAGGTCAGTTTAGGTGGTTATGTTAATTGTGCCTTGCAGTATGTTTCTCTGCTCTTATTCAAGACTAGGAATAAAACAATCTGCAAGCTGCCTCATGACAGGCATTCTGCACATTTTTCAGAAGCTATAATGCTAGTCTATCATTTGCTGCTTCTTTTGTACTAATGCCCAGATCCCTTGGATTATTTTGGTGTATGCAGCTAATTATCTGCTAACACATACACCAACAGAATGACATGCTGGAAATGATTCAGAATGAGGACTCTGATATGTTCACTGTATCAGAACTTGCTCCTTTTGGAACAACATGGATTATATCTGCGTGTCAACTGAACAAAAGAAGGAACAAATTTGATAGAAAGTAAAAATATTTTTTCTTCCACTTTACAGTTTGAATGGGCAAGATGGTACTGTTAAAAATGGAGAGGAAGAAATGGAGGGAAAGTAAGGGAAGGAGAAAAGGTTCTTTTTCTGTTTTTCTTCCTTGATCTTTCCTCCTTCCTGATAGGTTTAAAAACTGATCTATTCTGCAAATAGAGCCCATCACTTGTGGCAAGAATGTGCCAGGCTTGTCTAGCATGACAGCAGGTTTTTCACTATTTTCAGCACCTGTGTGAAGCTATGAATGATTCATGGTTTAAATGATTCACTATAAAAATATGGTACAGTCTGTCAGCTTATTCTGTGATGAGATGATATTACTGCAGGGTTGGTTTTATGAATTGGCACTGCATGACAACTCAATTTGAAAATAAGTATCTCCAAAATTCATCCACTGCAGCATTTCAGAAAATCAGTCAGTTACTAACTCTATGCATATCTGAACTATGACACTACTGATTTGGAGATTTGCGTCAATTTTTTTATTTTCTCCTCAAAGCCATGCATTTATTTTCAAATAGAAGTCACTTGCATCATGTGTTTTTGCAAAAAAAAAAAAAAAAAAAAAAAAAAAACCACAAAAAAACAAAACAACAACAACAAAAAAAAAACAGTTAATTGCTGACACTACCAATTATTTTTAGATTTAAATAATTTGAACTTTCCAGATATTCCTTTACCTCATTCCAGTGCTTCAGGCTACACAGATGGACCCATTCAGAATTCAAGAAGCAACAGCTTGTATCAATCACTTTCTTTCTGCTTCTCCTTATGAGCTTTCTTGAATTCAAAATTACTTTGCCCTTCTCATGCCTGCTTTCTGTATGACATGTAGCATACTTGCAAAACATACCAGCGGCTTACCTTCTGATCTACACCGTATTTTGGTAAGTTAAAATAAAAAGGCAGTCCTAAAGGTGTCCTAAGGAATGGGCACCTTAGTTCTCTAAATATGTATCTGTCTTGTACTTGTGCAATGTGTGAAGTTCCACTAAAATCAGTAGAACAAATTTCCTGCATTAACACTTGCAAAACTGGGGGTAGGCAAGTCTAGATCAGAAAATATGTAAATCCTGATGATAATTTGTAGCAGGGGAATCAGGATGATGAAATAATAGGGCAAAAGTGAAGAATACACTTCACATATCTAAGAAATTGCACTTACTGTATGCACTTGCTAAAGATTAATCATGTGAAATAAACATTTTCCTATAAGAAGTAGAGCAACTCCTGAAATGCAGGAAGTATTACAATGGGAAAACTGTTGTGACTTTCTGGCTGAAATGAAGACAGATATTCATTGGATCAAGAAGCTCTACTGTAACAACTGCAGAACATTTTTTTGTAGCTCAGCTGAAAGAGATCAATTCTAAATTGCTTCCAAACCATTGAGTGCTTTTTAATTTCGTTGCAATTGAAAAGGTGTGAAAAGTATTAGATAATGTTGTTCTCAAATGTGAAAAAGCGTTGTCTTAAGTTGGTGAGTACTGTCTCATGGGTCCAAACCCCGGCAAATCACATTGAAAGGCAATGAATCAAACTGGAGAGAGATTTCAGGGTCTAGCCCTAGGGCAACTTTTCAAAAACTTCTTTGTTAACAACGCAAAAGAGAGACTGATGCAAACAGTTGCAAATGTACATTACAAAACAGTTTTGCATTATCAGGGAAATCAGAGTGAGTTTATACTGCTTTTCAATCCTTAGTGCTTAAGTGCCATGTACAACAGTAATTGTTTATTATGAGTTTGGACTGTACCAAAAGCCACGAGCAATGAAGCCAGATTGTTATGCATTGTCCCTCCAAATCACCAGTACATAAGTTGAGGCACGAATCTGTGGCAACAAATTTTTCCCCTAAAAACTGCTCTGGCTCTAAGTGTATGGACACATAAAAGTGCCCAGAGTGGGAAATAATGCAATTTAAAAGCCTCTGTCTTAAAAGACTGCATGACATGAAAAGTGGCTTTCATTAGTTTTCGGCTTGATTCAAAATTTTAGGGTCAGTTTTTTGTGCAATGTAAAATGCTCTATTTATATCTTCACATCATTGTAAAAGTTTGTTGTTATTAAAAAAATTAGTCATAATTTTAAAGCACTCATCACTCAGCTAAATCACAACTGATTTTTCTCTGAGAATCTATAAGGCATCTCTCATTCTCCTCTCTGCTACATTATAACTTTTTACTCTGTTCTGTTGAAGGTGTGCTCAAAACGGGTCAAGGTTTGCATATTATTGTTTCATTGCTTTTTTTTTTTTTTTTTTTTTTTTTAAAATAAAGAGGGAAATGGATTCTCCCCAGGTAGTTGTCTTAAAAATCATCATGCTGAAACGCTTCACCTTTACATAGTAACTTTTTCCTCCAACTGGATTTCTTTCTTAAGGAAATAAATTACCATTATTGAGAAATGTGCTTCAACAGTGGAAAGTTTTGGGAAACTTAAAGCAAGAAGATACAGACAATTGTAAATATACCTGTCTGCTTATAATACATTCCTCACTTGCTAATATTTGCTTCACAGCACAAGTTATTCAAAGAGCTACTGTAATTCAGGCATTTGTGTTTTATGTCTCATTCTCTTGCCTGTGTATCTAGCCCAGGCAAGATAAATAGTTTGATCTCTGGTTTTTGATGTCACATTTTGCACAGTGTTTCTTTGAAATTTTCAACAAATAATTCAATGAAACAACAATTTGTGTTTAAAGTGAACCAAATTCTCCTCTGCAGAGTTAGAGCATTGTTTTCTGTAGTAACAAATTTTATTCTGACTCGTTGGATGAATCAACTCTGAACTTTGTGTGATTTTGATGGAGATGCTCAACTTCTTGAATAGAAAAATTTGTTTTTTATTTCTCAGAAAGAAATTCATTCATATAGTTTCTTCCATGTTAGTCAGTAAGGTTACAATCATGTGGCAACTTGTCCCCCTTTTCCCTTTGGAAAAAAGAAGATTAAAATACAGTAAAAATCTTGTTTGCTCTCCCAGGACACTTAAGACAATTATGCACTCCATGTTTCATATGAAATATTGGACAATAAATTAAATTTAAAACCCGTGGATCAAGTGTATGAGTTTGTAATGACTTGAAAATAAAATGGGCAATAGTCATTCCAATTAGATTGTGTATTTGAGTCCTTCAAGCAGGTTGAAGTTGTGAAATTTCCAGAATTATATTTTGCTGGAAACATAGATAATGGTTGACAAATATTTGGAGACTGTTGTCTTTGTTGTTAGTGATTATTGTTAAAGTCAAAATTTTCTAGAATCAGTGATGTTAGTAACAAGAACTTTGCAGTGTCCTAGGGCACGTATCAACGCAGCCTTTGTGCTTTCTCACTTTCTCCCTCCTTTCCTTCAACTGGTAGCAGTCAGCTATTTGTTCTCCTTCTCTCCCTCATTAAGTCTGTATTTCTTTGCTGTCTTGTAGTTTATACCAGGTTGCTGCAAGGAATGGTACAGGCTGGGGACTTCACATGACAGAGCTAAGGGTGTTGGAGATCAGTACTGTAATATTATTGCTGGGGTGGATGCTGAAATAATGTCCTGGGCTATGGGGAGGGTGCCTCCCACACTAGAATGGGGGCATTTTTTGCTTTCAGAGCTCTGATATTTTATCACATGCTCACTGCGTTATCAACATCTTAATATGCCCATGCTCAGTAAATGGAAAAAACAACTTGAAAATTTGCTGTTGATAACAGCAAAGTATTATCATGTAGATAATATTTAAAAATGTTGTGCTGAAATTCTTGATAAGTATTCACAAAATAGTTGCAAATGTTGTACTGGTTCCTGAAACCTCACAAGTAATAATGAAACAACAGGTCCTTAACCTTACTTCAGTAAACAAGTGAAATAAATAAAGTTCACTTCTAGCTTAGGGGGAACATGTGCAGCACAAAAATAATGTGCACAAAGACAAAATGGCAACAAAATGTAACTGAATACTGATAGGTAGTTTCAGCTTCTAACACCATCATCTGCTTCTGATGTCATGGGCCAACGTAATAAAATAGGAAACATTACTTTTAGAGCAGCTCTCGTACTTAGATTCATTTCTAAACAAACTGTTCACAGAAGGGAAATTAAGATATCAAAAGTTTTGAACTTTTAAATATAGAACCTGATGCAGTGGGAATAGGAGATTTTTTTTTTCCACTGAACTCGCCATATTTCTTCCCACTCATTCTTCGAGTAGTATTTCTGATATTATACAAGCATGGAGACCGTGATCAGCTGTGATAAGGTTAATGAGACTGGCAGCACTGGTCTGATGGATACAAAGTGGAACACTGCCAGTGCTCTCTTCTCCGACCCTGAGCATGTTGGTGGAGAGCTGTGCTCCTTCTGACAGTTCAGCTATTAGCTGTGATCTTCAGCACTCCTGCACATTTGCTCCTTTATCATTCTAAGGAGGGCAGCCTGCTCAGTTATTTAAATGTTGTATACCTCTGAGGAACTCTCTCTGAAAAGCCATTAATATATGATTTAAGTGGAAGGAACAGTTTGTATGGAATGAGCCCTGCTTCTCAGTTGTCCCAGTTACACCCCTTAGCTCATCAGCTTTTTAGCAGACTGTTATGCCTGAGGAAAAGATTCCAGAAACTGCTTCTCTTTTCCCCACATAACACCATCATTCTATTACTCTCTGGTCATTTCAGGGAGGAAGAAATTTGGATTTATTTTTGTAGAGCACATTCACTGTGCTCCTTCCAAGACACATCAGAATTTGGCTACTGCAAGGGAAGTGCAAATCCTGTGGCTTTTCAAAATGAGGAACTTTAGTCACCAGTAACAGGTGGTCCTGAACTTCTATTACAAAGACAGTAGATACATATTTTAAAAGATTAAGGGGATGTCTACTTTTGAGCTTCATTCCATCCAAGTTTGCCAAACCTGTGACAAAAAAAAAAAAAGGCAGATGGGGCAAAACTGTCAAAAACAGAGTTTTGACTCAGATAAGAATGTAATGTTAAAAATTTGATGTTAAGGACTGAGCTGAAAAGGCAGAAGTTTCTGTCTTAAGCCAAGTTAATCTTTCAGTGCAGCAGCTTAACTTTAAAAAAAAAAAAAAAAAAAAAAAGAAAAACCTAACAAAATAACAAAAGTTCTTCAATATTTGAAAGAGGATCTCATATGAGAGGTATTCACATTCCATGAAACAACTTTGCTGTAATGGATGTCAATGTGATATTTATTTGAGTTAGTAATTACGTGGGGACCTGTTTCAGTATTTGATACACAAACTAAAATGAAGGTGTAGCACTAAATTTTATAGTGATATGTAATGCAGCAGAGATTTACTCTTCAAATGAAAAACAGGAGGAGGTATTTCACAAAACTGTATTAGGAAGTGTTCGTTATTAGAAGCTGTGTAAATATTCGGGTAGCAGTAGAAAAACTTTCTTCAACTGAAGTCATGGAATAACATAGGTTAGAAGGGCCTTCTGGATATTACCTAGTCTAATCTTCTGCTCAGTATGAGCCCATCCAAAGTTTCAAAGCATGATCAGGTTGCTCAGGGCCACTGTCAGTTTTTTTATATGACAGGTATCGGTCTTCCCTCAACTCTGCTTTTGGACACAGTTGGATACTGGATTAGGTGAAATTTTAGTTTGACCAAATACATCTTTTCTTGCATTCTTATTCAAAGAAGCATCATATTCATAGTACTCCTAGTTCAGCAGTGCTCTGCTAGGAGCAGAGATGTAGCATCTGACTTTGCTCTTTTTCTATTTAAAAAAAAAAGTAGAAGAAAGTGGCTGTGCAGATTTCTTGCTCTCAGGGGAAGTCCTATCTGCAAGTTGTCATTTTTACATGCATGCTTTGTGACAAGAAGATAAAAACCTGAAGCATGAACTTGCATGTCATGGGTGACGTAGTAGGTGGTAAGCGGTCTGAGGCAGTGAATGTTTACAGCCTGTAGCATCTGAGGAAGTTTTTTCTAGCCACTTAATGCAAATTCCGTATTTCTGCCTAATGGGAGTATTCCTTCTACTCCCACATTTGAGAGACTGTTTCAAGGCAGTCCCTTGGCTGACAGTGCTACCCTCTGGCCAATTACCAGTGAAAGGCAGGAAAATTTCATCTGGACCCCAAAAAGGAAAGTATAACAGTTCTTCTCCTGCAGCAATAGTTAGCTGTTGAGCAAAAGGAGAATTCTCCAAATGGGGGAAGAGTAAAAAACATTTCTTGATCAAAACCATAGTGGCTTTCCTTCATTTACAACTGTAAATTCAAATATTCAGGTCAGGCTGTTATGGTTTTTGTGTGCAACAAAATGATTAAGTGTCATCTCTGTGCATCAAGCCTCATCTCACTTTCTTACTACATTTAGATGGCGTGAATGACTATTTTCACTGTCACATCTCAAGGTCGTATTTCCCTGAATGCAGCTCCTGGGTGGCATCACTTAGTAATTTTTCCAACATCAATAGTTTATCCTCTCATCAATTCCCCAAATAACAAAATTACGTTTCCCAGTCAGCTTTTATCCGGTTAAAAAACACAGGAGGGTGCTTCCTGTTGCTAGGTAGTAGCTAGCTGCAGAGATCTGTTGGTTTTGGTTAAGTGTGGGTTGAATATAACAGAGTTGTGTCCTGTCAGCCCAAAGGGCCAACTGTACCCTGCAGTGCACCAGGTCTAGCACTGCCACTGGGTGATGGGAGGAGTTGTCCCACTTTGCTCTGCACTGTGCAACCTCATCTCCAGCACTGGGTGCAGGCCTGGGTGCCACAATGTAAGGACATAAATCTATCAGAGTTTCCAAAGGAAGGCTGTGAAGATGGAGAAATATCTATGAGAAGCGACTGAGGTCCCTGGGTTTGCTCAGCTTGGAGTAGAGGAGCTGAGGAGAGGCTTCATGGCAGCCTGTAGCAACTCAAGGGAGCAGAGGTACAGCTCTGAACTCTGCTCTTTGGTGACAGCAACATTGCCCAAGGAAACAGCATGATCTGCACGAGGGAGGATCAGGCTGTGTGTTAGGGAAAGGTTTTTCACTGAGAGGATGGTCATGGCACCAAAATTATCAGAGTTCAAGAAACATTTGGACAATGCTCTCATGTATTATTTAATTTTTAGATATTCCACAAGTCTATGATGAGGTGATATGCTGAATTACTGAATGCCAACTAAAAAAGCTTTCACCTAATACTAAGGTTGGTATGACATTCACTGATATTGTAGATAGAATTTCATATTTAAGATATACCAATAACCATAAGTTAAGAGGCAAAATGGAGCAGGATTAGAGAAAGATAAACAGCAGAGAATCAATATCCCTTCCTTCTTGGAGGCTCTGGCCATGACTCAGAAAAGAGAAAGTATGTACTGACTGAGGACATGTGAATGACTCAACAGATAGTGTATGCAGCTCACTGAGGACGTAGCACCTAGCTGGAACCATGCTCCTTTCACAGTGGAGTCCAGGGTTGAGAAATCAATACAAGAATGGCTTTTTGTCCATGCTTTCCTCTTCTGTAGAAGACATTCAGGGATTGTGAGGTTGCTTTTAGCCTATAAAATGGAGTCCTGAGAAAAGCATCAAGGTAGAAAGTGACAAGCCCAGGACAGTGGAGACAGCTACATAACCCTGTGTGAATTGCAGCTGGCCTGACGCTTAAGTTATTAACACAAAGCTGAACCTGTGGCCTCAGACCCAGAGTGTACCTAAAACTCTAGCTATCCATGTTGCTTCTTTTGATTGTCCAGGCCAAAGTGCCTACCAAATCAGCCTATCCTAGCAATAAAGATTTCAAGACCTTTCAGAAAAGAGGCCTTGAGTGTACTTCTACTCAGTTTCAGTTATTTGATATTACCTTGAGAGAAGGCCAGTACATATGCTATAAAGGAGAAAAGATTGCTTACAGTTTTCCCCTTTGTGGAAGTGCCTTTCTTCATTCCCAGCTCACTGTGCTCCTTTGGATAAGCAAACTGGCATATCAGCAAATATAGCCCTGGGTTGCTCCTGAAGCCTGCTCTTAGAAGACTGGTCACTAGGAAAGATGGTACAAACTGTCGGCATATGCATGCTTCAGGGCTACCTTGCCCTTCTCAGACCTCCTGCATGCTAGCAAATGTGGGTCTTATTAACAGTCTTCACATGCTACACTGTTTTGGAAGGAGTGGTCATTGTAGATATAGCTGCCCTCTCATCCACAACCAGTTTTCATCTCAGAGAAAAATTTTAATCTAAAAGAGTTTGAAAACAATTCACTTGCTGTTGAGACAATCGCAGGATCTACAGTTAGGTTATTTGACCATGAAAACATGCTGTATCTTTCAAGAGCAGGTGTACCATTTTCTACTAAATAACAATCATTATTAAAATTGTGATTATTACATCAAAACCTACACCAAAACTTTTTTTTTCTTATTATTTTAGAAGCTACTGATAATTATTAACACCTAATTGTCAAAGTTTTTCAAAGAAATCACATAGAAGTGTCTGAAGGATACCGTACTTTCTATTCTGCTCCAATAATGAGCTACATTCACATGTTGTAAGAAGAACAGACTAGCTATATTAAACATTGAAGAATAATTTTATTTCACGAAACATTGTTGCATGGTATCAGTAGACTTGGTTTCACATCCTTGACTGGGAATGTTGACTGTCCTGTCAGAAATAGGAAGGGTAATAATAAATTAGGGCCTTGGGTGACATTTTATGCTTAAATGGGAGTGAACTCCATATCCAGGAAGATACTGAGAGCCGTTTCTGAAGCTGGCCTGACAGTGGTAACATTTTCCTAGATTTTTTTTTTTTAAATATGAGAAGGACATGATTACTTACTGCTGAAGAAGCAGCAATATTTTGCTTTATTTCACTTTATGGTAAAAGGGCTACAACTTCAGTGGTGAAACTAACTAGGGTTAAAATTAGGCTGACTATTCAAGGAAGAATTCATAGCAAGAAGTTTTGTGGAATAAATTCTTGAGAGATACTGGTAGGATCCCCAGTACTTGAGTCATCTAAAGTCAAACTCATCCTCTTCCCCCATGTTCCACATATCTGAAAACATCTAGGAAAAAATCTGTAAGCCTTTACATAAGTAATTACTTACATTTACCTACAGCTAATCTCCATCTTCGACAGCCATAGAACTTGAAATCCAGCAGTCTTTTTCATGCTAGCTTTCACTCTGCACAACACAAAAGGCTCTTTGTAGGAAGACACTGTACAGTACAGTATATCCTAAAGCACTCAGGAGCTACTAAAGATGTGAAATGTCAACCTATAAAATTCAAAAGGAGATTTTTCTTAAGACCACCCCGTCCCCATAATAACAGTAATTCAGCAAAACATATTCTCATAAAAGAAAGAATACCTTATGGCAATTTTTTTTTTTTTTACTTTCAAACTTGTTCTAACTTCATTTGTCAAAGAGTTCAGAAGAGTCAAATTAAGCACTTTAAGCATGCTTTAAAATCACAGGCATTTCCCTCAACTGAAAGCGACATAGATGTCTCCAACTACTGAGGACAGAGCTAAGGGAACAACGTGTTCCTCTATTTGTACAAAACATGCTTATTCTGTGGTTGACACATCTGTCTTCATTTTAAGCAAAGATGTAGCAGTCTTGATAGATTTTCCTTTCCTTCACCCCAGAGATATATGTTTTTAACTGAAATTTTACCAGCAGAAGCAAACTGATTAACGAAACAGAATTACCAGAATCTAAAACAGAGGTCTGAATTTGAGCTGCAGCCACTTATCCTGGGACAGTTTATTTTGGATTCAGAATGGTGCAGTACGTTTTTTAAGCTCTCAGCTAAAATAGGAGATCTTTACATGCATAAAGTGGCCTGTAAGTGCATTGTTGAATCTGTTCTGGAAGAAATCAAATAAATTACTTGTTTAGAAGTCAGTCCAGCATATCACGAAAGGTGTAACACTCACTGTTCAGGTTAAGAGTGTGATTTATTATCATGTCAGAATATGAGTTTTATTTTTTATTAAATAGTAGCTTCATCTAATGTTAGTTATAAATCAAATTTTATTGGCTTTTGCCTTTAAATCATCCTCAACAAGGAATCTCTTCATACCTGAGAACAGAAAAATAGAGAGTATGCCCACCAAAACATGCAAGTCTTTTGGTTTCCTTCTGGTAGCAGTGACTTTAAATGTCCCATTTTTTGTTATGCTTGGGAAAAATAGAGAAGTATAGCATACAAAAATTTAATATCTACTTGAAAATCAAAAACACAAAAACGACCACCTTTTCTGCTAATTACTGTTTTCTAAATTAAGCCAGACCAGCATCTTAAGCAGCTCAACTGGAGAAACTGGAAAAATCCCGGATGTATATCCAGTGTTCAATTGTATGGCAACTCCAGTAGCTTCATTAACACAGCTGTGTCAATACTGGGGAAAAAGTCAGAAGTATCTCTTGGCAATGCAATTCTTTTGGAAAACTCTGAAAATCTTCTAATATTTAGATGAAAATCATATGCTAAGTTTTAAAAACTTGAACAGAAATTTTGAAATGATCCCTTTCTAAAAACACATTTGAGAAGAGCACAATATCACTCCTTACAGTACAAAAACATGCCATTTACATTTCTGAATGACCTGTGGCATCAGTTTATCAATAATGTTATTGATAGTTACAGTGCCTCATGCCTTAATGTAGTTTTAACTTCTGAAATTGAATGTAATGTCAGAGATAGCAAGAGGAGATAAAATCTTGGGTTTGGAAGTAAGCAAACACATTCATTCCTCTTTACTACTATCTTTAGAGCCATTCCTCTTTAATACTATCTTTAGATAGTATCTAAATAATATCTTTCCTTCTCTTTCTCTTTCCGAATTGCTCTAAAATAAGATACATGCCAGAAATGAGAGTAAACTAGTCTGCCTGAATATTTTTCTGTATCTGAATTAGTCACTAAATATTATTGGCATGAACAAATAAAATATAAATAAAAGTCCACCTATGAATAAGGACTATAAATTTTGTGTTCAACATGGCATTAGTACACATTCTTCTCTATGCCCATTATAGGAGCATATATCATAGGTAGTAGGAGGAATCAATTTCAGACTTGCTTCCAAATGATTTGCACTGCCTTGCATAGTGCAGAGGCAACATCTAGAGACTTTGGCTTCTTTTCAAGTCTCAATAATTAACTGTATGCAAGACTAAGACCTGTAATTTCTAGAAAGAACTCTGCAAGTTTTCTGAGTCCTTCTAAACGTAGATTTTATTATGGATGAACACATCCCACTTTTTGAAAATCTGTTCCCTGATGCCCCATGTAACTGTTCAAGTTATTAGATTCCTTGTCAAGAGGAGGAGTACCATTTGACTGGTGCCGACACTTCTCTTTGCTTGTTTTGATCAACTGGGCAAAGATGAATCAATGCAATCATCAGCCCTTTGGATTTTATGGAATATGTTGCTTTTCTGATTATCTAAGGTTTCTCAAGTATTGGATTGTACAAAATACATCTTGGCCTCTAAAATACATTTTCAAATCATAAGATCAGAAGCTGCTCCTCTCTTCTATTAGGGAAGCAAATCTTTCCTCTTTAAGTTTGGTTTAAGAATGAACTATATATGCCTTAGGAAAGAAAATCAGTATTCAAGATTCTGTGGTACCATGAAACAGGTAAGTTGAATTAAACATCCTCTGGTAAACTCTCGCTAGTACCATCTCTAGTCCATGGTCATGGAAATAATTGCAAGGACAGTAAAAACCTGAGATTATCAAATTGTTATGTTTGGAGCTTTAGCTCTGCATGAAGACAATTATAACCTTCTCCCATCCTGGCCAGAATGAATACACTCTCAGCTACTTCTAGGCAGGTAAACAGAGGGTAGACACATGCCTGTACATACGCAAAATCCAAAATGCTGAAGTCAAGCTCCAAAAAAGTAGTAATCTACGAAGAAGTAGTATCTGTAGCAGCCCCAACCCCACTGCACTAGGGACAACATGGAAGAAAAAAAATGGAAGAAAAAAGATGCCAGCTTTTTAGTAAAACCCTGTAGATTATGGATCCTAAAGCAACTACACTGAAACATTTAAAAAAAGATAAACAATAAAATTTTGTTGCATTTAAAGTGATTATAATAATTGTTCAAGTTATAAACATCATTTTATTCATTGATCTTAGTTATTTTTCATTTGTAGTGTTGTTCACTATTAACATTAAAATTAGGCTTTCCAAATGCAATTGAATGATCATTTAATAGCACTGCAAGTAAACATATTTAACAACTATTGAAATAGTTTATATTCTTACTTCACCTGCTCAAAAATGGCACTAAGTTATGTCACATCACATGCTAAAGCAAAGAGCATTTTTATGGATGATAGTCTTACGGTAGAAGACTACAAGGAATAATGGATTTAAATACCTTAATTATAAAAATTTGAATTTTAATTCTATTCCTTGGACACTTTTCACTTATTTATATTGTCCGATGTTTCCAGAAAAACATGCTTTTTCAGCTAAAAGTTATTTGAACAGAAAATGGATCCCATTTTATAATGAATATCACCATTGTCCCACCCATCAGTCTTTACAGAAAAAAGAAATTTTTTTTCTATTTAGAAAAGTTTTTTTCTATTTGTTCATTATCACTCTACTTTCTTTTCTATTGTATTAAGATAATTAATTTTAAAGTAAAATAAAATCCTAAAGAGGACCAAGCTGCTATCCTTTACTGAAATGAATTTAAAAATAAAATACATTTTACCATTCTTACACTCCTCCTACAAACAAAGAAATTACATGTAGGATAAAAACAAGGCAAGAACTTGACCTTTTCACTCTTGTATTGAATGCATACTGTAAGAAATGGGGAAATAATGCCCAGAAAACAGGAATAGATTCATTGGTCACCTAGAAGTTTGACTAAATTATTATTGGTACGACAGATTCTAATGACCTCTATGGGAGATAACAGACTTAGGCTGGTGGTTGTAGAAGATAAAAGGGAAAGCTGTTGATCAACAAGACAGTAGAGTGCTTGCTTAATCTGAGTAATATAAATAAAATACTTAACAGAACCAGGACTTAAAATGATTAAACAAGAATTCAACAAAATTAACTTGCTTGTTTTGTTTGTTTTAAAGCAATAAATAATTATTTTTCACTGGAAATATATTGGAAGTTCTCGTAACCCCAAATCATGCTTTGTTCAGCACGTAAACTAAAAAAAATATTCCTGGTTTCAGCTGTAGCTCATTTCTCAAATGGTTGTTTCTCTTTGAAGTACTTGCAGCTGGAGACAAAGTAGCTCTCTAAAGAGAGAAACAGGATGCTTGAAAACAAATAGCCTTTAAATCTTGTGCAGTTTTGCACCTGGGGCAGTAGTATCCACTGTGCTATAAGCAGAAATAAAGGGTGTTCTTAAAACCAATACAAATAGAGCATTTTGGTACTTCAAAGGCAAAGATGCTATGAGGAGTTTGAAGCATGTCTTAGCTTTGAAGTGTTTGACTTTCTAGGACTTGTTTTAAAGAATTCTCAATACTAAAAATGAATTCTATATTTTCTTGAATTGATGGTGCAGCAAAAATGCTAAGTCATGGCCTGAAACAATAAGTGAGCACCTTGTAGGAAGGCAGGGCCAACCCAGGGGGCTCAGGTGCACGCAATGCACGAGTGACCGGGAGTGGAGCCAGGATCCATCTGTTTCCAGACCCCATTTAAGGGTTGGCAGTGGAGGTATGGGTATCTTTCTAGAGATCCTTGTATGCCTGTGGCCTTCTAAAGGTAAGCAGCTTCTTTCCTTTATTTCTGTGCCTGCTGCTGTTGTGTTTGAGCAAATTCTCACTTGCTGCATCTTAAGACTGTGCTGCTATGCTGCTATTACTGTGATTTCTCTGTCATTACAAATTGGAAGATAAACTACTATGAATGAGGTTCAGTATAATTTTGACAGAGATTATGTTCGCAAGGTTGTTACAGTCAATTTATTCTATGCTCTAAAATAATATTGCTGTATTTGTACAATATTTGGCTGCACTTCATACCCACAAATACTGTGAAACACATGTGACTTGGTTGGTTACTTAAGTATATGTTTCTGAATCTCAGAAAGCAACTTTCAACAAACCTGCTATTTGTTTAATGGTTGAAATCCTTACAAAGGAGAGCCATGCCACAGCTATGAAAGATCAGTAAATTAAAAGATAGTTCAAAATCAGGGGTTAAATTAAAGCAGTCAGAAGTAGGACTATTCTATGTTCATGGACTCTTTCATTCGTCCTCTTATTGTACTGTTCTTACCACAGGTTTCCTTAGCGGTTAAATGCTGATATTTACCTCTTATTAAAAGACATAGTTGTAACCCAGATTAAGTGGTTGTTTTTTTTTTTTTTACTGGAGGATGAGAAGATAAAATAATAATCATGTTTCCTTTTCAATGAGAAGGAGGAAGTTGTAGCCTTAAGAATCGGGGCAGAAAATCATCCAGTATTATTGTAAGCTCCCAAGTAACTCAAATGCTTAAAAGCAGAATTAATTGTATCACGTCTTCTCTGAAAAAGCTGTACATTTGCTTTCAGAAGGAGTACTAAATAACACATGATTCAAGATGTTGAAGAGTGATCAGAGTTGAATTGTAATGACTGCTTGCTTGTTTGTTTTATTGACTTCTGTAACACGCTTCCCAACTGAATTGTGCTGCTGTCACAAGTTTGATTTGTAATGGGTATGGAGGAATGTCCCCACACGTGAATACCTGTATCTCTAAAAATGAGATCTGCTTGTATAGCTCAGCCTTTCTTTCCCAATGGGCAAGTATAAATGTTTTTTCCACTGTTACATTACTAGTGCATATCTGTGGAAGGCTCATTCATTGAAATAGTCTGCTGTTTGAAATTGTATTAAGTGCAAGATGGAAGTTGTTATTCATTTTTTCCTGTATTTTCCATGTATGACTGTGGTAAATACCTTATTGTCCATTTTATGTTTATCATCTTGCTTTTGTAAGCACTACCTTAATTCCATCACTATCAGATGTAAGTTAAGACAATGTAAAACTTAGAAACACATGAGCCTTTTATTGGCATAGCTGCAGAGGCCAGAATACAAGCTACTAATAGCTTTTTAAAACTGTCCCCATTATCAGGAGAGTTGAGGATTCCAGGTTACAATATTATTGTGATCTTAAAGGGAGATATGATCATTATGGAGGTCAGCTTAAAACTAGGGTGGTGACAGAATGTCTTGTTGGCAGTACTTAGATGTGGTTTATAAATGCTGTGGTTGGGAATAAACTTGATAATGCACTTGATTTTCAAGGGCATTATGTTGTTAATGAAAGCAACAGTCTGAGGAAAAAAAACACAAGGGTAATAGGAGGCAGGAAGTGCTGGCTTTTCAGTATCAGCATTTGCAGCATGGCTCACAGATTCCTCTGAAAAACTACTCTTAGAACTCCAGGACATTCTGAAGGGGAGTTCTGTGTAAGCAGTGTTCCTTGTTCCTGAATACATATGACTTTGGAAAAGAATAAGGGTAGAGGTGATCAACAAGAGTTTGGCTTGATATATAGGAAGCTGAACTGACAATTTCCAGACTGAGTGTAAAAATTATCATAAAAGCCTGCACATGTACATTGGGTGGACTGAACATAAGCAGTGAAGTAACCTCACAAAAATGAGGGATGGATAATATACACCTGCCTGAACTGTCATAAATTTATTCATGTTCTCTTTCAGAGGACAGATTCAGAGCTCCATTACTCTCCATAAGTATTAGCTCCAACGTATATATTAATGCATATCTGAAGAACAGAACTGGCTTTTCTGCTGGATGCCAATGGCTGCTTACTGTATTTATTTTCTTCAGGCTTGGAATCGTAAGTCCATATTGGTGACCTGGTGGAGAATTTTTCAAGGCCAAATCAGTTTACAGTAACCTCTTTGTAACAACCCTCACCAACAGCAAGTAGCATCTCAGGATAATGTGCTGGAACCTCTGAGTGTGCCTTGGCCATCCCTAACAGGGTCCCTCACTCAGACATTCTCTGCTCCTTGCACAAGAGCCTTGGTGGGTTTTGAGCTGGGTCACAGGCTTATCTGTGACCAGACCTGTTCTGCAGTTACTGGTGTTTTATAGATTGGTACTGGTTCTTAGGTACCACCTAGCCTTCACCTGAGGATGTCTGGGTTATTGATGAGACCTGCCATCCTGAACACTTATCCCTGTTTGTCCAGTCCTGTTGCTGTGGAACATTGCCTAGTTTTAAGGACATTGCCACGGACTGTTGTGGCCTCTCTCAGCTTCCGGATCAGACCAGGCTGCTTGAGGCAGCCCTGTGGATGTACATAGGTTAACCTGAAAGTAATGCCTCCAGTTATTTCTATAGAAAATACAACAGATGAGAGGAACTCAATAACACTATTTGATGGGGCACTTCATGAACTGCCACTTTGACTCTGGCTTGTAGCGCTGATGCTACATCTCATCACCAGTAATGCAGTTGTTACCTTCATCCTTGTATTGGTTCAATAGGTCCTGACAAACTTGCATATGGTGTGTTTTCATTTCCTTTGTAAACATTTATAGGACCTACCTGGGAGAAGATTTGCAGTATTTGAATGTTGGCCTCAGTGTTTTGAAAATGATGGTGGCAACATTTAGCTCTGTAGAGAGTTTCCTGGTTGTAATCTGTTGATCTGTGTGCATGAGCTGATTGACATCATTTCATGTTGTGACATTTCTATGTGGCAATGTGGCTTCTCTTTAACACTGCTGTTGTATCTATTGAAATGCACCACCTTCAGCCTCACTGTGCTTACATCTGCTTTTTGGTCTCCATAAATGTTCAGTAAGCACTGATGAACAAAAGTTGGTGCAAATTTTTCTGTGTGGAGAAATTCAGTTGCACACTTTTATTTACATATGCACTTCCATGTCAGATACTATTTTGTCAGGCTGTCCCTGCACTGCTATCTATCCCACAACAAGAATATATAATGGGATGCTGGTGGGAAGGTTCAGCTTCTACTGCCATATACCAGCATGCATCTCTAACATCATGAACCAACACAATAAAATAGGAGGCATTACTTTTCAAGTGGCCCTTGTACATTGATTCTGGAGAACTTATTCCCTCTGCCACAAAAACATCCATTCTCTGCTAAAATATGTGACTGAGGTTGCTTTTTTGTTTGAAACAGTGCGGCTTTTCTTGCTGAATAACACAATAAGTGTAATTTACCTCAAGGCCACTGCTGCTCTATAATACAGCAGTGGGTTATGGGGAATGTGCATTTTCTTGTTAGTGGACAAGACGACAGAGGTCACTGATGAGCCTCAGTGATAGCAAGTCAATTCTCATGCTTTGCTTTTACGGATCTCTGTATTCTTACTGTAACTTCTTCTCAAATAATAATTGTGCTAGGTATCTTAACTGACTGTGTGTTGGCCCCTGAAGTCAAGGGCCTTGAGAATGGATGACATATGGGCAGTCATAAATTTTTAAATGCAACAAAGAAACAAATAGCTGTGAGTTATGATCAGTTTTCTGAGCTGGCTGCACAAACTTTCCACAGCACAAGACTGTATGTGCTGTTTATCTTTATTCATTTTAAATAGATTTATTGTATGTTGTCCTTGTGAGAATGGCTTCCATGTATTTACCATTGTGCATACTATCCACCAAAATACTTCTGTAATAGATGGTTGTCTTCTAGTCAAGGACTTTGCATTCACAAGATAAAATAAAAATACTTACAAATAATTGGGTTTGTAGAGATGATTTGCGGCTCTACATAATGCATTGTAGCAACTCGCTTTGTTTTGGGAACAAAAAAACAGACATCAAGGTTTGCTTTTTAGAAACACTTGGCAGAAAATAACCCTTCATTCCATCAAAACAATGGAGAGTTATGATTTCAATTTAGTTTTTCTGTTTTACTTTTGTTTCAAAACAAATCTCCAGAAAATGAGTATTCCTAAAATATATCAACTATTTTCGTCTGGAAATGTGTACTGACATATTGGCAGAACTTTAGATCGCATAAATGTGGACTTGTGTCTCTTGGCTGCACACCTCAGAGGCTCTCAGAAGTTGTATTCCATTATCATTGGAACAGCTGAAATGAAAATTCATTTCTGAACGTCTCCCTTGGATAGCTTGTATACTACCATGCTCGCTAACCTCTTCAAGTGCTGTTTATTGGCTTCTCACCAACACTATGTACTGCTCTTCTCAGTGTCTATTGCTTTGCCTGCTTTTCTGCCACAATTTTTCTTCTAAATTTTATTCTTCTTGTGGTCTGTCTTTATAAACCCAATTTACAAAATAAGACTTCTCACATATATATTTTTTTTAATTTTATTTTTATATCCTCCTACTGATTTTGTGGAAATGAATGTTCACAATAAATTAGCCTTCCATACAAAGAAAAGTAATACCTTGACCCAGTGGTTTATGGATTTTCATTTCTATTAATGTTATGCAGAGAATGCCAGAGAACTGACCTTCAATCTGCAGAAAACTAAGTAATGCTGCTATCGTAGAGGAAGAAATTGAAAGATGTAGAGAGAGCTCTGTCCCTTTAAGTATGCTGATTCTTTATGTATACAATCTAAAAAAACCTATTGGTTTCAGAGAGCTATGCTAATATAGATTGTATTAATTTGTTCTAGACAGAGTGATATATTTTTTTTTCCTTTGTGTTTTCTCAGAAGACAGAAACATTAAGGGGCTATTTGTTCACCAATATGCAGGCAACAGCAGATAAACAAATCTTCCTTCAATATTTCTGTCTTTTTACGTGATCTGCTTGAGGGCTTGTCCCAGCTGAACATATCCTTGGTGATTCAATCTTATGAAATACATCCCTGCTGGAGAGAGAAGTACTTGCGGATATTTTGCTGCAGCACAGATAATTGCCTGGGTGATGCAGGAAAAAACTTCTGTAGGCCTTTGCTGAATTCAAAGTTTTATCATCTACCCATCTCATTTTCAGCTGTGCCTTGGATTTCCATTTCACTAGCGAGGAAACTAAAACTTTTTGAGGAGTGACTAGTTAATCAATACGGAAAGATTGCCTACCTCCTTCACTTTTCAAATTTTACAGACTAAATATAGTAAGATAACCAGATAGTAACTCTGGATTCTAATTAGCACTGTATGGAAGTACTAAAACCTTATGGACTTCTGAGGTGCTTAATCTGTGGAAAAAAATGGATTTTATAATTAATTTCCTCAAGCTTGACATTTTTGTCCAGCCTGGACACATTTGCATTAACTTGCCTCTTAAAACCTGTGTTTTGAAAAGGATCTGTTGATCACATTATGACAAGTATGTTAATAATATGCAAGCACTTTTCTGCTGTACATCAGGCCCCGAGTGAGAAACTGTTAGGAGGGAAATGCAGCTTGGTGTTGATTTGATTCTTTGAATTGGGAGATTATGCTGATTTTTATGATGGGGTTGTAATTCATATTTTTTTTCTAAAAATGTAAGTTAACTGAGGTTTTTCAACATATATAACTGCTCAAACTTGTTTTTAAGGATTCTGAGTACAGTTAGTGGAACTGCAAGGAACTGCAACTTTGCCTGATATTTTGGTAATTATCAAAATAGACATATTTTCTCAGAGGTTTAAGAAAAATATAACCTTTGAAGCTTCTCATTACCATTCAAACATTTAGTACTACCATTATTTCACTCACCTCATTGACATTGGGCTCTTAAAATTGATTGTGAAATTATTTTTTTAAGCACAATCCACATTCCTTAGATGAGATCAAAGGTATGGTAAATCAAGCTGTTTGCTTGAATGTTTTGCAAGGTATGTTATTACACACAGGCTTCTCAGAGACTTTTACCTGAATTTGTTGATGCAGCTGGGGAAATCACATTAAAACACAAAGTTTACCCTCCTTCTGCTTCTCTGGTTTTGGCAATCAGTGCATCAGCTTCAGCACCTTTTTATTCTGAATTACAGCAGTTAGTGTAAAACAAACAAGATTTGATTTGGCCTGATTAAAGTAAGGTCAATCTGAAATGATTTCTGAGCAGCTGTGTTATACCAAGGACAAATAAATTTGCTTGCCCAAAAATGATATCTTGTTGAAATAGCAGACTGATTGAAACATTCTCTTTGTCATCCCTTGGTAAATATAGCTGTATAGCATCCAGAAGACAGTCGAAAATTGCAGATCTGTCTGATAGGAAGTATAATTGTATGTACAATAAACTTTTTTTCCCATTATTTTTACAAGAATTTATTTCAATTTTGTTTAATTCAAAGCCAGCGTAAAAAGGCTGGAAAACAAAAATCTGACCCATACTTGGGTGGTGTTTTATTTGTAGAAATTAATCATATTGAAAAAAGAAATTCAATTCATGATACATTTTCTTCTTCACAAGTGCTTACACAGAAAAGAGAGACATAATTAAGCATAATTATGACAGTCTTGCCACCTTTTAGCAAAAGAAACCGAAGAAGCACATCTTCCTTACTTTTTGGGAAGCTAAAAACAAACCTGGGAGAAGACCTTTTGCCTGTTTTTTACATGCTGTACTTGCCCAAGAGTACAGTACTCTGGGGGGGAAAAAAACCTAAAACTGAGCAAACACAAATTTCACACTGAATTCTCTTATTCCAAAGCAATTGTTCACAAGAGAGCTAGGTTATCAGCTGCAGTACTTAACTGGGACCTATTTCCTCTTCCATGATTTTGTATTTCTTCTTATTGATTGTCTTCCTGATATATCTATGAGAAAATAACATGAGGACTGAGAACAGCCTGAGATAATTCTTAACAATTGTATTGTTTGGAGACTGTGTTCAGGCTTGCAGAGATCTAAAACTGGGTTCAGGTGTGAGTCCTGATGGAAGCATGTCTAAGTTAATCGATTTGGGAAGGTTCAGCTTTTGCAAATCAGAGCCTGTGACAGTCACAGAGCAATTGCAAAAAAACTGTGAGACACAAACAAGCTGAAAGACCTTCTCCAAGCAGAGATCAGGGGACCTGATAGTGCTCCTTTCCCCTACGCTGAGGTGAATGCAAGAGATCCTGTAAAAGCACTGAAGAGAGAAGCCTGGTTTCCATGATAATCAGGGCATACAGTTTGAATTATGATATCACCAAAAGAAGGAAAAGTTTTCTGTCTTACCTCTGATGTAATTGAAACTGTAGAAATCAAATTATAGCTGTGATTATTATTCAGAGAGAAAAGAAGAATGCTGGAAAAAAAAATAAAGATCAAGAAAGAAGAAGGACAATAGGAGAAGAGTTGAAGTGAAAAATTAAAATATTAACTCTGTGATGTGGGATGTACGGTGGGATGTGTGTGGTGATAGTAAGAGAGTACAGTAACTGAGCTTGACAATATATGGAGGGTGTATACTTCTCCATTAGCATTGGCCGTATCATTTTGTTAGCAAAAAGAGTAGCAGGATATTTCAAGTGGTGTAAAGGCTATATTTGCAACAGTCATTACTCAGTAACTAAGTAACACCTTTTGTGCAGGTGTGATTTTTAGGCCTAACTTTTAAATTTAAGCAAGGAAATAAATTTTGCCTTCGACAATGCTCAGCTGCCAGACAAGCTGCTAGAGTAAACAAATATTTTACGTTGTCTAAGAACATTCCTGGAAAGCAAACTGCTGAAGCACAGTGTGTGAAATATCTGTACCTCTCTACCTTTCTCACATTTGTAAGAGGTACATTAAAACACCAGAGGGAAAAGGCTGAGAATGGATTTACCAAAATAGTTAGAAGGTCAAGAAGATGTGGTAACGAGTTCATAAGATCTTTTTGATGCGCTCTAAAGTGCTCCTTCAATGACCCCTGAAGCTCTCTTGCTTCCCTGAGGGAGTTTGATCAGCCCAAATTGTGTTCTCTTTAGGTATTTCAAATATTATTGACAATAACTTCTTCCCTCCTACTGCATTATTTTCTGTCTTATCTCTGAGCTTGGCATTACCCACTTCAAATTTCCAAACCTTTAATTCCCCTTAACTTTTTACCTTGCTCACTAAGAGTAATATTTTCATGGCTTTTTTTTTTTTTTTTTTTTTTTCTTTTGTGTGTGTGTGTGTGTGTGTGTGTGTGTGTGTGTGCAATGTAGAAAAGCAGCATTCTGATCTTGCATAGGTCTTGTAGGCATTACTGCAGCAACCACTAAAGTAACTCAAACAACTTCTTCCTGATCTATACAAGTGAAATGTTACCCCATATATTTACAAGATAGCTGCTAAGGCTTTTGGGAGGTGAAGAAGCACTCTTAATTCTCTCTCATTTATTTCATTGATTGGATTTGGGAATCTGACAGTTGCATATGTTTTATGCCAGGGAGAAATGCTATGCTTGGCATAGTACTCTACATTCATTATTTATTTTAATTGAGCTGAACTCTTGTCTTTCTTTTGGGACATAAGATTTAAAAGGAAAAGACTAATTGAAGGATGCATGAACTATGAAATGTCGGCAGTAGCTGTACGAAAAGATAGGAACTAGAACATCAGCTATTAGCACTAGTTGCTAAATGTCTCTGAAACCGTATTTTAGAAAGAGATATAGCTACCAGATATAGCTGATCTAATAAATTCAACTTTAATTTTCTTTGTGATGTTTCAGTATGATGTAAAGTGAAAACTCATTCTTTTGACTTACTGATCATCTCTAATGCTGTGAAGCTGGATTTTATCAGGATGTTTTTCTGTAAAAATGCTGAAGAGGTTGTATCTGAGCCAGATGGCAAGTCTGGTCTTTACTTCTCTTGGTCTTTTTCTCATTTGGGCTTGTTCTTTCTCCAGACTCTCTTTCTCAGATCCTTTGTGTTTTGCATGATTTTTACGTGTGTTGGACAGAAACTTACTGCATTTTTTTTTTTTTTTTTTCTTCTCTAATTAAACTGTTATGTGTAAAAGCTCAAATCAAAGCAAATAGGGATAGGGCTGTCAAAAAAAATGGCCTTTATCAATACAAGTAGTTCTTACTGTTTGTTCCGTGACAGTGACGATTCATTTAAACTTGAATGCTAGGAAAATTCTTGTTAGCTAGAGTTCCTCCTGGCTGCAGTGTTTGTTCTGGCTGTGTTAGTGAATGCTACAGCTTGATTCAGAGCCACTGCATGGTGTGCTCTGTCAAAGTTGTGCTGATGTTCTGCACTTGTAATTTAGAGAAATTTCAGGACTCCTGCAAACCAGTGTTCAACTTTCTTCTGCCAGATGGATAGTCCACAAATTTCAGAATCATGCCGAAGAATTTTAGGTGCCTTTAAAATGCACAGCTGTAAGCCATGAAAGGCAACTTGCTGTGCTGCTAGGATCTTCTGTTAAAGCAGAGGCAAACAAACTCTCAATGTCCGTCATGCTACTAGACACTTTTTGTGCTCTGGTCTATGTTTAGTGTAGGACCAACTGTTTTATCTCATGGATACATTTCTCCCAGTATACAATAGCTAAAATGTTTAGCAGTAGCAGAGGCGGAAACCTAACTTAGTATGTCTAATAACTTTATAAATAAAACTAATAAAGTTCTTTTATTATTATTACAAAAAACACAGTTTGAAACATTTGCATGGTAATTTTCTTTAAAAAACAGTCTATTTTCTTGTAGAGCTGAGTTCTGTAGTATTTTTCTACAATGGGCAATGAGCTGTTACTGTACGTACATGTTAAATCTATTTCATAATTATGAATATAAGATACGTTAGTGAAACAACATCAGCTGCTATTTAGGAATGTGTAAAACAAAACAACAGAATGAAAATTGTCTGACTTTCCTTACTGCATGCGTTCTCATGTGATCTGTGATTACATGCATAGCTCATATTTTTCCTGGAGGATCTCTGCCTCAGCCAGTGGCACAGGTGGTTGCACTTGTACTACTGGATGCAAAATCAAGCATCAGACTCCTTCTTTCTGTCTGTTCTATGATTCTTTTCCTTAATTAACTCCTACTCTCATCTTCTGTAGTTCCAGTTTTCTTTGTTCTGTGACCAGCTTCACGGCAGCTTTATTTGTCTTTCCTGTGTTTCACAATTTTTCTAAGATGGCTGAGTGCTTGACGCATTGTGGTCTATGACTCTCAGAACTACTTTTTTCCTTACCCATGAGCTGCAGATGTTACACCCAATTTAGACTTTGTGCTATGCTTTATAGGCGTGTAGGGATATGAAAATTTACATTTTTCAGTACAGAAATCTTTCTAATGCTTGTAATTTGCTTATAAATTGCTGTGAACACAGAAAAGAACAGGAAACACAGAATAGAACAGTAATCAAAGAATGTTTCTTTGCAGAATATGAAATCTTGATAAAAAAGGATTCAGGATTATGTACTGGAACTCAAAGTTTATGTAATTTTACTTGATTTTACTTTATATTTTCTGAATGGAAACTGTTGAGTCACAGCCTGAACAACTGATTGATCACCTGAGGCAAGGACTGGGTCAGTCCTGGGAGCACAGGTGAAGGCAATTCAGCTGTGTGACCAGAAGGGATGGAGCCTGGCTGCACTTCTCCTAAACCCCATTTAAGGGCTGACTGCTGCTGGGGAGGGTCTCTTTTTGGAGATCCCTCCTTTTTGGAGTTTTCTATATTTTCTCCATGTTTTGGAGAATCTGTATGCATAGGAGGATAACAATAGTTTTCAATATTTAACATCAGTAGTTGAAATGTAATTAGAAAACTTTCTTGGTGTTAAATGTACCCAGAAGTTTAAAAATCTTTACTCTATTCAGTTATCTCCATGTTGTTATTGCTGCTATGAGCACACTAGATCTTGTCTTGGAGTGATTATTGTTTTACATTCATGACATAAACAGCTTGTCATGCAATATGTTGAATGAGTACATGAATGATGATGGTTTTTGGTTTTTTTTCCACAGTATGAATGAGATAATCTGGTCGGTCAGGTACTTATATCATACATATTGTTTAATTGCAGGAAAAATAGCTGCAGCTTAAATTCTAAAGTAGCTTTAGTGATTCACTTCAGCTGATAGACACAGCTTTCACAACTCTGTTGTAATGACAACTTAAATTTATATTGCTCTGCTCATGACTGGGCTCAAAAAGTAGTAAGCACTGGAAAAGAAGAACTGAACAATTGAACACTGAGAAAAGAAACAATTTAAAGCTGTCTTTAAACAGAACTGTAGCTCCAAGCTCCCCAGGCAGCATATTTGACAGTAGGCACTGAGATGTGAAAGAATTTACAGTTCAGACCTGAACACCTAATCAATAAGACAGCAAACAAGTCCAAGGTATCTGACCACAGTACACATCACCTTCCCTATGTGTACAATATATGATCTAAATTTAGTAGAGCATATTGCAGCCAGTTGGTTACCACAGTGTTTTGCCCTACATAATCATTCAGCTGTTGCTGCGTGTTCTCTATTTACTGGTGTAGTCCAGTTAATTGAACTCATTTTAGTTTTTATACGTGCCACTGAGAGAGAATATTTCCAACAATTATAAAGCAGGATTAGCCACACACTCTCCTACTCCTTGTCACAGAAACTTTGCCCGTAGACTGCCTGGGAGGGCAGACATGGGCTGGAGGTCATCTGCAGTTCTTCTGATCTTCTATAAGATCTGAATAGCGGTATGAAGAAAAATAACTGGCTTCATGTCTTTAGAATAAGGAACCTCACAGAACCTCAAAAACAAGCCCAGTCTTTCTGCATATGTGATATTCAGCTTTTGAGTTTGTACTATATGTGTTCTGCTCCCAGCACATTCTTGTTGTTTAGGATAGCTTTGCTCTCCAGTCTCCAGGTGAGCTGGTCATATCTAGTTACAGTACCATTTCTCTTTGACTTTTGCCTCTGAAAATTTAATTTTATTACAAGTGTTTGGTAGATTATTTAGCTTTTTTTAAAACTTCTCTAGCTAAGAAATCACAAAAGCACTCAATTCAGGCTGTATTGTTGCCCAAAATGTAAAGAATAATATTATCACAAAAGCACTCAATTCAGGCTGTATTGTTGCCCAAAATGTAAAGAATAATATTGCTGATCTAGCCCTTAAGTTACAGTGAGAGAATGTTAAATACAATAAGTGAAATAAGTACTTAGAGTAGAAAGTGTACAGAAGAAAAAACTAAAAAAAAAACTGAGAGGATCTATTCTAAGAAGTAATAATAAAGCACCAACTCGATCAGAAATACCATTGGAAACATCTGGGTTGCATCAAAACAGCTATTTTATAGCCCCCAAAATCATTGAAGAAGAAATGACTGATAAGTAGTTCTATAATGAACATTTTCTAAAACCAAGGTTACAGTGGTTAATAGAAGATTGGATAGATTATATATGGACTGTAATTAAATAATAAAATAAGCAGCAAGCACAGATTAAAGATGTAATATCTACTTGAAATATGAGTTCTTAGTACAGCAACATGTTCTAACTTCAGAAACTTCATCAAGTTTCCTTTTTCAATCAGTGATTATAAATTCTCAGCCCTCCAAACCTATTCTCTTGCATATATTATTTGATATGCTCTTTATTTCATACGCAATTGAAGTTACCTAAAAGTATCAACTGCATATAGAGAAAACAGGGCCATCGTTTTATTTATCAATGTCCACTTCCAATTAAGCAGACATTTGTATAACACAGTGCAATGCAGCCGTTAAATCACAGTCAATATTATACAGCAACTAATCAAGCAAGATTAGATAGAAAATAATTCTATTCCGACATGTATTTGTCTCACAGAGAGGATCAGAGCAGCTCAGCCTGAGCAAATGGCTCCAAAAAGGCAAGATCACATAGAAAAAGGAGGAAGGGTGATGTTTAGACCCAGATTTTGTCCAGTTTGGGATAAAGAAACCTGAGATTTGTCAGGGATGATCTCAGGGTGCAGGATCTATTTAGAGGCTTGGAACCTGGTTGCAAACCTCACAATTACTGAGCAAAATCAGACCAAATGTATTTAGTTCAAAATCTAAGAGACAGTAAAAGGTTTCTAAAATATTTTTTTTTTTTATAGAGAACTTAAAGTCTGTTCTTAGGAATTTTGAAGATCTAGTGATATGCTTTGAACTACAGGAGTTGGCAGTACTACCTGTTTGTCAAATATACATCCTTGATACATTACAGTACAACTGCTGGATCTAGTTCTACTAAAAACTGAGGAGTGTATAGGTAAGGTGAATGCTAAAACAGTATTAATGCTGGAAGCAACCAGTGACTGGCACAATACTGCCATCTAACAGAAGGGGAATGAAAAAAATTTTGGATATCTTTCAACTGTATTTACAAAACACTGGCTGATACTAAAATACATAGAGGATGAATATTCACAAAACGTAGTAAATCTTCATAAACCATCTAATACATATTTGATTTTTGTTGCTGCACGTCAGCAAGTTCATCTACAATACATTAATTTTTTGAGGCTGTAGCTAAAGCATTTACTGAACATCTGTTCTTACTCTTATCAGCTGCACTTATACAAGTTACTATTTGCCAGTTATTAAAAAAAAAAAACAAACAACTTAATTATTTTCAAAATTTTCTTATTCTTTTCCCCATTTATTTCAGCATTCTTTCAAGGTTTGATCCAGTTAGATATTCTCAGATATTGAACCCAAAGACCAATGTGTTTGTATGCACTTAGAGTCACTGAATTAGTAAGTGAGGCAATGAAGCACATCTACCTGTCTGAGGGTGAGACAGAACAACTGAACCATTTATGTTCACCTTTCATTAGACATAGAAATAAATGTTTTATTCTTGTCTTTTTTTCTCCCACAGGACTTTCTCTCTTTTCAGTAGAGTGCCTTGTCAAATCATCTGTGTGGTCACCATTTAATATTGTTTATTCTGTTCCTAATTACCTTTCCCAGATCTTCAGTAATATGTTATGAGCAAAGAATAATTGATTTAGACTAACCAGTCCAGGTCAATAACAAGACAGTAACAGAAACGTAAGACTTGTTCCAAAATCACCCACAGCTACTGTTGGACAACAAAATGAGACTTATGTTTCCAAGCCTGGGGTGTTGCTGTAGAATTCATATAAATCCCTGAATTGATCAATTTTGCACACTTCACTAGCGCTTCATGTAACCACCTACTCTGTTCATATTCTCTTTAAATAATTCAGTTCTCGCTGAGAACAGAACTCTTGTAACCTAACTTCAAATACTATTGGGTTGAATGTATAGCAAAAGCAGTGAAGGGGAATGCTGAAGAACAGTTACTTCATCCCAGAAGGCTGCTTCATTTCCCATCCTTCCCCTGGTGCCTCATAAACAGCAGGCAGAACCATCAAGGATGTGTGTAAATATGATTTCAAATCTCCAGCAAAGATCCTGGGCAACACATACAATCTCTGACCCAATAGGACATTCATAGCTGTTGGGCTTCCCCACGCCCTCACATCACAAACAAAACTGGGGGAGTGATGAACCCGAATCTGGCCTTCACATCTTTTTACATAGATTGCTGAATCATGAAGAAAATAAAATTTCATGATAAGTATTGATAAAGCAAGTCTGCTTGAATTTTGAACTTGGCAGCTTCACAAAATCCCTTAACCACTCATGGGATTTTCTGAGGGAAACACCTTGCGCAAAATTCAAAGCAAGACAAAAAATTGCATTGCTGGAAAGAAGGAAACATCGAATATAATTTTAGTTCGCTGTTTATACTGTAGCTCGATATATATATCTGGCTGATTAGTTTTCAGGTACTGGTATTAAGTGGGGCAAAAGATTATAGATGCATGTAACCCAGCTCTGCTGTACCTTTTATAGGCTCGCTGTTAGCTGGACTTGAAGCAGAAGAAGGTGCATTGATCTTTAGAGAGATTGATATGCTCCTGTCTGGGACCTATATGTACATATGGGACTTCTAGTGCAAAAATAAACACATAATGATGTCAGTGATGAACTGAATGTGCTACATCTCTTACAGATTTCACAGGCAAATATTGCAAGGAAATTATTGTTTTTAATGCAGTTTGACGTATGCAGCATAAAAGACAGTAGAATAGTTCGTGTAATTAATTATAGAATACTAATTTAACAGCAGAAAAACATGGGGAAAAAAGGCTATGGGTAATAGAAATGTTGGCAGGGTTAGACATGTGAGAAACCTCTCTCTGAATATGATCTTGCTTTCTGGGTGTCTAAACATTTTGGAAGTGGATTTGGTAGTAACCAACCAGCTGCAGGTTTTTCAGAACAATGTGAAGCTGATTGGTGGTTTTTTTTTTTTTTTTTTTTTTTTTTTTTGCTTTAAGGTTTGTTTGTTTGTTTTTTAATGCAGAACTATATGCCTTTGTAGGACCATGTAGTAAGTACCTCCAAGAGACAATGTTGCACTAGTTTGCATTGTGTTCCCTTTGAAATTATTCTTTCCTGGAAGACAACTGGTTAGCATGGCACCCAGCTTCACAGTGCTGCAAACAGCATTTTATACTGGGGGTTATTTGTTCTCATACTTCAGCCACCTGGGGTAAGATCTTTCCACTTCAAATCTGGTTGTGCATTCCTGGAGCACAGCTAATTAATAATAAATGGATAACTTAGGTGGCTACATTTGGCAGGGAATTTTTCTCTCACCTATTAAAATCTATGACTAGATTTTTCAAGCTGTATTTTTATAACCACTTACCATGATTTTCAAAGCACAATTTATTCTATGTTTTATTTCCTTTTTGTTATTATTTTTTTTCGCTCCAGACCGTAACTTACTGACTTGAAACCTATTTTCAGTTTTGTATACTCTGTAATGAAAAATGCTATGCTTGACTCAATGGAATAATGCTTCCTCCTTCACCTAAGTAAACTTGCCAATTTCTTTGGCTCTAAAATTCTTATTTTATTAAGATTTCACACTGAATCCGTTGCAAAGTTTTGATCTGTAAAATACTATCATTCATTTCCTTCAACAGGCTGCCATTGCAGTAAAACCACTCTTTATTCATTCACTGTGTTACATATGGTATTTTTCTGCATGTAAATACAAAATATTTACAATTTTTCTTTTCTTCAGATGTTTATTATTCAGTGAATAAACAGAATCTGAACTTAAATACACAGCTCAGTTTCCTGCTCTCATTGAATGCTTTAACATAGTTGCAAGCTAATAGTTTTGTAGTATTTGCCATGGAGGCAGTTTAGGCATTATTTTGGCATGGACTCATTTGGTTTTCCTTTCTGTAACATAAAACATATTTTTGACTAGCTTGTGAAAAGCTATGTAACATACTCACTGTCTATGAAACTTGAGGTTTTTCTAAGTTCATTCAAAGTACAGTGTGGTAATGCTGAGACGAGAACAAGGACTGAAAAACTGATATATTATTCTTAGAATATGAAGAATCGGTAGCAATCTGTATTTCACATAGAAGTTGTGAGCTAAATCTTGCCTAAAACAAAGATACAATAACTGGATTATCACTGGGGGGAGATGTCTTTCTGGAGATCCCTTCTGTGTGGAGTTTTCCTCTGTGAGCCTAAGATCTTCAGAGATGGGAGAGCAGTCCTTTTTCCTTCCCTTATAACACCTTTGTATTTGTGTTAGTCCCTCTGTCATTACACCTCTTCTATCATTGTGTTGATCTTTCTGATTTTTACATTAACCTTCCTTAAAAATAAAGCAAAGCAAAAAAAGAAAAAGTTAAATTTTATAACGTGTAATAATAATAGCTAGGAGAGAGTGGTCAAATTTCCCCCCAGAATACGTAAAGCTAAACTCTGAGTTGCAGAGTGAAATGCAGTTTCAAAATCTCATATTCCTATTTTCCATCTTGGCAATTCTACCCTGAAATGTTATAGTTAGGTTAATGGGGAATATGGAAGTGACTCAGAGATGTAACTCCCTGGTGCTCAGAGCCTATGCAGTCATTTACACTAGGTCATCCTGATGCTCAAGGGCAGTGGCTGTTAGAAATGCTGCCACTCCAAAGTTGGAAGTATTTTATATCCATTTTGCATAGACAAACAAAAAAGGGCAACAAGGATCAAGTCGTGTTCTGTAATATCTCCTGATATATGCCTTATTATTAAACTGCACTGGGAATGAGCAATTTTGTTAATACAGGAAGACAGTTTGAAGAAAATACATGAACTCTTTAGAAAATACTACAAAGTGAAAATTACATGTTTAATACTAATTAGGAAATTCTTAGGAGCATGAATAGTTTAGGTGTAACTTCAGAACTGGAAAATAAGCATACAAATGTTCTCTATGGGACATTATGCTAAAATGAATGGAATGATAATTGTCTAAACATTTCTGAATTCATTAATTTGCTGCTGCAGTTGCCAGAAATTTACTAAGAAAATGGAGAGAGAAGAATTAAAACAGACAATTAAATTAAGGAATTACTTAGAAGCAGAACAAATCTCAAATGGCACCTCGTGTACTTTGAGCTTACAAGTCAATAGAAGGTTTGTGGTTTCCAAATTTGCAGCTGTGTCCCATAGCAAACTATTTGGCACAGGTATCTCATCTCTCTGAATGAGGTGTCCTGCTACCTAGAGAGATCTTGGAAAAGTCAAGAAACACAGAAGAGTTCACTTTACCAAATGGTATTTGTTCTATTTTTAAAAACAAACAAATGAGCAAAACAGTCTTTGACTGTGAAGATTCTTTTCTTAGCTTTTTAGCTTTTTTATTTCAATATTTGTGAGATTTCAGAGAAAAATGGTATTGTTGAGAAGAGGAATGTTGTGATAACAGAGAGATAGATGGCAGGAATACCACAATAAATGTTCTTCAGGATTAGGCTAACGCTTAATAGAGCACACGATTTGGTTTTTGACTGTGGCAAATAATATGAAGCTGACCATTTCTGTCTGCTCATTCTTCTAATTCCCCAGGATTCACCACCATTGAGTTAGGAATACTGGAGGCTACGTTCTTGCTTATTCCACTTGCTATCTGTTTATTCTGTTATGCAGAAATTTTAACCTGAGACGCTATCTGCTGTCCTCAGTCTCCCCTGGTAACAAGTTCCCAAAGTTGTGTAAAGTTGTTCTTCATCTGTTCAAACTTACCTTAGTAAAACCCATTGTCTCAATATTCTTATACTGTGAGATTTAGTGAATCACAGATATGCATTCAACTTAACACCACGTACATGATTTCATGCTTTTGTTGGTCATGCCTACCCTCACAATATTTCAGGATTTCCAGCTTTTTTTTTTTTTTTTTAATTAAATGTGAAGCAGCTTTTGTGTGCCTTGGATCATATACTTGTAGGGATGTGGTATCCACTACCTCTGTGGGTAATCTATTCCAGTGTGTCATCATCTCATTAAATGACTGCCTAATTTTTCTTAATTTAAAACTAAAATGTAGCATCTCAAAACCCTGACCATCAGTTTACAACAGTTCACTGGGGCTCAAAGATCTTTTCTCCGTACAATGTCTGAAAAACACAGATGTTGTGCAATGTGTGAATATTAAGCAGGTAAGATGAAAAGTCTCCCTCCAATCCTACAACCAGGCTTTTTGTTCTACTGGAGAAACAGAAAAAAGCTAAAACAATTGCCAAGGGCTTGCACACATGTAATCACATGCAGCCAGTTCAAAACAGTGCTGACAACACATTCATCCTCAAAATAACAATGGTACAAACAATCACATTCATCTTTTGCATGCTGGAACTCATCACCTCTCTGCTTTTTTGTGTGAGTGAGCAAGCAGCCAGATAGCTGCCTCATTATGACTAGGGGAAAGAAAAGGTGAGGGAACCAAGCCTTTGAAGAGATCATAGTGTTTTAGCAAACTTTTTTTGGAAGTGGGATAGGAGTGAAGAGCTGTTCTTCATTTCAGTACTGGCCAGGTGAAAATGCATTTGCTGTGCTCAAGTGTGGATTTGTTGCTTCATGTTTCCTGGAGGTGAGCAGGAATAAAAAGATCAGACAAAAGCAGAGAGTTTCTTTGAAACATTCTGGTCGTGCAGGGAGAAGGCTGTACCGATCCTGCCTCCTGAAACTGTCTAACTTTGGGCTTTTCCCTCCTTCCAAAGGTGTTTGGGTTTCCTCAAGGCACAGGGTGCCTGCAGAGGAGAGCAGAATGAGGAAAAGGGCTGCACTGACCCCTCACAGTCCCATTGCAAGATATAACTCATCCTGGAAGCAAAGTAACCGAAAATATTGATAAAGAAAACACTGGAATCTTATTTATATGTAGGGTGACTAGCTATTTTATTTACTTGAGTTTTTTATATAACCTATTTAAAAGGGAAGTGTTTTTCCAGTTGATTTTACAGAGGCAGAGATTACACTGATGTAATTATCTGTTTCTATTTCTGCCAACACTCTCTGCATGTTAATATTTTAATGTTTGTAATTTTCATAAAAGAAGGATGTGCAGCATGCCATCTCATCTCCCACAGACTCAAATTCTCTCCAGCCTTCATGCACTGCCTTTCTGTACTCCCTGGCAATAAAGGTTTTTCTCAATATGGTAGCATGAATCACTGTTGATGAGCATAGCTAATAATGTCATATTCACAGAAGGCAGAAGCAACATCTCTTATTTTACTAGTGTCCTCAGGACATGGTTCAGCAACCATGGATAAGAGTGAAAAAGATGTAGAAACTAGGCACACTGCTGAGCATAATAAGAACAAAAAAATAAGGCAAAATCCCAGAACAGATTTGAGGATGTCCAAATATTAGTCCTATCAACATACCCCATGCTGTCAAAATAGAGAACAAAAGGATATTCATTTCTGCATATTCTCCTCTTCCTTGTTGCCACATATGTTGTACTACTGTGTTGTGCTTACCATCCATATGGCTCCAGACACAGAAGGATACGCTTACCAGCGTCCTGCAATAACACACCATCTCAAAAGATAATCTGGGACCAGTAATGTGGTTGTTTTATAATTACACATTTAGTCACAGTAACTAGGATGCATGAGGGCAATTTCTAACACAGTACTGGTACTTTGTATTTTTTGAGCATCAGTGATCAAAATGTTAGCAATCTGAACAGAAGTTAAAAGTCTAATAATTTTGTTACCACATCTTGGCACTGGACTGAGTTTTCTGATTGTGTATGTACTATGATTAATGGGCATAAATACAGAAATAGGGTATATGGATTTCAGATTATTTGTTTTGGCAATCAGCATCTATTTTTAAAAAACAAATCTCTCCTTTTCGGCTTGTATGTATCCTATTACTTATGCTTAGATATTCCAAAATCACTGCCAGTCAAATTTCAATGAATGTCATTCAAAATTACGGGAAACACAAGATATGGACCTGTACTTTGCATGTGCATACAAAAAAAAAAAAGACAAAAACAAGCAACCAAGATCAATGCTGAAAGTTTGTCAGCATAAATTCAGCTGTGAATCAGCACTTATCCAGCATTTGAGAAGACTAGGCTGCATTTTTACATAGACAATTATTAGTCTCAAGTATATATATCCAAGGTTAGATAGTACAAATGCTACTAGTTTTGTTGTGTTGTGTTTTGTTTTGTTTTTTTGGTTGTTGTTTTTTTTTTTTTCCAAGCCAGTAGATTAGCATCAATTAGTACACGTGGGGTAGAGATGTGTTACTGAAATCAAAACCGGAAAGGTTCTCCTAAAAACAAATAAAGCAAAACAACAACAAAAGCAGAAAATTTAATTTTTCCTGTCTGAGAAATGTTGTCCCAAATTGTATGTGAGTTCCTTTGGGAATGAAACTTTTGGATGTAAAATGCAAAATGTAATTTTCCTACCTCAAGCAGGTAAGTTTTCCTATACAAGTGGGAGTAATAATTTTATAAGAATATTTAATGTAAAAATGTTAAAGATTTTTCTGCTGTTTAGGTTTTCTGGGATATTTATTTTTTTGCCTAGTTTATTACACTAGTAGGACACCATGTTGTTTGGTGGCATTTTTCTACATCAGAAAGATATTAAACACATCATTTATTCACTTAAAGTTTGTTGATTTTTTTTTTTTTTTCCTGAACTTCATATTGAGAAATAAAATTTCTCTTTTATATTTGCAGTATTTAAAAAATAAGCACTTAATTTTCTTTTCAAGCTTGCCAACCTATCAGTTTGGCTAGATGTCAAGCATTCTTGTGTTTGTAGAGAAAAATAAAGGCAAAAGCAAAATATATTTAGTTTATTCACATCTTTTATGCAAAAGCTGTAATAATGTGCTTCTGAAATTATTGTATTAATTGAGAAAGCATAAATGCTAATGTCAATTTGAGAAGCAGCAGGTATTGTGCCAATTCAGAATTATAACTTACCTTCAGAATAATACTCTTTTATAATCTAGTGCAGTGTTCATTGGATTCAAAATGAGTTTCTGAAATGCAAGAGGTTCTATTTCTTGTGTAATAAGTGCATGCATAGTATCTGTGGAAAAGCATAAGAACAAACATCTAAGAAAATACAACCTTCCCTTTCACAGATATTCCAGTAATAAATAAAAATACACGTGATATATTTTTAACTAGAATGTATTTTTCTCATCTGTAGCTAACACTTACATGTTAGCTCTGCACTCTTATTTCTGGAGTTGAAAATGTCTGATTCTCTAGGTATTTGATTCTCAAGGAATCAAGCTGGCTCATATCCAACTTTTCATCTACCAGAGCCCACAAGTCCTTCTCTGCAGGGCTGTTATCAATGAGTTCTTCTCCCAGCCTTACGTTTGTCCTTGTTGGATTTCATTAAGTTCTTGTGGGCTCACTTTTCAAGCTTGTCCAGACACTTTTAGATGGCATCCTTTTCTTCTACTGTATCAACTGCACTGCACAGCTTGGCGTCATCTGCAAACTTGCTGAGAGTGCACTTAATCTCACTATTTAGCTCACTAATAAATGATTTAAAATGGTAGAGCTACTTAAGTTCTACAGATGATGTCTTCACAACAACAAATTTTTATTTACATGGGAAGTCAATGTTTTGGGTTTTTTTGCATTGACTTAGATACCGTGGAAATAATCAGTTCCAGAAAACAGTCCTGCATTCTTGAGATACTGTGTACCATTTTATTTGGAGGAGCACCAGTGAGCTTAAATTCAGAAATTACTACAGGCTTACTAAAAGTTAAATTGACATCCATTTCTTGAAGTCCGTTACAGACGGTGGTGCTTTTTGAAAAGTGAATTTCATTGACATGAGCAAGAAAAACAGGCACAAACACTCATCTGTGCTAAAGCTCACTATAAAGAAGGTCTACAATGAAAATAGGATAGTTCATCAACAAGATTTCCTGGTTAGCAGCATGTATCAACCATTTTTTTGAGCCCTTCAAAGCTAATTTCTGTTAACCAGCTTCATTCTCAAGTTATCTATTCTTCCTTGTCTCCAGACAGGTGCAGACTTTCCTGAAGGGAAAACAGAGAGGAAGAGCTGTGAGGGCACTTTGCAAGCAAGATGTGAAAATGTCTTTTGATGTAGGCTGTACTGCTTCACTTCAGGATACAAGTGAGCTGGGCATGCTTCCAGTGGGCTTAATCACAGATGTTTTATTAGCTCAACTTCTCTCTCAGAGTCTTCAGGTCAGTCCAGCTATTTGCTGATGATATGATGTGAGCAGCACAAGTTCTGGACTAGCAGCTGCGTCCAGCTCACAGTCCTCAGATGGTCACTCAGACTATCTGGAGATGTTTCATACCACAATCCAAGTCACTCTGCTGTGGTGCTCTTCAAAACCCTACTGAACTCTGAGGGGTTCTTGATCAAGAAAATGTCCTTGGCTGAAAGACAAAAAGCAGCAAATTATCAAAACCTGTTGTGCATCCTTAAAGAGAAATTTTGGTGAGAAGTGATCTTGCAGGGCTGCAGTGAACACCCAAAGGCATTACTAAAAATGTTGAAAGCTTGCCTCATTTTTCAGGCAAGGGTAAAGATTTTACCTCAAGGCTATGTTCTCTGACATTTGGTTTGCTTTATTAATTCTGCTTGATTTATATACTATCTTTTAGGTATCTTCGATTAGCATTTATGTTCTTTCTTGAGGATGATTTTATGGGTAGAAAAGACCTATCACTATCTTTTAATAGACTCTTCATAAGTTATTTTGTTGTGGATGAAACATTATAATACTGTAATTATTTAAGTATTGTGTCAAAGCTTTCTGTATGATAGCTGGATTAATTAATAAGTAAATTTTCAGAACACGAAGATGTGAGCCTATGTTAAATTAATTTAATTAGTGTAATCCCAATGGCTGTTTGCCTTGTTTTATATGCATTCCTTCTGCTTTAAATTATTTTTCAAATTCCAGAGAAACAGAGAATAAATATATTTGAATTACAGAGATGTTGCATTTATATCCCTGGAAATTTTAATAGGATGAACTTAAAAGGCTTACAGTCAACACTGTAGTTTGGAATTCATTTTCTAATTTATTTAGGGAATCTATGACATGAATTTCTTTCCTTGGGAGGGAGGGGAGTTAAAGAAAAAAAAGAAAAAAAAAAAAAAGAGGTATCAATTTTAAGACATTTGCTTACATAGTTAAGATTAATTGTTAAATTAGCTACTTAATATACATCTAAATTGTGGGTTGGAGTAGAAACATATTCACATATGCTTGTGCTCCTGAAAGATATAAAGTTTAAATTATTTTGTAAGAAGATATAGGAAAAGATTAGAAAGATTCTGTTGGATTGCAGGATGTAACAGAACGGAACAGAACAGGCAACAGGTGAAAAGTGCTGAGGAGAAGCCCCAGATTGGGGACAGCAGAATGATTATGGTACAGAGACAGTTAGTAGCATTCATCAAAGTCCTGGGGATGAAAAACAAAACAACTATATCAACTGATCTTTTTGATATGATATTTGAAATGTCTGGAGAGTTTCAGAAGAACAAGAGGGAGACTGCAGTGTATCTGGAGGACTGAATATGAGTAAGTGTTCAAAAGTAGTAATGTGAGACTATTTTGAAACTGCAAGGGAAGATTGCCCTGCTGAAACAGAGAGGAAAATTTGCAGAAGGAAAGAAAGTGGGAGATCTTAGAGAGAGAAGAATATGCAAGTCCACTGTTGACAGAATTATACTATTTGAACAAGACAAGAAAAATACAAGATGTTACAGAAATGCAAAGATGTTCCTATTGCAAAAAATACACGCGGAGATGATCTGCACAACTGTGAATACTGGAAAACAAATTGTGAGGGAAGTAGCTACTGAATTATCTCCTCATTGTTTCCTTTAAAAATGCAGTGCATGTAAGCAACCTCATAGAGAACATATTCACGGGTGCAACACCTTCTGCAAACAAGAAAATAACAGAGGAAAAGATCTCATCATCCTGTACCCTGAGTCTGTCTTTCTGAAAAGTAACTGCGCTGATTATGTAGGGAGACTGGGACTTGATTCTGTTCTCATCTCTGCTTACCCCATCGTGATATTGTGACTTACCTGTCTGAAAGTAATGCTTCTGCACTGAATAGAGTATCTAATCAACGTTCAGACATTCTGCTCTTTTTTCTGTTAGTGTCCTCCCAGAGGGTCCCTGGGGGCTTGCTGTCAAATGTTGATGTGTGCCTGAGGAGAGGCTCCTGGATACACCATTGTCTCTTCAGCACAACTTTTCTTCTTTTACGTTTCCATTTACATTATGCGGAATGAGATTTACTGTGACCAGCAAAAAAAATACTAACAACTATCCTAATAATGGAAAAATGCCAGAGCATTGTTTTTTATAAACCAAGTAAATGAAGTGCTACTCTTAAAAATAGAATGATGCCAAGCATGGTGTGCTTAGAAGAAGTAGTCTGTGGCAAAATATAAATCTAAGATGAAGGGACCAAAGAGCTGGTGCTTACAGAGGTTCTTTTATGAAGATTTAAAACCATGAAAAACTGGAAGTGTTGACCGCAAAGCTTTGAGAGCTTTAGATATGCTAACTCTTGTTACTAGATTCCACACAAGTTTTAAGCCAACTTATATTTCAGGCTCTCTTCAGCTTCAGTCTTAAATGACGCAGTGTATGAAGCCTGATTTTATGGCTTTTAATTGCAAAGGATACAACGCAGTGTAAGGTTTTCCCTTTTCTGGCAATTCTCCAGCAGCTTATGGCCTCTGGAAAGAAATGTGGACACAGGGATCCATCAGGGGACAGATGATATAGGGGAGGAGAGTTACAAAAGCTGTAGCAGCTTGGCAATTGCCATGTAATCAGCACAGAACCTGTCCTGTCACCATGCTAAGAGCCATGGCAGTGCCAGGACTTGCCCTCACCACAGCTGCCTGCATAGGCTGCTGGCTTTGGCAACCAAGCGAGCGGGCAATGCGCTGACAACTCTTGGCAAAAGTTCTAGGTAAATATGAAAGCCTAAATGTATTCTTTATTTAAAAATGAATGTATTGATCTTTGTTACCTATTTCAAAACACCATTTTTATGATGTTTCTCAGCTTGGCTCTTGGGTGGCCCTGCAACCATACTCCAGAAACTTAAGTAAGTGTCACTGAGTGCAGTCTAAGGAAGTTCCTGGGCTCTTCCTACTCTAAGAAACCAGTAAGCCTCCAGCCTTTACATCTATTCTGTTGGAAAGTTAGATGTAGAAACAGGCTTAGCACTGGTGTGCTGTCTCAAAGTGATTACTTTTAGATACAAGCACTGACATCTCTGACTAAGAAAGAATCAGGCTTACCCTTTTAAAAAATGGTTTAAGCAAGCCTTTGACCTTCATATTCACAAACCAAAGGCTGAAAACAATGTTGAGCTGATGCTCAAGACTCAGTTTGAACAGAGCACTTTGCAGTTTCAGGATGAATGCTCTCCTGCAGCAGCTGTAAAAAATCACCGAAAGCATTTCTCGCAGCACTCTCAAAGACCATTATTAGAGTACAGAAAACAGTTATTAGCCCTAAAGCCTCTTTTCCCTCACTTAATTTACTACCATGTCTTCCCCAGGGCTCCTGCTGCTGGTTTTCTCAACTTTTAAAGAAATAGTACACGTCTCCATAGATGTCTTTAAACTGACTCTGTGATTGCCTGTATATTACAGCTTCAGAGGCTCTGTGCCTCAGCCTTGGATTCAAGAAGATATCTGATTTTAGATTGTTCCAGTTCAGTTGCTGCAAACGTCTCCTTATATTTTCACTTACTCCAGTTTAATCTTTGATTAAAACTTTCTCAGCTTGCATCAGGAGATTACAAAATTACACTAAATTGACTAAGCAGGGGATAAACCAGCTTAACCAGGATTGTCTTTCAGTGGCCCTAAGCGGACCAATTCAAAATCAATTTAGGTAGACGGTTATAACATTTCATTGAAGGGGAACACAAGTAAGGATATGCAGTAATCCTTCTAATTTGAGGCTAGATTGCTACATGAGCAAATGCCTTACTTTATCAAAGCAGAGTCACCAAGAATACTCTCTGAGCAGCCGCCATTAAAGGATAGAAATGTGTAATTTCCTAGTTAACCCTTTGCCAGTTTTCTTCCTGCATGCATCAGACCCCAGGTAGACTGCTCACATATATATTCCTCACACTGCAGTACATTATATCTATGTAAGGGATGGTGTCCGGAAATCACAGCTGGCAAAATAAGTAGGTAGAGGTATTAAGGATGCAACAGTGAAGAACAAACCCCTGAGCTGAGCAGAGCCTGTTAAGGAGATTGTAGATCAGTGAAATTTTGTCTGCAAGGAGAAATACAGAGACATGATAATGAACCTCTTGGGTAACATACATTTTGCATCATTAGTATCTTTGTGCTTCAATATATTTCTAATAGCATTTTATATGACTCAATTAAAAATGTAGCATCAAGAAATTTCTTCTAGAAAAGAAACCAGAGAATCTCTCTTTTGCTTAACCTTGCAGTATACTAGCTGTTACTCATGATTCTCTGCCTTTAACATTATGAGACTGTGGACAAGAAAACTGACTGACATAGTCCTGAATAGATCAGCAGAACAAAAAGTGTCCTTTTTCCCCCCTATTTATATGATTTCACAATTAATATGAAATGAATACTGTTTATAGCATCTACTCACACATTTTTGAGATAACTGCAAAACTGATGATTACAACATTGTAAGCTTAGTTCCCAAGATAATTAGCATAAACGGGTTTTACTGTAGATGGCAGAACTTTTTGATTATTTTTTTTTATGAAAAAAAAACCCCAGATATAATTCTTCCATATTGCCTACAGTCCTAAGTGAATTCGTGAAAGGAGCGTTCCATTGCCTGTCTGTTTAAAATTATGTCTCAAACACTGAAGAGTGATACTTCACCATCTGTTTCCGAGTTCATGTCAATGTTCCATTCACCATCTTTATCCCACTATCCTATGACAATTTATGGAGAGAAAGTCAAATGTGATCCACAGCGAGTAGAATGCTTTAAAAAAAAAAAAGGGAAAATTTTGTACAAGAGATCTTCAGTAACACGTAATTCTCATAGAAAGGACTTATTTAAATGTGATGTTTATGCAACAACTCATATTTTGTTTCTGCACATTACAGCCATCTGATGGTTTTCAGAGATCCTACTGAGTTTTTAGCTGGTGTCAGCAAGGAGGTCCACCATGGCCATGCTGTATCACAGTGCATACAGCCTTTGCAGAAACATCTTCATCCGTTTCTACATCCTTCGTTCAGTTCATGCAAAAATCTCAACAATACCAGCAACGAACTCCTGAAATTGTTAGCTGACTTAATTAGGATGTCCAATGGCTCTGATCCCACAGTTATTTTGCCCTGCTTCAGTCTAAGTGAGCGCAGGTGATTTGAACGGACTCTAAATGATAGACTAACAGCTGCAACATGCCCTTGATGACTAAGAAGATAGAAGAAGGGCCAGTACATCTTTGCTTCATTTGTTTTATGAAGTATCATCTGGTGTGGAATCCTGTCAGTCTGATAGTGTGACCTGCACGGTATCTTTTACACCATACTTTGTGTAATAATTTCCCAAGATTTGCTGGATACGCTACAATATGTAAAAATCATATATATACATTTATATGCAGTTTATAGATTTCCTATTTCACATCAAGTTAGAAATAATCTTCCAAAAAAATACCAATGCAATTTTTGTTAGCAGTACACGATGCATTTCACTTATCTCTGTAGGTGAGTAATAATAAGCACTTACATAATACATTTATGTTTTCATTACCTGCTGCATTTCATCTTTTCTTAACGAAACACTTAACCTGAAAGTGGAGAATTGGAGATACTGGAAGTTGGTAAAAAACAACCTCAATGCATCATGAGTTTAACTTCTTCATTTGAAATATAAGCTAAATGGGCACTGTTCTGATCTCTTTTTTGTATGTAAGATGATCCCTGCTGAATTCTACTGATTTGTGTATTATCATCACCACAGCACACAGCATTGCAGTGAGCAAGGGTAGGTATTACAGCTCAGGCAAAGCAAGTTTGCGGTATTGACATAAACATGCACCCAGACTCAGAGCCAGAAATGACAGGGGATCACCTGGGAGCTCTTTGTACAATAGTTCACTGGTATTAAAAGTATCAGAGAGGAAGGATCCACAAGAAATAAGGCATTTTTTAAGACTTCTGAAATGCTTTCTTTCGCTTTTTTTTTTTTTTTTTTTTCCCTAAAAGACTGAAAGCAACCACATTAAAATTTTAATTAGGATCGTTTCACTTTGTGTGCACCTTCACATTACTGTATCCTTCAAACTTGGCTGCTCAAAGGCAGTTTGGAACGTAAATCACATTGATTTCAAAGAAACGCAGGCACCAAAATAGCTTTGCAGATCTAGACCCCAGTGCTTTCTCAGCAGCACTGTTTGAAATGGATGGAAAAAGGTGGAAAGAGGCCACGACAAAAAACAGAATCTCAGGTGGTTTAAATGAGCAGTGCTAAACTGTTGTCAGTTCACCTATTTACACACAAAAAAATGTGATCCTTTGAACATAAACTGAGTCTTCAACACTAAGCATAATTTACTGCTGTCACTATACAGAGCAAAAGCAAAAAAGCCACACAAGGAAGAGTGAGAAAAATTTGTTGTTTTAAGATAGCTTCATTACGAAAAAACTAACTCTTATACCATTGGTTGACCTCATTACAATGTTTCCAAAAGCAAACATGTGCAATTAGATTGGTAAGAGCTTGTCATTTCAAGTACGATTTTTTTATCCCTTTCTCCACTTTATCTGATGCTTAAACTTTAAAAAATAATTCTCAAAGAAGCATTACAAAATCTGTTTCCATAGCTGTGGAAAGTTTCAAAGGTAACAGCTGGTAATACACTACAGTGTTATCACTCAACTTTACATTTTCAGAAAATAATTGTCCCAATTACATCATACAATTGAAATAATGTTTTCTAGTTTTCCAAAAGTAATGAATTTATTATAACCATTTTATTAGTCTCCAGTTAGCCCTAAAAACCTATTGCAATGGGGAACTTAGGATTAAATTGTAAATGAGTGGTTGAACAGTCCACAGAACTCATCTGGGAAAGGGTGATTTTCATTAATTACTTTTTTATCCCCTGTGAGACGGAAAGTGTAGAGCTCTGAGTCCAGAGGGAATGCAGCATTCTGCATACTTCACCAATTTTAAAATGAGCTAATTTGTAACAGATAATTCAGCAGGCATGCTATAGAGGTGAGACTTGCACTGCAAGTTATTTTGTGAATAAAATCTTTAATTTTTTTTTTTTTTTTTTTTTTGTCATGACACTCTCACAAACACTGATGTGTTAATAAGACAGAAATCTTTTACCATCATTCGTTATGTTGGCATTGCCCTGGTTCTATGGAGAAGCTGTAGATTTTCTCACAGGGAATGTGGTAATTTGATTAAAAAGTTACTAAATCCAACAAGATTATTAACTTATGTGGTTTCCAGATAAAGAAAAAGTATAGATTATAAAACTGCTTTATAAAATGACTCCTGCAGTTAGAGGCACTAGCAGAAAGCAGTCCACTGGGTTCTCCATGTAGTAGAGCATATAGTTGTATCTGCCCAGGGAATGCTGGCACTAAGGGGAGGATTTCCTGCTCCTTTTCCATGTTGTTTCCTAACAGAAATGAAACATTCCGTAAATTCATTTTAGTTAATGATACAGAGAGCTTGTAGAAGGATCACATACAGTGCATGTTATGTTTACAACTGGATGTGTCTGCAAGTAAAGGTTTCTGGCCAAGAATCTTAAAGAAAGTTTTCTATATGTTCCACTCTTTCAGGTGTCTGGCAGTGTACTGATATCTGATTTCTCTCCTCTTCTTTGTCAGCACTTCTGAATTTGATGCTGTGAGCTGAAGGTGACATAATATATGAATCAAGGATAAATGAAAGGAATCCAGCAGTAAGAGGAGCTTGGAGATAATGAAAAGAAGCAGCAAGCAATCTGGCTCAAAGGAAACAGCAATCGTTTCACAGGTATTTACAGCAGTGTATTGTCTTCAGCATCCCAGAGGTTAAGTTCTTCCCCATAGATGGCAACAGGAGCTCCCTCACTGTTATACACTATGGCTTTTTATTTATAATCACACTGTAGATTGATATGATAAAAGTCAAGTAGTATGTTTTAATTTCTTTGCTAAGTATTTTGGAAACAGTGTATTCATCAGGGAAAATACATTGTAGAATAATGGTTGGACTTGATGATCTTCCAATCTAAACGATTCTGTGCTTCCATGCAGCTGCCATTGGTAACAAAAGCAATGTTCTTGTGTACTTCTTGAGATTTAAAAAAAACCTCGAGCTTACAAACCATCAAAAACCTACTGAGTAGCTTCTGATTGGGAAGATAGAAAGGAGTAATTCTAAACCATGCCTTTGCACTGAACGAGTTCCTCTCACATGTGGACATCTCTGCAGCCATTTTAGATACTCATCAGATTTTAATTTAAATACTTTGAGGCTCTCTGACTATTTCCTAGGACTGCATTACTTTTGAATAGCAGGCATACATCTCTTTCCTCTATTTGCATTGTATTATCCCGTGCTGAAAGGTTACTTCTCCAATTCTGTGAGTTGCACATACTTGCAGTATTTGTACACCACTACTAAGCTTCCACACAAGTGCCTTTGCTTATGAGAGCCACAGGCTGACTATATGGAAAGAACCTTGAAGTTCATCTTACTTACGCCTTCACCCACATAAAACTGTTCCCAGTGGCATATAAGTGCTCCACTCAGTTCAATTTAAAAAAAATTTCATGCAATAAGATTTCTGTTCCTTCCCTTGAGAAGCTATTTCACAGCCTAACAGAGCAGCATGTCCCTTGGACCTTATGAGATAAAAAGTCTGTTCAAAGTGATGAGTACAGTTCCTCCCTCACACAGGGTTTGCTTTTTCCAGTTCTATTAGCTTCCTAATCAGTTTTCTCAGTGAAAGAGCAGAAGGATCTTTGTGGCAATAAGAGGAAAAAGTCCTTTAAAACTATGCCTGCCCTGGTGGAGTACTGCTTGGGATTGCCTGGAGTGGGTAAAACAAAGCAAACAGCAATGAGAAGGCGGCCAAAAGTCGGTGTGCCTGAACCATTCTCTTCTCCAGAACTGTATGCAGGAAAGAAACAAAGTAAAATTGAGATAGCTAAACAAAATCCAAAGGTGATGAATAGAATTCTGTGCTCTAGCTCCTGGAACTGTGAAGCAGCCTCTCACCATTACCATACTGGGAGAGTCTAGGAACTTCTCTAAGTTACAGCGGTAGCTGTAACTACCGCTATCGGATTGCAGGTTTCAAAGACACCTCATTCACCCCAGTTGACAAGCAACAAGGCCTAACAGCCCACTTGTTACTTGTCCCCACAACAGGACGTAATGTCTCCACAACGGGTCTCTTCATCATTCTGAAGCTTTTCCTCTTAACACCTTGGTTTCTCTCTCTTCCTATCTGCAGGAATCCTCTCATGCCACGGGATCTCCATTTCTGGATCCCTCTCAGTTCTCCCTGTCCTCTTGTCCACATTGCAGTCACTATTCTTGTCAGTTCTGCCTGCCTCAGAGTCCCTCCCCCAGAGCATTTGTTGCACCAGCAGAAGCTGCACCACTGCTATCAGGACTCACCTATGCTGCATCACCATTGCTGTGGCTTTGAAAAGGCTAAGGAGTAGGATTATGCTAGCAATCCAGTACCCTGAACTCAGGTAGATCTGTCCAAGAACAGAATTGCTACAGCCAAGGATATAATTATTATATCAGATCTAAATACGTATATATAATATAATGCAAAACAGGCACTTATTTTATGCAAGAAAGCTATTCAGATATTCTAAGCATTAATTTCACAGTGAAATTTTTCTGCTAGATAGATGTGTACCTGTTCCAAAAAAGGCTGAGAGGGTCTTCACCTTCCTTAGATTAACTGTCCTTTTAGCAAATGGTGAAATTCAGCCCTATGTTTTAAGAAATGTGAGTTAAAATTCAGCTCCTAAATTAAAGTGTATATCAAGCTGATAGAAGTAGCCATAGATAACTCACATTAGAACTTGTGGTTTTCTGACATAAGTAACACTGAGTTTATGTCAGTAAATGAGAGAACTGTCCTGAAGAAAATATTTTAGCTCATCTCTAACTTTGATATACTTGACTGTCACTTGCACTCAGCTGTTCCTCCATATCAGCTGATATATACATATATATATATACATAAAATCTTTGAATAGGTAAGTGGAACTTCAGTCTTAGTCATATATACATAGGTTGCTCTGAAATTAATGCCCCTGTGTGTGTGTGCATGCATGTGTATATATACATGGAGAGATATGTATAAACAAAATTATTTATGTTCTTCTTGAAGTCTGGTCTAAGAAGGATATTTTTTCTCTCAGTTTTGGTGTCTTAGACACAACCCTCTCAGTTTTACTAATTAGTCTTGCCCCAGCTGCTAACTCCACAGGTGATGAGACACTCTGCTTGTCTGCTAAGAAATACAGCTTCTGTAATAGAGAAAAGTTTCCATCTGTGAGAGTCTTAAAGCCTCTATTGGGAGGTTTAAAATAAGTTCTGGGGATCTTGCTATGTAACTTGCCATGTGATAATATCAGAACTTTGAAAACTTTTGCAGTAGAAAATGCTAAATTTTTTTCCAAACTAACATATTAAAAGAGGCTTGATTAGTATGTATATGCATATATACATGTATATGTGTGTATGTATGTATATTTGCTACATGCCATGCAGTTCTTTACCTCTCTAGCTTCCTGGAAACAAAAGAAAACAACAAAAAATTGATAAAGGCCACATTACTAGATATGTGTTATTTTTCCAATAACAGCCACAAGGAATGATTTCCTCAAAGAAATACTGTAAGGAATATTTACTGCATTATTGTTAGAAGTGAGACCAAATGGGGATTCACACCTAGAAAGATGGCTTGATGATGAACCTCAAAAAAGCCATAGTGACATTTTACCTGTATTGATGGGATGTTTTCAATCATCTTTCATCTGCACTGTTCATTAGGAACTGATCACTAGCAAACACAGCTCCAAAGAGCAGTCTGACTTGACCTCAGACACACTGAGCAATATTTCTGGGTTTTTATTTTAAGCAGGTGTGATCGTATATTTATAACATCGACTACTTGCTTTAACTGAGAAAAACAACATAATCTGACACAATCCCTGAAGACCTAACAGTGATGGGGCAGCTGATAAGTGGTGACACTGCTCATTACACTGCTCATAGCTGCAACCGTCCAACAAGTGTTTCTTCCTCCCAGTGGAAGCTCTCCCCCTGCATTGTTTCTTGGGTTTGCTTCAGATTGCTGTCTGTGCTCTCCCTTTTCTTCTACTAGGGTATTAGACCCAGAGAATTTAGGGTAAAAAAGGATCGTTTCTTAGAATATCAATGATAAACAAATGTTAAAAAGTTGTCTGGCCCATTCATGTGCATCAAAGCAGAGTCTGTATCTCTGATGATTAATGTGCTGGGTAATTTGGTGCTCTAAGAAGATCACCAAAGATATTTGGTGATGCCATCTCTCCTAAAGGGTACTGTATGGTAATTATTGAGTCACAGCCTGAACCACTGATAGAGTACCTGGGGAAAGGACTGGGTCAATCCTGGGAGCACAAGTGAAGGTAATTCAGCTGTGTGACAGAAGGAGTGAAGCCTGGATGTACCTCTCTTAGACTTCATTTAAGGGCTGACTGCCGCTGGGGAAGGACCTTCAACCAGAGATCCTTTCTTTGTGGAGTTTTCTATATGAGCCCAGATCTTCAGAGATGGGTGAGCACTTTTCCTTTGTAATGCTTTTCCACTGTACTGCTTCCTTTGTCTTTACACCTGCTGTATCGCCATTCCATTGCATTGATCTTTCTGATCATTACAGATATAGAAGATACAACCTCAGGTTTTCCTTTTACATCACAATTTCTGAACTACTAACCATTCCTGTTTTACCTTTCTAACATGTAGTAAATTCTTCTGAAAATTAAATTAAATTGCTTCTCAAAAAGCAGTACCCAAAGCTGTCTGTAGCACTCCTACTGAAGCCTTACCTGTTCTGAGTAGTGAAGAGTTATCTTGTTCTGAGTTAGTGAAGAGTGGTTTTTATGTGCTACATTCCTGTTTCTGCATTCAAGTAGAGATGTTGTCTTTCTCACAAGTGTAACATTATTGACTCTTATTTAGTCTCCTAGTCAATCTTTTAGATCTCTTTCTGTGAAACCGATGCTCTTACGTGTAGATACTTCTGTAAAACAGTTTTCAATAGATTGTGCTAAAAATCTGAACGGTTATTGACTGTAAAAGTAAAAAGGGTTGTGTTTATAGAACTTAATACAAAGAAATTAAAAGGAAAAAAAAGGTGATAAACACACCACTTCTGAACTTATCCTGCCCATGTTATAAGGCTGAACACTTCCTTATTTGCTTACAGTGATGTTATGGTTTATGTTAGATTTTTTTTCTAGGACCATGTTAAATGAGTTATTTGTGTGAGGATGTTGCTATAAAACAAAATCCAGTTCCCTCCGACAAAAAAAAGAAAAGGAAATCAACATATTCTGAACAAAAATAATGAAATAACATGAAATATTTCATTGAAATTTGAGAAAGCAGTAATTAAATATTGTGCCAGATCTTCTCATCAGAGAAAAGATTGAAGGCACAGGCATTTTTGAATTGATCTTACTGCATTAGAAAATCTTCATAAAAATAAAAGCAAGCAGAACCTACAGGAAGAGGTTGCTACTGTAAGAAGAGAGCTTAATATGTTACTTTGAAGATAACAAATTTCTTAATGAAAAGCACAAGGTGGAGATTCTATGGAGAAAATAGCCATAAACCTGATAATGTCCCCTCAGCTTACAGAGTGAGCCCCCAGGAGCACTGGCTAAGCTAACTGAAATTAAAGCAGCCATTAAACACTTTTTGACAGTATTATGTATTACACTTAGGGAAACAGAGCTCATCTCAATGACATAACAGCAAATTAGAGTCCCCTGCTTTCATAATTGTAAATTCTTTTTTTCTTTTTCTTTTTTTTTTTTTTAATCTTCTGCTGTTCCCTATTTATTTGAGATTCCAGCAAAAGCAAATCTCCAGGGCTAGATGGGTATAAGATCCACTTCAGTAAAGCCTTAAAGCAGTTGAAAGGTAATTCCTCCATTTCTGGCTTTCTTTTAAAAATAATTAAAAAAAAAAAAAAAAAAATCATGACAGCATTTATCATTAAACCTATGTGATGACATTTCTTATCTGTTATGTAAAAATACCTGCCTTTCTGAAATAAGTTTTCTTTAGTGTATCATGTAGAAAAAGATAAAACCTTACAGGGATAACAAGTCCAGTTCTTATAAGCACTTCTGTGGTTAGAGTTGAATTCCCTGCATCTGAAATTATTCTAGAATAATTTTTAATTAAAAACAAGAAAATAAAAAAAATATCATTGCCTACTACAGAAGCAGGCCAGAAAGCAATAAGCAGAAAAACTCTGAATTAAAAGGTCAGGTCGTTTTACTTCGATTAGTGGTGAGACTACCTGCTCTCAGTAAGGCCATGAGAATAGCATAACTTGAGCAAATGGTCATATTTTAGCAGCAGAAATAATTGGGATATTTGTCTGAGTTTTATTGCACTCCTGGGATGAGTAGATAATGTGGGAGATGCGAATAAATATATGAAAAACAGTAGAGGTCTATTTGAACAAGTAATGGTTTAAACATTATAAGTCTTTTCATTTTCCAGTCTTGACTTGAGAAGCTGTTACAGGCTGAATGGTTAATATAACCTGTGTACACTGTAAGATCATAATGATAAGCAGATAGGACTGACAGGTGACAGAGGGAACCAGGATCCTCTCCTGGTGCTCTTACGGAGATCCTCGTGGATCAAGGATCCTAAAAAGGACAAGAAATGTCAATCACCAGACACTGTTACAAACAAGGAGAAACAATAGGTTTTTCCCAGTCAAAAATAAGTTTATTTTTGAGAAGTTTGATAGCTTTCATTCATTTTCTAATACAGTATTCTAGATTCTCTACCTTACGTAAAAGATCATGAGCCTTGACTGTCATTTGTGTTATCAAAGATTTTGATCAGCTCTCAGATTTTTAGTGAAAAACAGATGCAGCGCTAAATATTTCGCCTAATGATATTGATTATTAATTTGAGAAAAGATAAGTATCAAGCATAAGAATTTTCAGAACTTTTGTATTAGGAGCTTAAATACTGCAGGAAAGCAAAAAGGACACAGCATCTCACTTTGCAAATCAATCAGTGCTTCAGAAGTTTTCTCTCGAGTATTAGCTATCTTTTCCTTACCTTTTGTATTTACACAAGGAGATGGAAGGATGAGAAAAATCAGAAGGCTATTTTTTTTAGGAATCCAGTTTCATCTTCTGAAAGGAAAAGATGACACATAGAAGTAATGACTTTCCTTTCAGGGCTTATCGTTCCAGTTAATAATTTCTTACTAGCACAAGCAACATTGTCTCCTGGGGAAGGAAAGTGTTAGAGGCTGGGCACCTTGAGCTTTCCTCCTTCCCTCACTCTCTTCGATCAAATTACACTGGAGCTTTTCAATGTCCAGTTTCACATTTGGTAGCTTACAACTGGAAAAGAGAAAGGCACATGCTCATAATGTTTTAAAAAATAGCTTTCCATTATTCCAAGCCCAGTCCTGTCATCAAGACTGTAGAAACACATTAATACAATCCATTAATTATTGCTTATTCACTGTTAACTCTGTGGTGGAGTATTATTATTTCATATTCCATTATTCCTATGGAATACATAAAAGAGCTCTAATTTGACACTCACATTTTTTTTTTTTTCCTTCCCCAATTCAATAGCACTGAATATGAAAATACAGATGGAATTTCACTCTCTCAGTTTGCAGATGTTCTGTATTTTCCCTCCGTGAATAAAGCACACCAAGCCCAAGTGCTGTTCTCTGAGCTTATGCTCAAGATGGAGTCAAGCAGGTGCTTTTACAGACCCTCTTAGTTCACGTGCTTGGCCAACAGCTGAGCCTGGCAGGACCCTTCTCTTTCCACCTGTAAAGATCTTGTATAGCTCTACCAGATGAAGAACAGAAGTTTAAAATGAAGAGGAAAGGAAAGTAGGTATGATTAGTTCTTCAAACCACATTTCTTCTTCTGAATAAACCCCTTCAGTCTTCTCAAAGCTGAGATTCAGTTGTTAGTAATTTCTTTTTTATTCCCACTTAAGAAAGCAGGAAAAAGGACCTACCACATAATTCACAAGGATGAATTCAGTAATAGTATATGTGGCACTGCAATACATTTACACTTCCAAATTGCCTGAGGACAGAAGAGGCCTCTGCGGAAAACCAAAGTCTAAGGTTTTTTTGGAAGCTCATATTGTTGCAAAGCCTTCTTTGTTCTCCTGCATATTTATTTCAAGCAATAAGAAGAGGAAGAGAGAAAACAGGAGAAAGAACAGGGCAGACATGAGTAAATAGCTGCAAGTGTGCTGCTGCCACCCACACAAGCGGATTGTTAAAACAGATTGTTACTTGTTAAAGCACTTAAAGAGAGTGGTGCTGCAGAGGTTTAAAAAAAAAAAAAGACGACTACAACAACAACAGAAATGCAATAAAACAATCCCTGGAAGTAGTGGAATTGTGGAAAAAAAGGTTCAGATCCATTTCAGGGCAGTGCAGATCTGACTTACCAGAGAAAGTGTGGTTTTCAGATTGCTGGTCTTCAATTTCTTATATCACTGTGCAGATCCTACGCTGAGGAGAGCGGAAGGGCTTCATTCTGCTAGAGCCCTGGTCTTCCTGCTTCGTCATCCAGCTTACAACAGGTTGTTCCTCACCCAGATTATGACTCTTTTTCTCAAATTGCCAACATATGGGAATGTAATATCCAAAATTTCTGTTTTCATTTTTCCTGCCCCAAACCACTTCTCCTCTATCTCCAGTGCAAACACCACACATGAAACATGTGAGAAAGTCTTATTTCTGTTCTTTTTATGGCATGTAGCACAGCATACATGGCAAACCTCCTACACAGGTTTTCATGAGGTTAGTGATTTTTATCTAAAATCATTATTTTTTGTGCTTTGTTGGAAATAATTTGCCTACTTTGATAATTAAATGAGAAATGGACTTCTGTACATGCCTTACAGTTTAAAAATATTTCTATAATAGCTTTGTCTCATGCACTTAAAATCTGTGTGAAGATTGTATCAAGCTCCTATTTTATCAAGTTATTTTGTTTAAATTTTTTTTGCAGCAAACATTCATATTCTAAAGCACTTGTAATTAAACTGTAATTTCAGAGATGGTTCCAGTTCAGAGAAATACATTTGTAACTATATTAACCTCTTACAGAAACACCACCATAACTGACTAAGGCAGTATTATAGAAACTTATTGCCATTTAGTTCAAATATGATCACTGAAATTTTAAGGGTGTAACTGTAGCTGGGATTTGATCTCTCATTTATTTCTTTTCTCTTTCGCCATACATATGTTTTGCATTTCTCTTAGCCTGGATAACAAGCATAGACTTCTGAGTTTCATATTTTCATTTGTTTGTTTAGTTCAACGACTTTTGTGCTTACATTGCAAGACTTTTTTTTTTTTTTTTTTTTAAATTCTCTTTCCATTAGGATGTTTAAAGAAAGGAAATACTTCTGTGGTTCTAGATTCCATTAAAGGTTAAACTTATCCAAAAGGTTAACCAAAACTGACCTTATGTTGCCATTAAAGCTTTGAATGTACTCCTAGAATTGTTTGTTTCATTTGTTCTCTTAATTGTACAGCCTAGAGTCCTCCAGGTTGTCTTCAAAATCCTCAATATTGAAATGGATAGAAAAGTCAGGACAATTTTATTAACTAATGAATTCCTGGATAAAAGAACAAATAAACGAGAAAAGCCTGCAAATGATAAGAGTAGCTTGACATTCATTTCCCTTATTTTCCAGAAGTCCTCTTTACAGGGCTTACTCCAGCCTTCTTTATGCAGTGCCCTCTATATTTTATGACGTTGTGTTCACAGTTTCTACTGTCATGTTTTCTCTTGTCCTGCTCCTACTGGCTGCAGACATCTTTTAGCTGCCAGTGATATTACAAATCAGGAACTAGACAAAATCGTAGTGGTGTTTGTTTGTTTTGCAGCAGAGGTGAAAATAAATGCAATTTTGATTTCTGAATTTGTCCCATTTATACTACTGCAATTAGACATGGGTATTTTTAATAGCATCTATTATGAGAGCATCAAAGCATTTTGTGTTGTGAAGGATATATCAAATGTACTGCAAGAAGGAAGATCCTTTTTATTTTAATCTTGTTTATTCAAATAAAGTAAGCTTGTGGCAGATTCATTTATGTTCCATTTGGCTGCTATTTGGCATATGCCTTTTCAGTAGCAGGGTTTTGCTGAACATTGTTAAACTGGGAAGATTTGGGCTTAGCCAGATCTATTGTAGAACCCTGTTCAACAAAAACATTTTTTTTCCTTCCCCCACCAGTTTTTCTTTTCTTTTTACTGCAGGATATAGGCTGGACTCCATCAGGCCCTGTCTTCACTGAAGAATAGGAAACATGGATGTGAAGACAGAAATAATTGTCTACTGAGGTTGAAAGATAATGAAGATCTTGACTGGCTTGCAAGTCTGATTGGCAACCAAGGTAGGTGCCAAGCATATGTATCACAAACTAACGCTGATTATCACTGACATGCTCTGGAGAGGATACATACAGTATTTTAGACACAGCTAGCCCAACGTTAGCTATAAGTCATGTTTATTTACTATTTCGCATGGGAAAACATTACTTGAAAACTCTTTACTTGAAAACACTTTAATTTTGTGGAGAACTGCCTAACATTTTGATCTAGGTATAAGACACATAAATGAAAAGTCCTGGGACATATCTCAGATTTGTACTAACTGAAATTTGTGAAGGTTAAGGACTTGAATGTTCAGATATATGAAGTTTTGTTAGACTTACATTATGGTGGTATGAGCCTGTGCATGTCATGGAAGCAAATAATTTTCTAAAAATAAATATGTTTATTCCATTCTGTGAATACTTTCCCATTTTTCCTTCAAAAAACCCAAATTTTATGTTTATCTCATTGGATTTGAACTTATAGTCAAAATTACATTTGAAATATGATGTTAATAATCGGCAAGACTCACATTCCTGCTAATGCTCCTCTACAAGGAGAAAAGGGCATGCAACCAATCTCTGATTCCTGGTTTTTCTTCAAGAGGTGATTCAACTTCTATTTTACTATGACTTATTTTATAATACAAAAAACCCTTATTTTATAATACAAAAACCTTTTGGTTCAGTATGGTAACTAAAGAAATACAGGGCTCATGAGGACCCTGTGTTTTTCAACAGTGAGATGTCAAAATTTTGGCACCTGATCACCGAGGGGAATTTGTAATCCTAGATTTGGCACTCCATTCATTGCTTGGAGAGCAGTGTGAACTTGTAGAAGCACATACACAGAAGCCAGCAAGCTGGCTGCAGAATCAGGTACTGCTAGCCCATAGGAAATTGGAGAAGAATAGGGACTAAGGAATTTTTCCTCCAAAAAGTGCTGTTTCTAATTTTGGACTGGTTAGAAATTACACCTCTTTCGTAGCCATGAATCCTTGGACTGAAGTATTGGAGTCTTTTTTTTTTTTTTTTTTGCCAGAAATGGAAGAAAGAAAAGTGGCTGTTTTTCTCCTTCCCTCAGGCCTCAAGTTTTAAAATTCAGTGAGTAGATAAAGATTCAGAATGACTCAGAAACATGGCAGCTTTGATGCTAACCTGAGATATTTAGATGCAACGCTCTTATCTAGTGAATTCAGAAATACATTAACAGGAAGCAGAACATATGAAATTTACTCATTCCATGTGTTAAAAGCAAAGGGAACTTTCTGAGGAATGAAATTTGTTCAGATTTCTACTGCAGATTGGGCAAAGGCATGGCTCTGAACTGAGGCTCTGATCCCTCACTTTCTGTTCATCTCTACTGTCCAGGCAGGTTTGAGTGCTGCTTCAGGGCCATCCTGGTTGCTGCCAGGATCCCAGTAACGTGCTGCATGGAAAGCTTAGGCTCTCAGCGCAGGATTGCAGTTTGCCTTGGCTCATTGATCCAGTCTATCCAGGTCCCTCTGTAATGCCCTTCTCGCCTCAAGCAGATCAACACTTCCTCCCAACTTGGTGCCGGTTGCAAACTTAATAGAATCATAGAATCATTCAGATTGAAAAAGACCTAAAAGATCAAGTCCAACCATGACCTAAACATGCTACCCTAACTAACAAACCTCTGTTAAATCACATCCGTGAGCATCACATCCAAACAGCCTATAAACACATCCAGGGATGGTGACTCAACCACCTCCCTGGGGACCCTATTCCAGTGCTTAACAATCCTTTCTGTACAGAAGTGTTTCCTGATATCCAACCTAAACTTACCCTGGTGCAACTTGAGGCCGTTTCCCCTTGTCCTGTCATCAGTGAGAAGAGATCAACCCCGCTGTTGTTGTAAGCACCTTTCAGTTATTGGAAGAGAGTAATAAGGTCTCCCCTCAGCCTCCTTTTCCCCAGGCAGAACATCCCCAGTTCCTTCAGTATCTCCTCATGGGGCATATTCTCCAAGACTTTCATGAGCCTTGTTGCCCTTCTTTGGAAGCCTGTATATGTGAAAAACTTGAAAATGCTGCCTGGTGACTCATGGATATGGAATAAATCTCTCCAGTGACGCTTTCTGTATCATTTAGTTGTCTATGTAAAGGTATAAAGATGAAAGTGCAGTTGCTGGAGAATGTGCTGGTGGAAAATGAGCTATCTGTGCATATATGTGGTGGCTGTGCAGGGCTAAGCACCTGACACCTATTGTACTTAATGCTGCATTTAGGGATTAGATGTGATTTTGAGTTTCTTGTATCCTCCATTTTCTTTTGGAGATATATATATATATATATATATATATTTGTGAGAATATAAATCACTCTAAATAGGTCAGTAATGCTCTACACTGACTTGAAAATAATGGTAAATATCCCATCAACAAGCTCAAAAACAGTAGGGTCCTTGGCCTTTCACAAAATCCCATCTTTGGCAAACTGCAGAGCATTGGTGTTGATAACACTCTGCATTTGTGTCTAACAAACACACCTGAAAATTGAACTAAAATGTCTTCCTTTTTGTTTGTTTGATAGCAATACATCCATATTTTAATATGTTTTTTCTTCCAATTTTTATATAATTTTAAGTCTGGCTCAGGAAATTCTTGTCATATTAAATGCTAAAAATTATTACTCACCCAATGACTGCTAACATAAGAATATATATCATTAATTATGAAAATTAAGCCATCTGCATTCTGGGTGCTGAGCTGTTATTTTTTCCAGTGTTGCCAGAGAGAGATCAAAGTGAATGTTCTCAGACACAGTGGACAGATTCTGGAATTATTATTTTTTAAAACTACAATTAAAATAGAAGAAGCTAGCATCACTGGGAATATAATTTAAAAACCAGAATTCACTTCTGGGCCTGAAGTCACAATGGATCTTCTTTTAGTAAAAAATAAATTAAAAAAAATATTTACTGTTATTTTTCAGTTGGGAGTGAGATTTGCTATGTATAAGAAGAAGCTAAAAGGTAAAAGCTACTTAAGATACAGGGATAGAAATTCCTGTTTCCTCCATTCAAGTCTTTTAGCTTTTTGTATGTGGGATGGAAGGATGAGAAGAAAAACAATGCATGTTTTGCCTTCATATCCAAACAGTCAAAAAAGCCCTTCCTAAAAATGCCAAGGTTAAAACTCAGGAAAGCATTCTGGAGGGCAGAGGTTGTGCTGCCTCTGAACTGGGAGAACACAGTGAAACATCATAGGATTCACTGTAAATAAAGTGGCAAAATCCAATTCACAAACGGGAGACCAAAAATGGTGAGGATAGGCAGGTGTACCTTGGTTACTGTTTTTCAGTTTTGAAAAACAATACACAAGAGAAAATTGAGCATCACAGACAACTGAGCTGAGACCTGTATCCCTACACACTGAACAGTTTACAATTGTACCCATTAGGGAAGGACTTTCTCTATTGTCCCTTGGGCTGAGAAGTTATTGGATCTACTCAGAATGTTATTTTCATCATTTACACACTGCGTTATAGTTAGTATATTCTATAATTAAACAAATTGAAATTATTTTGTCTTTGCCAACAGCTGTGAAATGACTTCTGCTCTTGAAGAGGGGTGAGTTTTAGGCTCGAAAAAAATATCATTCACCTGAGCTTAGGCAATTCTGTCAGCGTGCATTTGGTCCCTCACGATAAGCATGCTTCTTATCTCTAGGGCTATCTAGAAAGAAAGACTACCTGCCAAACCTACCCAACAACCAGTCAGATGACTTGAGCCCCTAGTTAGTTGTATGAGAATGTTTACCATCAACAGTCTTTTGATAACTTAAAAACAAGCAATTAGTTTTTTTGGGTGATGTGGTTCACAGGTTTTCAATTCTCTACCTAGAAGTATAACCTTTTAGTGAGGTTTGCACACTTTTCTCTCATGCATGTGACAATATGCCCAGAAGCTGCAGCATAGCAAACTGAGGCATTTATCTGATAGTTCTGTGGTCGATTTGTCTTGGGATATTAAAATACTCCAGCATTAAATTCAAAGTTTTTTCTTTATACATCATGGTCTTGGTGTTTATTCAGTCTGTGGCTGAATTTCTACCTTTTATAAAAGAAGCGCACTTGCCTAATCATTTAAATAACAGAATGGCCAGTCAAGTGTGCAGAATGCATTTCTAAAAGGAAAGCAGAATTGATATTTTCTGAATCTCTCTTAACAAGACAAGTCAGAACATAAACAAGTGCTACCAGCCTGTCTATGCTAAGGCTGGCAGCACAGGCTTTTGTATTAAAATTACCTTCTGGATGGACCCAAAGGAGGAGACCAAACTGGAGAATTGGGATGTTATTATGAAATCCCTTTCCACTTGCCCTTACTGGTACCTGACTAGATTATTAAAATATATTGCAGCTCTAGAAGGCAAGTAGTACCACCAAGGAAATTAATTCAGTAAGTTTTTAAATCGCATTTTTAAAAGGCAAATTGTTTATTCAGGCAAACAAAAAAATATTTTCCTTTAAAAGTTTTCTCAGATGTGCTATGCTGCACCTTCACTTCATTTCATTTGGAGGACTACCAAGACTAGAAAACAAGCAAGAAAACAAGGTAATGTGAAGTGAGAATAAATTGAAAAACACCAAAAAGAGAAAATGTAATTACAAGATCATGATTCTGAACTCCCAGAAATCAAAAGCATCTGTAGTATCCCAGCCTGTCAATCTAGTTTTAGCACCAAGGCCTTATAGTGCCTGTATTTTATACAGATAAAATTTGATATTTCTGAAATAAAAATGTGCAGTGTTTTACTTCTACGTATGGCACTTTCTGCTTTTTCATACCATTCCAATGAAATTTTAACTTACTGATATTTATAAAATCTTTTTTCTGAAATTTTAAGAGACCTTGAATCTGGTTGTGATAAAATGAACTACATTTCTCTAATTCCCTGTTGTTATCTGCTGATGGCTGAATGCCCACTTGATCATATCACAGAATATACCTAATTTTGTTCCTCTGAGCAAGCTATTTGGTTGTCAAATTCATTAGAATAGGCCTGCTAATAAAGGATGTGTTCTCTATTGCATATGCAGTCCTATTGTTTGAAGTTAATACAAGCCTGTTTGAAAAAGCAGTTTCCATAGGAACAGTTTTCCCAAATAAATCTTACATGGAGAAGTATGTCATAAATAATTGTTCCTACCCTGAGGGAACTGCTAAACACCCAAAGAAAATGCATGGGTAGGGACAGAAGAAAGAAAAGCTATCAGAAAGGCATAAAATGATGGCAAATTGGGAAAAAAGTATATATATATATTTTCCCTATTTAAAATCCTTCTCAATATAAAAGAAAAAAACATATATGAGAACCAACTTAAAACCATAAAAACTTTCTGAAATATGAATGCCCCTTATTTTTCAGACTTTGCTGAAAAATGAGTGGGAATTCATATTTTACCTCTTGGGTTCTTAGTTGTGTTCAGGTTATACTGCATGCAAATCTGAGACTGTATTTGTGCTGCATACTGCTTCTTTCAGCAACAGACAGTAGATGTGCAGGTTTTCAGTACATGTTTAGAACACAAATTTAAAAGTGTTGGAATGGGATGTGACATCTTACAGAAAGGATCAACATTATAGCATCTTCTCAGACCACAGTAATGCAGGACAAAAATGCACCTGTGTCCAATAAATACCTAGACTTCCTGGAGAACACAAAGTAACAGACGTGGTCCCTTAAAAAGCGCAAGTCTGCACACCTTTTAAAATCAAGGAGTGTTTGTTGATCAAGTACCAAAAAACAGAGAAACACAGCTATCTGATAATGCTTGTAATACAATAGGGACCCTGGCTCAGTTTCTATCGAGGCTGCTCAGCAATCAGGTGCTAGAGGCTGCTGTCCTCAGTATTCTCATTTATAGACTGGGAAATAAAGGATATAATAGCACCTGTTTCAAGTGATGCTTCAGGAGTTGTGACTTTGGTTGCCTAATTCCATTGATGTGAGTAGAACTAGCTGAATTTGCTTCTTTTGAGTAACAGATTTGAAAAGCCTTGTCTGAGTCAGTTTCTAAACTATAAGACAAGTGAGTGAGTGGAATGTTTGAATAATTGCTTGTCTTGAATAATTTTTTTAAATTCTGGTTAGTTTCTGATGGTTAATTATAAGTTTGGTCTGAAAACCTCAGAAGTGATGACCAAGGCAGAGTTTCCAGCTTGAATAAAAGCTCTGGATAGAATCCAGATCCAGCTAACTTTTGCAGACCTGTTATATAATTGCCTTAGCTTTTGTCCTCTGACATGAATTCAGGGTGAATAACAGAAGGGCATTGCCTTGTAAAGATGTGAGGTTTGCAGGAATCTCTCTCTGGTGGAAAGAGCATCTCCATTAAATCTAAAGAGCTTACTTTTCTGTTTCTTAGTAATTGAGCTAAATTTAGGTAGCAAATAATTGAGAAGGGATTAAAACAGAGTAAAAATATAGTTTACCACCATATCCCTCAGGGCCAGCTGCCAAGAAAATGACTTATATCTTGCAAGAATTTAAAATAGTGGGTTAGATAGCTTAGTTGTTTTCACTAGGTTAAAAAAAAATCATAATCTCAGTTAAAATATACAACTAGATTGTAATATATTTAAAGTCATGTGTTACATCTTTCTGAAAATCTTTTCCTTATGACAATGAAGAATGACTCTAAATCACTGTGTATCTCCTCTACTTACACTACCGAGGCTTTCAATTATATACTTCTTCATTTGGAAACTTGATATATTTTGTTAGCCAAAGCTCTAGAAGCAAGTTATATCCAATACGAGTTTGAATTATGCTATCCAGTAGATAACTGGATAACTCTTAAGTTCCTCATTCTGTATCCTGCCACGCTAGAGCCTACATTCATTCAGGGCCAGACAGACATCAATACACTTACACTAACGTATTCAATATAGAATCACAGAATCACCAAGGTTGGAAAAGACCTACAAGATCATCCAGTCCAACCATCCACCTATCACCAATAGTTCTCACTCTACCATATTCCTCAACACAAAATCCAAACAATCCTTGAACACCTCCAGGGTCGGTGACTCAACCACCTCCCTGGACAGCCCATTCCAGTGACTGAGAAATTGTCTCCATCTGCTAATAATTGTGTCACCTTTTGGTGGAGAAAAAATCTAGACAAAACCCAGGCAGACTGAAGGAACAGAACAAAGGATTTGTGATGATTGTGGTGGACCATAGATAGTGACGTGTGGGACAGCCTATGGTTGCAAACTCAGAATTGAGTTCAAATCAGTAGAAAAATACCTGTGATGTCTTACAGTCTCCCCCCTCATATTTCATTGTGACATTAAAAAAAAGTCCAGCATCATGGAACAACAATGGTATATAATTGTTTTAATATAATTAAGAGGTTGTGCATTAATATCTGGGCATGTGTTATGATTCCTTCTCATACATATCTCATTTTAAACTAAGCAATGAGATTTGAGACATAATATCTCTTTCTAAGGTTGCCACCATCATGGTAGTTCTGCCCAAGGAATATGTATGATATGTTGTATGTAGGACATTTATAGGTAAAGATAAGGCATGTCATCTACAAAAAATCTGGTAGAAAGATGGTAGTTACAACTGCAGGCATCTACACTTGAGCACTGTAGGTTCAGCTTTCTTGCAAGTCTGTGAAAGAAAGGTGATATCATGGTACCAGATGAATATAATGAACACAAGAAGCAGTGCTATCACCTGTGATTTGATACAAAGGTAACACAAACTGTTATGTAAATTCTATTACGGTCTTTCCAGATTATTGGCAGTAAAATTGCTATCTCATAAGCAATGCCGGAGAAAGTATAACAAAGAGAATTTAAACAGACAATTTGGTTCTGTCCCAAAACACAGAATTGCTGATAGAAAACAATAACCATTGCTAAGAATGCTCCTGGAATGAGAACTGCAGTATTTCCTCTGCAGGAAATTGTCTTAGGAGCAGAAAATATTTTAGTTGCAAATGACAAAACCCAAAAGCCTGTAAAAGTGTTGTTTCTGATAGGGAATCATTCCATAATCAAAACAGATAGCAGATCTGCAATTACTAATTAACCAGGACACTATGTTCACACCTAACAAAGGTGCAGACTTGAATTTGCTCTTTTTGAAACAAAAATTATGAAAATGGTCTTTCTTAATTTCTGTTCATTCTTTCATTTCCTTCCTCAAGGTTTTTCTCTTTCTCCCTAGTTATAATTGTCACATCCAGAGTGGATCCTGCTACCCTCAAACATGGTTAATTTTATCATGTAAACCAGCATTCCAGCATTCATCAAAAGTGCTGAAGATATGCTGCTTTTCCCATTCAACTGTTGCCATGACTAACAGCACTTCAAAACTGTGAGTCACACTCATTCTCCCCAAGCTATCAAGTGATTAAACAGTAATAGCCATGCTTTAGGGATTTCTTTTTATTTACCTTCTGGTTCCTTTCCTTGGCTTCACTTCATATGAGAAGCCTTTTCTTCACTATAACAAAAGGTAACAACTTTGTAATTGAAAGGATCTACTGTAAGCTCTTGATTCCAGGAACTGGGACTGTGAGAACTACCTCAAAGCTATGAAATTATAAAAATTCTCAAGATTTGGCAATTCTGCAATTTCTCTGTAAGAATTTTTTTTTAGTACATTATTATTGCTTTCCTCACTGTGGGGCTCAGAGTGGAAGGCAGGACAGCAGAAAGAGATTTCCTCTTCTTAAGCCTGGAAAAGTCATAAAGGTCCCTGTAGATCCAGTCCCTGCCCTCTTGTTCCTATGTTTGCGGGTTATGACAGCTTTCCATAGGGCCGCCTCTTGCCAAGGGTGGTGGAAATGAGGATCATGGGAAGTAGGAAAGGAGTGCACCCCTTTGAAATGTGAGGGTAAAAGAGTCTCAGGTTTCTCAGTTCTGGAGGAAGGAGGCAAGAAGAGACAGATGATTGAAGGTGAATTTTCCCACAACTTGGCCAGCCTGGAGCAGTGACCATGTTCCCATGCCTCATGCTTCAGAATTATACAGAAACCTTCAGCTATGGTTGAATAAGACCTGCAGAAGACAATCATCTTCTGCTGGTGGCTCACATTGTGCATCAGGCTGGTTGAGCAAGAATTATGTATTTTAAAGTCTGTATCCACATTATGGATTTGGGAAAGTGTTTTTCCTCCTCTTAAAGTAATGAGAAATCCAATTTCACTTCCCTGGTATAGCTGCTAAAAGTGAAAATTATCTTTAAAAAGTATGATAACCTACTCAATGTCTGCATTTAAAAAAAAGAAAGGAACAGCAGTAATAACAGCATACATTTACATAATTTCGGGATTATTATTATTTTTTTTTAAGCAATAGTGGTCTAAACAACTAGCGCAACTGATCAGTATTAATGTTGTAATACTGGAGATGATTTTATTTTGTAGGAGGCAGAAAAAAATAGACAGCTGCTTGCAAGTTCACTCCCTATCCCTCCCAGATTTGCTAGACTGTGATCTGATTATCTTCTTTGCATTGAATAGTGCTATCTTTGTTGAAGATAGCACTATTCCCTGCTGCCCAGAGAGGTGGTGGAGTCTCCTTCTCTGGAGATGTTCAAGACCTGCCTGGATGCCTACCTGTGCGACCTGGTGTGGGGAACCTGCTTTGGCAGGGGGGTTGGACTCGATGATCTCTGGAGGTCCCTTCCAACCCCTACAATTCTGTGATTTTGTGATTCTGTGAAATTTTGTCATTTGTCTCAGTGAGGCATATCAGAATTTAAGTTCTTCAAAACTATTTAAATTCTTTTAACTGGAAAGCTAGATCATATACAGTGTCATCTATGACTATATTGCAATAATCTCTAGATTGATTCTGCCATTCAAAAAGGTGCACGTTTATATTTAAAAACTGTTTCTTAACAAGCTGTTTTTTCATAATATTGTAGCTAAGCAGAATTCTGAATTCCTTTTTAGCACTGACATAAAAGTAAGGAAAATGAAAAATAGAGAACATGTTTTGGCAGTACTGCGGTTTCCTAGTGACACTACAGGGAATACTGAAGAAAGAAAGAAAAACTATAGCTGAAAAAAATATCCTAGTAGCCTAAGACTATGTATTTTTGTGTTTTTCTTTGGGAGGGAGGGTAAGGGGGGATCATTTTACTTTAATCTGTTCCCTGGAGACCAGGATGCAAAATGTTTTTAAGTTTAGAGGTATTCACTACTGTCCTTGATGTACCAAATAGCAGAGCGGATGGTGATACAGTTGTCATAATCCATGCTTGTATGCCTGGTTCATGATCCTAATTCTCTAGGTCATCATCAAGGAGGAAGAGTGGCTTTTTCCATCATCATCAGGCTCTCATCACATTATAAATTAAGTAGTAGAAAGAGGTCAACAGCTCACCACTTTCAGACTGCAGTCCCCTTAGAGATTGCTGCTGTCATTTTCCCTTTTATTCTTTTAGCCCTTGTGAGTCCCTACATCCTCAGAAGTATTTGGCTTTTCCTGGCCTTTGACAAATGGAATATACTAGGTTTTGAAAAGGGAGTTTCTGCTGTTGCCACTTAGTCTTTGAGAGAATCAGAGAAAATTAATTGCTGGATTTTTCTTAGGAGCTCTGAGGTAAATGTTCAGATTAAAGACAGGGCTGTGCATTTACTTGAACTTTTTGAATGGCATTTTTTCTCACTAAGAGAATACCTTTGATTAAGGTATTGTGAGTTTTTTTCATTAAGAAAATGGTGCAATTTAGTTGTCCTCTCTGTACTTTAGAGCTAGCTGCAAAGGAAATGCATTACAGAGTCTGTTATGTCAATGGAGGTTGTTCACTGTGTCACATTCACTAGTAACTCTCTTCTAAGACTCAGCAGCAAAGCAGCTTAGAAACCATAACTTTATTCATCCCTCTCTCATGCAAAAATGATTAGGAAAGTATGAGTAAGAGATTGTACAGTGGACTATTAGCACTAAGGTGTTTATGAAGTCTGGGCTGTTTATGTCTTGAAGTGTTTCACAGCGGTGCATTATGTTTTATTGTTGCTTAGATTTCATGCTCTTATTTGAGTAATTCCACTTCACTTTGCTATTTACATCGCAGAGGTAAATGTTGATTTATGTTCCAGAACAAAAGAATAGCCCCTAACACAGCTAGTTTAAGTGGTGACAGCCTAAGGAACCACCAGTTACCCTAGAAACAAATGCAGATAAATGACATCTATCTACTGGAGAAACATACTTCTGCCTTTCAGAGGCAGTCAGTGATAGGGCATGACAAGATTTCTGCATTTTAGATGGTACACCACAAGAAACAGGTATTGAAATGTCTTGAAACCAGATTACTTCATCTACTAAGACAATGTACTGTGTTATGTATAAAGACCAAAGAATGGCTGAAAAAGCCATGTTCATTATTTCTGGAGTACAAAGCCTCCATGATGTGTGGCAGCTTGAAAATTAGTACAAGTATACCTGCTTCCTGCATGAACATATTTCTGATCCAAGGACAAAATGTCTCAAAAACCACCTCAGATGGCACTGTGAGACAGCCCTCAGTGTCATCACACAGTCTGAGCTTGGGAAGACGAGGGGAAAACAGTATATTGTGTCATTGTTCATCACAGCACGACCACTCTCAGAAAGAATTGCACCTTTGACAATACCAGGTTGACAGAAGCACTGAAAAAGCTCTGATTGCTTGATGTAAATTCTATAAAAAATAAATAAAGCAAGGTATGGTTAACATTATTCCATTCACTTTTCTAATAGAAACAAAACATTCTCAGTCTCTTGCTACATGCACTTTTCGTTCATTTATTGAAAGTACATAAATGTTAGAAAGCATTCAAATACAGTTCTTTTGAGTAATGTCTTGAGGAGTTCTCCAGCTTAATATTACAGAAGACCCTCGAAACCAACCCTGTTAGCAGTATGCACTACACAGTAACAGGAATAGTTTTCAAGCCATTCAAGAAATTTCAGCTGCTAAAAGAATTGAAGTGCATCCAGTCTGTAGATATTTAAAGTGGGCAGCTGCTGTGTTTTCACTGATTCCTGATGTTCTGACAGGAGATCATCCTGACTGGGGCAGACATGCAGATCTGGATGCTTCAAGAGTAATTTCTGACAAGGCAGTCTTGTCCATGATGACTTCAGCTGTGGATAGTCAGCTGATCAAAATAATAAGACAGAAAAGTAAAGGCATACTTATGAGGAATATCCAGTCCTATTTTAGGATTTGCTCAGAAAGCACAAGGAGTTGCAAGAGATTAGAAAAATGACTGCAAGGCCATAGCAGCTGGAATGTGGGAGCTTGTGAGGCTTCGTGCCTCCTTTTCATGAGTTCTCTGTTTCCCACCTAACCATCTGGGATGTAGCACCTACTGGATGTTTTGTCATGCTATTTTCTCATTGGTATCTGACTCATTTGCACAGCACTGCAATTAGCAAGAATGAGAGAAATTCGCCAGGAAGAACTTCAGCACCTGTGCTGAGCCCTTTAATCACAAAGCCATCAGCTGAAGACTAATAAATCAAGAGAACAAATGGGATGTTTTGCAAAGAGTTTATCAAAGGAGGAGCCAGTAACATCTTCTGCTAAGAAGAGATGGTAGGCTATGGGCAGTTTCAGTTCATGGTATAAGTTTTGAATATGGTCTTTCACACCAAGATACAACATTGATTATGTAGTATTTGAAGGTCAGCGAGAACTATTGGTGGGACAGTAGCTTTGTCCTCAGAAACTAATTCTCCCTTCCTCTACCTCCGTTGTCCAAATCAATGCTGTTACAGCATAAAAGGTTACTGAAACTTCCTGTTGCATCAAGACACAATGGATGCTGTACGGAAAAGTGGAAGAGTCTCTGCAAATTCTGGCATATGGGAAAGTAAGAGAGAGTCGGGGAGAGCAGAGTCTACAAAGTTACATTAGTAGACATCATGTAAAAGCATACCTCCTCCAGCAATGATTCTAAGTGGAGCCTGTTGCAGAAAGCTGGCAGAGCTGTGATGAGAGATGTGAGCCAGGATAGCAGCAAGGACTGTTCTTCACCAGCTAGAAATGGAGAACCATCCAACAGTCCAGGCTGCTAGACAAGTTTGCAGAGAGGAGGCCAAGGCGAGGTGCCAAATGAGTGAGACTTAGCTGGGGACACAGCCAGGCATTGGATCTGGGCCAATGGGCAGGTGATACATGAGTCTGCATCTCAGATGAGGAATGGTTGGGACCTGCTTGTGATCTCTTGGTCTCTAATGTAAAGTATGCCTTGCTGCTTCAACTTTCAGCATTTTTTTCTGTATACAGACAGGGTAATTCAGTTATTCTTGTGCACTGTTCTAGAGGGATGGAACCAATACCCATCCAGTGAGTGATGGATTAAGGCCAATATTATCAATTTCTTTGATTTTCAGGAATACTTTCTGTTTTATATCATTCTTAATGAATCTCCAATAATGTATTTCATTGCAATACCGTTGCTTGCAGCATCTCCAGGCTGCAACGATAATTTATTCCAACTTCAAGTCAGATATGTGAGAATATACCTGGTATTTCTCTGGATTCCTGAACATAACCCTACTTACAGAGTTGAATGCACAAGCGATCCCTTTACTTGAATACCATTTAGATATGGGCTAACAGCATATAACACCGTAGGCGTGAGGCAGGCACTCTGGCTCTCAGAAGTGGTCCCAGTGTTCTTGCAAAAAAATGCACTTTTATGTTATTTAGTACCAGATGTGACAAAATATGTAAAATAAATAAAAAATATCAATTAAATAACTATTGATTGCAGAACCAATTGAAAGCCTCTTCATCACCCTTCTCTTCTACTTTGTGCTTTATAAAACATTCCTGTGGTGCAGTCCAGACCCCAGAGGGTTGGTATATATGATAAATAGCTCATTGTGAACAATGGGTCAGGTAGAATTGGGAGCTTTGAACCCATTAACTTTCAGGGTCACTGAGCTTTAGGTCATATGGAAAACACCTTGGACATCATACAAACAAAATTATAGCAGGAATGTGTAAAGGTGAGAAAGCATATGCAAAGAAAACTGACATGGTATCTAAGTGTTGTTTCTCCTGCTGAACTGGAAAAAGAGAACAAAAATTTAAAGCAATGCTCTAGAAGCTGTTTTACCTCTAAAAGCGTGTGATGAATCACACCTGTGTTGTCTGAGGCAGCAGAGAAAGCCTGTAGATAGAAAGAAGAACATACAATAGCCACCTGTATGGGAACTGTTGAATCACGGCCTGAACCTCTGATTGATCCCCTGAGGCAAGCAATGAGTCAGCCACTGGAGCACAGGTGAAGGCAATTCACCTGTGCTGCTGGAAGGGGTGGAGCCTGGTTGCACCTCTTCTGGACCCATTGAAGAGCTGACTACTAGTAGGGAAGGATCTCTTTCTGGAGATTCCTCCTTTTGGAGTTTTACAGCAAGCCCAGGATAAGGGTAAGCCTTTTATCTATTTTTGGTGTAATAGCCTGTTTAGCCAAATTCTCTTGTATATTTCCTAATTATAGCACCTGTATATTCATTGATTATGCGCCACCAAAATGCAAAGTAGTATTAGAAGACAGTGTACTACACTCTCTAATGTTTGTCTCTAATATTCAAATTTTCTAGTTCCCACCTTTTGGAATTCTCATTCTGCAAGCTAAGGAGTCAAGCCTGAGCAAGAGAAAATAGTGACCAGAAAGTATTTTCTGTAAGAGTCCTTAACTATGAGCAGTCAGATGCATAGTTCGCAACTAAGGAGCATTGTCTCCTATGGAATGTTGTTCTCTGCATAGCTGCTGTCATAGTGGATTTACTGGATTGAGATGATATTCAGTATGTACCATCAGTATGTATTGGAGTAGGGTTCTAGCAGCTGTTGTGTGATGTTTTTCTTCCAGAGGCATGGTACAAAGAAGGTAGCTGGCCATCCATACTCCTTCACTGTCACTGAAGTTCTCTAAGCTTTTTAATTGGTTTCAGTTCACTGTGCCTAATCTAAGACATTTAAATAACATGTTTAAGAATCTCCATACAATCATATGGTTAGAGTTACTAGCTGGCATGCCTCAGAACTGAAAAACCTCTGGTAATATCTACCCCTTCAGATTTCTTATAGAAGAAAGCTAGTGCAAATAGAGTACCAACATTAAAAAAAAATATTTTGTATTTCTTAAGGTAAATTTCCTGCTCTGTTCTTATATTTGACAAGCCTTTGACTTTTTTTCTATCAAGTACAGTTAGTTTCATGGCTGTAAGGGAGAGGAAATATAAATTCTTAAGACAGCCCATTCTTTTAATATTGTCTCCGTAATATTGGGCTATTCAATAATAAACCATTCCTCTTGCATACAGGCAGCTTTCCTCTATGTTGTTTTCACAGCATATCATTCTGTACTTCTGAGTTCGCTTCTTCATCTGCTGTCTCTAATACTTCCTATGTTTTAGTAATTTATGGCAGTGCTTTCTTCCAGAAAGACAAGTTACTTCTTCCAAAGGATACTGTTTGTATGAAGTCTATGGGTTTCGCAGGATTTCCATGGGATGTACCTCGTTATGGCTTTCTAGGCTCATTGTATCACAAGTTATGGCCAGGAATTAAGAAATATGTGGAATTTATATGTATGTATATATTTTTAAAACAACTCTTGAGTGGCAAAAAAAGAATTGAAACAGATGAAGAAAACAACAAGAAGTAATATTAAAAGAAAGTCCTAAACAGGATTTGTATCATTCTAGTGTCAAAGGATTAATATATGGGGGTGTCAGACACTGAACTGGCTTTGTCTGGAAGCCAGACTTGTTAAAGATGAGGCTAAACTCAAGGAGTTGTTAACACTAAAAGCTTTCACTCACAGCACTTTAATAGGTGCTCAAGATATAGTACTGATAGATAAAACATAGAAGGCACACTTGAAAGCACACTCAGACATGCCTGAGCCTTCTTTCCGTTATTACATACCCTATTTTTTGATATCAAATGCTCCATTTTTTTCTTCATCTTCATCTCCCATCTCTCTGACACTGGTAACAGCATGAATCATTTTAATTCCTACTTTCTCTCAGATCTTATTGCCATCTACTCCTGGGCGTAACAAGGTGTGCTGAATTCCCACAATACTGTGCCATCTGCTTTCTGAGCTCTGGCTGTCAGCATACTTAGGCAGAGGTAGTAGGTACAAGTACCAGGAGTCAGAAGGGAAGCTCGCTTCACCCCCGTGGTGTGAGCCATTACTTTTACATGGGAGAACATGTGGCTGTCTCTCAGCATCAATCCCCACTCACCTTGATACTTCTTGGAAGGTGCACTGTGATATAAATTCAGTCCTTATCTCTGCCGGTGAAGACAATACAACAAAAACAACAAACAAAATGTGGTCCACTAGTCCAAGCAATTTGTATCAGTGTGTGTCTGACTGGTGACCTGAGGGCTGGTGAGAAGAGTAACTCATGTAGCAGTAGAGGCAGTAGATGTTCCCTAGCTTACCTGGCAGACAGGCAAGGGGGGGAAAAAAAGAAGAAATATACAGCAATTCTCAAAGCAGCTGTCAGAAGTCAAACCAGATTGTTTCATTTGGATTGTGTTGTACATTAAGGATTTATCATATGATGCCACTGACTTCCCATAAGTTGCTGTTGTTACTATGGGTTAAAAAGGTCTGTCAGTGACTGTTGCTTGTTGTTGTTATCATCATTCAGAAAACCTCACTTGGACACAAAAACACAAGTTTGACACAAAAATAAAGGTGTGGGGAAAAGCAGCAAAGGTAATATTACAGCTTGCTCTTTCCAAGGTCTTGTTTCACTGAGTTTGCTGTGACACAGTAAGAGCATCTCAGTTTAGCCTAAGCTAGCTCATTCATCTCCCTGGGCAAAGGCATAACCCTCCATGGCTAGAAGCACATAACCAGAAAATCTTTTGCAAGTATCTCCTCAACAGCATTATATAAGAAACAAGAAAAATCTTTAATGTATTTTTTTCTTTTAATATGATTTATTTCCACTTAGAAAACACTAAAATATTCCCATTGTAATATTCTGAAAGCACATGCAAGACAGTGTTGTAGCTATGATTCTGAACAAATATAAGAAAATACTTATTTTAAAGAACAGTGTGAATAAATTTTGAGCAAGGCAAAATTATATCTGTATATTTTGTACAATTCAATACTAATCCCTTCTGGACATGATGTTTTACTAAAATGAGATCATCAATTACAGTCTGTGTTTCCTCATGAAGTAATGTTTTATTTAAATTGTTCCTGTGATTTTTTTCGACAGTTTAAGGAAACGTACAAAATGTACGCATTTTACTGCTTTCAGTTTCTTTCCTTGATGCTTAAAATATGATAGATTTTATTGCCACTTGCAATTTCTTTATTCTTATCTCTCTCTGATGCATATAGAAACCATTAGGTCACAGCCTGAACCAGTGATTGAGCAGCTGGTGAAAGGGTGTGGCCAGCCCTAGAAGCACAGGTGTGAGCAATTCACTTGGTGTGACCCCTTCCTAACCTCATTTAAGGGCTGGCAGCTGAAGGTTGCCTCTTCTGGAAAGTTCTAGGAAGCCCTGATCCCCGGAAAGAGTAAGCTATTCTTTCTTTGCTACTGAATTTGTGACCATTACCTTCCTTGTTTGATACAAAACTAGTCAAAGGCAACTATGTCAACTGCTTCCTCTCCTTACATATCGATATAACCAAAACGTGACATCTCAAATACTCATTTTCTTGAGTTGTGATTAAGTGTGTTATTAGTCATCTAAATCATTGGCAAATTTAGGAAGTTTTCCTAGGAGTATCTGTATACATCTCTATCAGCATTCCCCTTTTACCTCTTTTCCAACAAAAGCAAATTACTGTTTTGTTTCCCAATTCAAGTAAAAGACAGCTCTATCACTTAAAGTCTCTTCAAAGAATGGCTTGCTTATAAAATAAGTTGAGAATCTCTGAGTAGTTATTTTCTCTAGCCTTGAATACTGGTCAAAAAACTTGTGCTACCTTCTACAGAATTTGTGCACAGCCAAAGATTAAAGATGAAAAACTTAGAGTTCATAGAAATTAGAGATCTCTGTGTATTCTTAATTATCAAAAACTTTTTTTCCAAATATATCAAGTGTGGTCATTCATGCTAGAAGTAAAATAAAAGCAGAACTAGAAAGGAAGAATATATGTATTTTCCTCTCAGCATTAAAATATCATCACAGCCATAAATTTTACTATAGAATGGGTGCATGAAATCTATCACTGTACCTGCCAACAGATTATAGAGAAGACCAGAATGCTGGACTATTAAAGGCCTATTTATCATATAATAGGTTACACTGCAGAAAAATACTGTCCAAATATAAAGTAGTATCATTCATATAAACACTGGAGAAAATTTTACTGGAGGAAAATACTGAAATTATTGGAACAAAGGACAAATGGAAAAAAAAAAATTGTAGGAATAAAAGGAATGGGAGAAAGGCATCAATCTGGCATTATTTATGAAGCTTTCTTCCTGGTTTGAGTTAGGAGGTAAACAGAGAAGTAGAAAGATAGCTGACAGGAAAGCAACATAAATGTAGTGATGATGTCTCAATGACTAAATATGTTCTGTGATGCCCATTTAATCGCACTTCTTAGTTATAATGAACATAACTTCTATAAAACTTCAAATCTGTGACTCCCAGAAAGCTAAGCTTTCCTATTTAACAATTTTCTCAGAGGCCAGCTGAGTTCCAACACGCTCTCATGACATGTTTACTACGGTTCCTAAATTTTTATCTTTTCTGTATCACTTTTCATGTGTTCACAAAATAATCTTGAGATTGTTGTGGTTCTTTCCTCTTCTCCTGGTCTGCATGTGTAACAAAACTTGGAGAAAAAAAATACAACGATCATGAGTTCTTCTTAGTCTTGGTGGAAGACAGACAGCCAAATTACTATGGTCTGAAATTCCTAGGCAAAAGCAAGAGTATCATTTATTTGATCACCTCTGTTTTTTCCAGACATGACGAAAGGGAAACTGCAGAAAGAAAACACTTTTTAAGTAAGCAGGATATATATTGATCCTATCTCCTCACTCGCTGCTACCTATCCATCATTCATTTGCTCAATGGTCAAGCTATCATCAGTTCTTTGTCGTGACTTGTGTTCTTTACAAAGAAGCCAGGATACACACTGTAGAAGCGCTCTCTAAAATCAAGCAGATGTCTAGTAATACTAATGCTAGAAGTTGACCAACCTAATAAAAATATGAATAGTCTTAATTGCATTTCTATTCACTTTTAGCTGAATGAACCAGGAATACATATTGGCCTAGGAGAGGTAGTTTTGGAATAGAGGCAGAGGGATATAAACCTGGTGGGACCATGAAGTGGAGACTGTATCTGTCATCTGATAGAGAGGGTGCTGTGGCAAGGAGCCAGAAATAGAGTTCTTTGAGGCTGAAATGTGAGCTGAGGTTAAACTACAAACAGATCTCAGAGTCTTCTGGAGAAGGTATTACAGATGTCACAATTTGAACATTATGAACGCATACACAGCATTTCTGTACTCGGTGAGTATCACTTCATATATGTCTTGCTCCTGAAGCACAGTAACATCAGTCTCAGAATGATGACTTTGAATAATATCTTATAGGCAGGTCTGAAACAAAGTCATATCTATCAAATGACTGAAAGCATAGCTAGTGTTGAGAATGATGGTGCCTCATAAGTGGAATTGTCTCCACTGCTTTATTTACCTTTCACCTCTTATCATACTTCCTGCTCTGAAGGTTCAGTAGGTTCTTTTCAGCCGGGTGCAGAAGAGGTTAATAAATGAGAAGTGAGAATTAAGACTTGATTCGCTGAAGCCCACTCATATGCCTAAGTTAGAGCAGATGACTCTGAGTCTTTTCTGTGTTCTTCTCTTGCTTTCTGACTCAAGTAAAATTTGAAATTAACTATAAGTATTTATGGAAATTGAGGGATTTTTCTTGCAGATCAAGTTATGGCATATCAAATCTCTATCACTTCATAGAATTGTTTTGTTAACCAAACTAATGCATCTTTTGTTTGTGAAATATACAAGCAAAGATTTATAAGCATGATCGGCACCTTTAAATATCCACAGAAACTTGTTCACATGCTAGCTCAGCAAATCAAATGTTTCCGTACCCACAGATGTCAGTGTTTTGCAGCTAGTCCTCATGATATATTAGCAATAAAATTTTAACAGCTGTTTTGAAATGGATATTTCAGTATAATTAGTGTCTCTATCATGTTTGCAATAATAACTTTCCTCAAGGAGGAAGCTTACTGTACACAAGTTTCTCCATCAATTCCCTACTGGCTTCTGTCTTAGTTTCTCCATTATGACTATATTTCCTTCCCAGAGGTACTGGGGATGAGATACTTATTGTCTCATTAAGGGAGATTTCTATATCAAACTCAAACATTCTTCCAGTGATAATACACTTCTTGTTACTGTTATACACTTTAATTTCTCTAATTTAATCAGTTTTCCATGCTCAATCATAGTAGGCATAAGCAAGATTTTACTTCAGTTTTTCAAACATTCTCTCTTCCAGCCATCACTTACCTTGACAGGCAAGGGGAGCAATTGCTCAATAGACAATAGGAAAGTGAGAAGTTACTTGCATGATAAAATGTTGCAGAAATCACCTTTTAACGAATAACTTAATCTCTGTATCCACTGAGGGTGGATGGTCTAAACTGATGGTCTGAACAAGGTGAAATAAAAGGACGTAAGATCATAAGGAAAGAAAAGAAACATTCCTTCATACAAAATAGAAGGGACACCAGGGGTTATGGACGTCCAAAATGTTCTGACAACTCATAGTGAGAGTATAAGATGGAGGAAATTTAAGATCTTTGTACAGAGATATCTGAATGAAATCACTATGATGTCTTATGTGAATTTAGGGTGTGTGTGGATAAGAAGGGTAAGGAATCAATAGGAGAGAGAGATATTAATAGGAAGTAAAATTACTGATACTCTTCTATGTAACGTGAGCAGTCATTTTCTTTAGATGCTTTCCAATATAAATGAAAATAAAACGTAGGATTGATACTTTATATCAAGTTAAAAAATAATTAAAATTTCTGGGGAATACCAATATTTTGAATGAACAAATCAAACCAAAGTATTTCACTATGAGGAAGAGTTAAGTGGTTTCCTAATGAATATGTAATGCCATAATTAATATCTTTAATTATTTTTCTGTACCCATAAACACAGTGGAACATGCATGAAATTACTACCTTTTGAGAGAGTGAGTTGTTTCCTGTTTGTATGGACTTGTAAACCATTGCTTAGCTCTGTGGTGTTACAGCTAACGAGTTTCTTTGGGATATCTTTTCTGTTCTATTGGTCAGAAATAGTATGTAAATGACAGAAGCATGCTTTTCAAAACTCATTTGTTTACTTAACAACAAAAAATAATCAATACTGCAATCCAGCCTGGAGGACCTGCAAAGCTCCAGCTCAACAGTTAATTTCTCTCTCAAGAGGTCTGGAGAAAAAAAAATAAAAATGCAGAGTCCTTCCTCATCCACAGTATGTGGTGCTTTAAGTTTTATAACCTTAGCAGATCAACTGTTCTCATCTTCTACTGGCTTGTCAGCATGCAGCTGATTATTTTTTTTTTTGTTCATTTTCTGACAGATTTTATGACAAACACAGAACAGCTCATATGCTGAAAACAAATTAAATGTATTAGTATGAGTCAAAAGGAGAGAAAATAATTTGTAATTAAATGAAGAGCCTGCTTGTGAGTTCTTTGTTGATAGGCTAGAATTCAGCTAGGTTAATTATTTTTCCTGAGCTAAGTATTTCAATTTATCTGTGATTCATCTAAGCCCCCATTAACATGGAGAATGCTGAGAATCATCTGAAGTGCTGTGGCTGCAAAAGAGCTCAGCTGAATATCCACTGCACAAATGAATATATGTTGTTGGGTTGAGCTCAAGTCAGCTGACCAACTGGGCCTTTCCTTTGCCCATGCTTCAGTGTGTGCTCCTATCTCTTGCCACCTGAATCCTAGTTTTCTTTTGAGAAAATCTCTTGGTTATACTCCTTTTCTCCCTGCAGGAAGAATCTCTCCTTTTTTCATTTTTCTTTTTGTAGGGGAGATGGGGGAATGGGTGGTATGTTTATATCTTGTTTACTTACTAATACAGTAGCTAATGCTGAAATTTTAAATTTTTAGTAACTGCTCAAAGGAAAATATTGAAAAAGAGAACTGAATATGTAGACATGAATCTGAGGGATGTACTTGAAGTCAGCGAACATTCTTTAGTAAGCTTAGTGTTACACATAAAATTTGTTACGATTTCAAGCCAATCGCTTCTAACTTCTAAAGATTTTGATAACTGCAAATGTACCATGCAAGTGACAGAATCTATTGTAAAGTAGTTAATGTCACAAGCATTGACGGTCAAGCAAGATCAATAAAATCTTATAGAGGATGATTCCTCACAGAATTTTGTTATAATTCTTCCCTCAGGGGAGACAGCATTGTGATCTTCATATTGCTATTGAAATAATTGATTCAATATCTCACAAACATAACTGCATGAAAAAGGAATTGATTAATATATTAACACTAGCAGGGCTTTAAACAAAATAATCCAAAAGTATTTGGAAATTAGGGGAGGAAACAAAACAATATTGGAATTAAATTACATGAATCTTTAGTCCTATTCTAGAACTCAAGTCATTCTCCACTCAAAACTTTTATGCACAAATTACTTTTTTATGGACAGAATAGGCTGATTCCTCACTTGCTGCAGTAGAACTTTTTCCCACTGAGCAGTTCCTGTGATAATGAGGGAAAGTGTAACAAAATTACATAGCCTTTTTGTTCTCTTTGTGTTACCAAACTTAGGATAAAAAATATGCTTTTATATTAGTGCTCCATGTGACTCCTATTCTGTAAGGATCTGTGAAGTACAGACAATAAACTCTGAGGGACAGAGTCTGTTGATGATGATCAGAAAAAATCTGAAAAGTATTTGTGTGTAATGATGCACACAGGTTTTGAATCTGTAAAAGTATATTTTACTTCCCACAACTTGGTCTAGTTTCAAACAATGCCAGACACTTGAGTATCTATTTATTAGATACAAGGGCAAGCGGAATTCCGTATCTGTAGAAGTAGAATCCTAACATTCTTTCTGATGGTGGTAAAAGGTTCAGAAATGTCAGAATTTAATCACTGCAACAGTGGAACTGACATTAGTTACAACAGCTACTTATTTTGATGTTTCTACAGAAGCCAAAGCAAACACAGTCTGCTAGCAGTTTTTGACACCTGCTTTCAGGGAATCTGTGCAAGTATATGCATTGCAAAACTATTTAGCTAGAGATGTATAATGCACTCCCCAGATAGTTTCAAGATGTATTTTAAATCAGGTGAACAAATGTGATTCTGTAAGTATTTCACTTATTTCCTTTTAGCTTCGTCATGTTGTTGTATCTTTTAATTTTGGGGAGATTTTTTTCTACTTTAGTTTATGTCCTGTTCTTAGTGGTTTGCTATATTTTGGTATTCTTGTATGTTAAGAGGTTCACCTATTTATCACAAACTTTTTGTTGGAATAGTCACAAGGACTATGTTTATGAACTTGTGAAAGATTCTGCATCAGAGATTCATGAATAGCCTGAGCATAGTAACTCTAAAATACAGTCAGATTTCTATTGCCCATATCTGTTAGGTGGAACAACAGGCAAGGAAACTGACTTGACAGACTTTGATTGTTTAAAAATAAAAATAAAAATCAGTATTATTAGTGTGTAACCTCTGTTGGTTACACGAAATACCTCTTCTCTTGGTCTAGATCTCATCTCTAGAACTTGTCAGGAACCAGCCATTTTCCTTTTCCATTGGAATTACTGTAGACCTTTAAAATTTCTGTGGGAATGGTTTGAAAATCAAATGCTGGAAGGCAGAGAAGGTGCATGCTGCAAACACTGTTGTACAGGAACCCAGCAGGAGAAAAAGAAGCAGCATTGTCTGCGTTGCTGAACGCAGATTATCTGCTTTCTCAAATCATCTGTTAAAGCAGGAAGCAGTAGAGAAATCTGATCCCATCCTCTAGGAGCAGGGAAAGATATCTGTATTTCTCCATCACTGTGTTCAAGGAACATGAGAAAATATAGAGGGGGTTGCTCTGAAAGCAATTACTTCTATTTTATTGTGTTGGTCCACAATGTTGGGGTGGATGTCTGTGGTACGGCTGTAGAGGTTGAATCTTTCTACCAATATTCTGTTCCATGTTGTTGCCCTGTGACAGGTGGCAGAAGGGCAATCTGACAAAATGATGCATAATATGAAAAATTAGAAAAGGTGGCCTGTAAGACAGAATTGTTCTTTTTATTAGCCTGCAGGTATCAGTATTTTTCCTAAGCAGATGGGAAGCTAGTAAAGTTTCTGGTGTCTCTTCCACAATGAAAAAGATAAAAGGAAACTTTTGGTGAGCTGCAGGCAGCTGTAGAAGAATGTGTGCCAGAACCATGAACAGACTGCAACTACTACAGCAGAAAAAGCCTTGTGATGGTCATTTGTTGCAACTGTTTTCATTTGCTATTACGTATGGGATAGTAATAACATCCACATATCAGAAACAATCTTATTACTCTATTTCTCTTCTTGGAGACGTGAATTGCCATCTTTTTGTAATCATTGACTTCCATTGTCCTGTCACTGAGAATTTACACCATAGTATCCTCTGCTGTGTACAAACATAGCTACTTGTAAGGAACACATGTTTCAGCAAATAGTTTATTGTGATTCCTTGTTTTTAAAAGTACCTGTTTTACATTCAAAGCAGGTCCATTAAAATAGTAAGAAGCCTCTTTATGTGATTATCACAGCCATATTTGTTTGTGACACTTAATGAGCAATGTCCTGTACCAAAATAGCAAAGATTTTTTTTTTTTTCCTCCATGGATACATAGGTCTTCCAGGTGAAGGGTCTACATCTAAGTGTACAATAGCCATGGAAAAAAAGGAAAAAAATAAAAAATAAAAAAGGAAAGAAATAAAAAAGGTCATTGATAACATAATAGTTCCTGTGCATTTCAGGAATTGTGCCACTCTCAGGATGGAAAAACAAGATGTCCTGTCTTTATTCTTTCCAGTTAACTTGAGATTAGAGAGATAAGAGCTCTGGGCTAAGCCAATGGCAAGAGTGGAAAGAGCAATTAGATCTTTCCATCAGTGTGACTGTGTCTGCATGTATGTAATTAATCTGTCTTTCCAGCGGAGATCAGCTGAGAGGTAGCAAAGATTTTGTGAACCTTCCAGCAGATACCTCTTTTGGCACTTCTGATGGGCCTCATCTAGCATGCATTTTAGTCGTCAATATATTGCCTTGCAGAATAGTAATAATAATAATGTTAGCTTTTTCACCTGTTTTTAGCAGAGTAAGCATCACCAACCCAAGAACTATGAAGTGTGGATAGAGGACTCACTGTTCTCACTGTGAAATAAGAACAGGGCACGTTAAACAACTGTGCTTTACTTCTTATAATGGAAGAAGCATTCTCGTGCTCCGCATATAGGTTATCTTTAACAAATGAGGTCCAGTAGCCTCCAGCTGGCTCCAGTGGCCAGCTGCCTATGTTCTTGTACTTATTGTTAATATTTACTATCTGATTGTAGTAACACCACAGACAATAAGTGCATGATAGGTAATTTAAGAGATGTCAGTGAAGGTGTAATTTAAGTTCAAGAATTAAGAACAAAATTACACAGAAATGAAGCTGTTTCCTCTTTTGTTCTCTAGTTGCTGTGACTCTTTTTGAAGACATGCAGGTCTGACTGACATGAGCAACACCCACACCAATTTAAATTATTTCAGATCCATTTTATAAAATCGCTGTTCTGAAAGCACGCCTGATCTTTCTCTCTTTTCCATTCAAAATTTAATGATTTTTCTGAGTTTAGCTGTAGCTCAAATTCTACAATGTTACCCCTTATGTTAGACATCTACATAGGATTCAGTATATGCTGTTTTCCTGCTCCTGGTGGAGGATCTTAGTAAGCACTGTGTATCTAAATAGCTGTTTAGTATTTATTTAGTGATTAACTTCACTTATACTACAGGGATGCACCTGGGAGGTATCTGAAAATAAAAATGGTTCCAGTGGGAATCAGCTCCTGCTGACCACAGGAATGTAACACTGCTGAACAGAAAGAGATGCAGATCCAATTCAAACCTGCGGAATAGGCAAAAGGAAATTAAGAGTTATCCAGATGCAAGGAGAAAATGGATTCTGTAACTTTTTGAATCTACACAGTGCATAGTTAACACAGAGCACAGTTAACAAGCAAATGCAGACAGAGCCTTTTGAACTTGGATGCAAAAACAAGAGATGACTTTATAGAGAAGATCATGTGGTTTGCAGTTTTCAAGCTGTAGAAAATTCAAAGTTTTTAGAAGGCTGAAATTACTTCCTGGTGTGAAAACCCCACAACAGCAGGTGCTAAGCACCCTCTCTCACTAGGACGCAGCAATTTAGTGAGTATGATGACAAATTCCTGAGTAAAATTATACTGTGAAACTGACTGTCACACTTATACTCTTAGCCAATTCTTCTGCTTGCAGAATAGTGATTGGTGGTGATTTTGGCTGAAAACCTCTGTGTCGCCTGTAATCACAGTCACCAGACAGCTGCTGCACTTATGCTTACAGCCACTATCATTTCAGTAGCAAAGATCTTTTTGACATTTTTTTTACTTAAAGAAGTTAAAAACAATTGTGTTCAATCCTAACTTGACAAAATACTCTACAAAAAATACAAAGCTCAGTTCCTGTATGCATACACCAAAGTTTGCTCCAAATGTTGGTGTTGATTGACCAGGATGCCAATGGTAAAGAACTAATGCATAGTTCTTTTTTGGCAAATGTCCAGCTAAATTCTAGCAGAAGTCCACAGTGAAAAGCCAAATGTAGTATCATTGACAATCCCATATTCAAGGTCTAACCAGTTCAAATGGTACCAATGTGATACAAACATGAAATGTATGTACCCAGTGGATCTGCTGCTAGGATAAGCACAGACTGTTATATGAATGAGATTGCATTTCTATTCTGGGGCAGGGAAGCATGCAGCATAGCTGTAGACCACCTGCATCTGACCAGTACAGATTGTAATCTTTTTGTGTGCTCCCTTCACTTTGGTCACAGAGACAGCCTGTGCTTCGAAGCATTCTGGTGTGCTATAGTAATTTCTTGATGCATTTTTTCACGTGTATCTTGGCAGTCTTGAGATGCATGGGTTATGGGGAATTTTTTTCTGAATTGTCTCCTTGAGCATCCACTGTCAGATCTATTTCAAGTACACTAGAGATATCACCAAAGGGGTAATACTGTACATCTTTTGGGAAAACCGAGTGTTCAACGTTCTTTACAGCAACACAGTGACTGGTAGTCCATCAAGTCCAGTTCTGTTTACTGTCCTTTTAGTGGAACTGGCTTTTAGTGTATATGTATGGGAATCTAGAGTGGTATTAATTAATTTCCGTATGCAGATACTAATTTATAAATCTCCCTGGATCCTAAGCTGTAGATAAGTAGCCTCCAAGATTCAGAGAAAAAGGCCCACACTGCTGTGAGCATAGAGAGGTTCTCTTACTGCAGGTGTGAGTGGTTCAGTATACCTTAATGATCCTTGCAGGATCCTGAGCATGCTGATGCCAGAGTGCCAGCAGAGAGGGAGGTAAGTTTCCTCAGTCTTGATCTCCAACATTCTCACACAGGATAAATTATTAATACTTATCCAACAGTCCATAACACTTCCAGCTTAATTAGATTTACATTCTGAGATCTGGGTAGGATTAAAAATCAACAGTAAAGCTCTGGACACATTTTTGCATCTCTATTTCCTTTATAAACAACTAGCCAGTGGGAGGGAGTTGTTCTCTCTGGATGCAGCATGCTCCTCTGCACTAAGATCTGCCTGGTGAGGGTATTGGTCAGGTTGGAGCTAACATAAGCCTTCCATCAAAACAGTTTTCAGTGGTGGACAAGGGTTTTCAACCTAGTTGAAACTATAATACTACTTATTTAAATTTGCTCTCTGAAAAAAAAAAAAAAAAAAAAAAGAGTGGGAAATGTTGTAAATTTTGAAGTATTACAAAGAATGCTTAAAAAATTTTAGGCTTTAAAGTTTTCTGAAAGCTTTTATTCTTCATCAAAGAAAGCACTGTATCTTCCTTTCTTATAAGGAGAAAGAAGTTTGAAAACATATGATTATGAACATTTTTCTTTGAAATTTAAAAGATACAAACGTTGAGTAGCACTTATTAAAAATATATCAAAAATATATAAATCTTTTTCAGAACCTCTTTTCAGTTAGCTTGATTTAGGTGCATGTATTCTATATAACTACTGATAGATATTAGCAAAATATAAATCTTCTGTCTAGTGGCTTCTAGATTTAATGGATTACTGAGGGGTGAGTTAATGTCTCTTCTGCTCTTATTATTCTCCCTAAGTTTAAGTTTCTGTAATTGTCTGCTGATCAACAGAAACAGGGTTTTTCTGAATCCAGTACAAGGAAAATGTATGTAGGTTACTCCAAAAGAAGTGCCTTCTATTTACTTCTATGGAAACTAGAACAAAGAGCATAATAACATGGCTTGTATTTCATGCTGCTGTTACCACTGCCAACATGCACTGCTCACCACTGCACTGTGCTCATTGTGTGTCCACTGTTTGGACAAACAATCAGCAAGCACTTATGAAGTCAACAGGTGCAATTTTTTCCAAATGGAGGAATTTGATGGAATCCCTTTGCTTTGTACACACTTCCATGTCAGACACTGTTTTGTCAGACTGCCCCTCTGCTGCCATCTGTCAAAGTACTATCCCCAGAAATGCATAAAGAATGGACAAGAATTGGAATTTGGACACCAATCTTTTGCCTTATCTGAGAGGAAGAAGTCAGCCTTCCCTCCCAGCTTTAAAAGTGTTATCTGTCAGTTAATGTGAAGAACCTGATACCATTCCAGAAAGCTGAAAATTTCCCACTGACTCTCTCACATCATATCTTACTTCTTGGTAGTAGTGAATTATCACTTTGGGACAAGCAAGGTACATTTTCATGTACCTATTTGAAAGTGAACACACCAAGAAACAACTGCATGAAACATCCTGAGAGGAATTGGCCATTTTCTTGTCCAGTTATTCTATTTGTTGTGACAACTTGCATTCTGCTGGAGTATGTCCAGGTGACAATGTTATGCAGTTGACTTCATTACACATGACAGACCAACATCATGAAGAATAACTCATGTAAAAGCCTTTAGCCCTTATCTGTTGTTCTTTTCATTCACATGTTTTGTGTGAGATTCCCTGATTTTGATGCTTCACCAGTGCCTAAAGGAATAGGGAACAGCAGGGATACAGGGAGTACAGAGGACAAAAGGAGAAAAAGTAAAAGACTGCTCTTAAAAGACTGAAGAGCTCCTGTAAAAATTCAAGCTAAAATGTTTGTTTGCTTGGATTTTTTTTCTGGGTACAAATAGTTTAGTTAGAAATTTCATTGTGCTTGTGAGCCTCCAGTATATTTTCTGAAGCATCTCCTTGCTCTGAGCACCAGGAAGAAAACCTTTTTTTACAATTGTCCTCATTCTTCCTTTTGTCAGATTCTTCCCCTGAGCAGGTGAGCAGGCTAACCCTCCCTTCTAGTGGTTGCATGGGTAGAATGAGCTGTAGGACAGACACCCAGAGTAACATATTGGAGTTCCTGCCTCACAATGCCTTTTCTCTGCCAATTCAGATGTATCCTCACCTAGACATATCTGATGTCTTGTCCGTGACCACTGTTGATCCCCCTAGCAACAATATTTTTGGTAGTCAATGGTACGTCTCTAATGTCCCCAGCAGGGAGAGGGTGAATGTGCTGGGGCATAAAAAGCAGATTTGTTGAGATAAGAGAAGTTCTGACCATGTGAAGGAAGAACACCTCAGCTGCGTAAGTTTCCCAGATGCTTTTTCATTTTTTCTTCTATAGTGTCCTTGCAATTTCTGCTCCAAATACAAGCAAATTAGTCTTTTTTTTTTTTTTTTAAGGGGACATAGCAAAAAACTACGTAGTAGTGCTAAGTAACCTTCCCCAGAAGCAATATTCACCATCCTCACTCCCAAAAATTGCCTTGCCACTGCTTTCCTAATGTCTTTTTTTAATGCCTTAGTCACTTATCAGTCTGCTGTATCATGAAATTTTGGGTACATATTTGTTAGTGTGATAAAATAGAGTGGGAGTTGAATAAGTATGAGTACACCAGCATGCATGCCACTAAAGCACAATTATGCATATTGGAGGCAAGCATCTTGTAGAGCATCATGTCATTGGTTTGTTCATAATATATGACCCATTTTGTCACTGTTTATCTTTTAACTTTTTCACCAAAAAAAATCCCTGAACCATCGGATGATGAATTCAGAGATGGCACAAGACTTCTTAGAAAGATTTCTAAACAAATTGAATGATATTATTTGAAATGCCTGCTCACTAGATTGTTGTTCCAATTGTCACAAAATGAGAGCTAAAAATGTGAAGATTCCTTTCTAATGGGGAATGCCTTTCTGGTCTATATGACTACAAATAAATCTGGTTAATTTTCCTTCCGTCTGTGTGCTCCAAATGACTAAGTATAATTTGAAAATGTTGGAACTCACAAAAAAAATAAAACTAGAGGGAAGTTAAGGCCGTGATCATCCAGCTCAATCTGTGGGAAAATAGGGCAGCTGAAGGCACTGAGGCAACAGATTTTCATGCAAACACCAGCTCCATAAGTGGATATATGGAGCTGTGCCAGGGAGTACACCAGCCTTTACTGAGGCCCATGGCTCAGCCTCCTGCAGCAGGAATCCGGCTCCAGGAACCAGATGTGAGTTGAGGGAAGTGAGGATGCACTTGAATGAAGTCAGATATTCTTGCAGCATTGGGCACCATCCCAAGTGCCCTTGCTCTGCCTCTGGTGCTAGCACCAGATTTGTACTTCTGGTATTCTGTCACAGAGCATACCTTTATGACCCTGGCATTTTGCTGGCCCAGGCAACTGCTAGTCTTTCTGTTCTGTGTATATACATATTTCCAGTCATGTGTATTTATTTGTCTATTTACATTATTTAAAATATGAAACTAAATATATTTCTGAACAAGATAACAGTGCTCAATACAATGAACAAATATAAAAAGGTTTTACACTTCCAAAGTGTCAAGTAATGAACTTGCGTCAATCACACATGATTGGATTTGCACTCCATTTTCAAAATTATACAAAAGTGAAAATGGTTGTTATTATTATTATTTCTAGGAATCGGCAGTAACATGTATAAATAGGCCAATGACTGCAGTGCCTTTAGTTTTTCCTGTCCAAGATATTATTGAAGTTTAGAAATAGAAATAAACTCCAAATACTAAACAATTACACCTGCTCAGCTCATAGATTTGATTCTTCTTAGTTCTCTACAGCCTCATTGTTTATCCTGTATCATGTGATTGCTTGTTCGTTTTTTTTTTGTTGTTGTTTGTTTGTTTTATCTGAAGTAAAACTTGAAAGTCACAGTCAAATGCTACAGGGTTACAGTCAATGAAACAAGTGTAGTAATGGTTTGTGTTTGTAATGGAAATGGTTCTGGTATTTTCCTCACTGTGTTTAAAAAATATCTAAATGGAAGATAAAGAAAAAACAAAATCCAACAATTAAACATCCCAGAACCTAAGAAATGATCAGAGAGAGAACCTCGGAATGAGTCTGTTCTTTATAATGTTACATTAGCCTTAACTGATTCTAAATGAAAGACTAAGTATGAGAGCAAAAGAAAACAACAGAAACTTCAAACAAGTATCAGGAAGTAAGTGGCCAACAATGAATGGCTGGATTGGCAAGGAATGTTCTTGAGGAAAAAGTAACGATATTTTAGAAAATAGTAAACAGTGATGCTAAAGGAAGTACAGTGCTAAAAACAACAACAACAACAACAACAACAACAAAATAAAAACAGCTGACCTTAAAGAGTTCCGTGAAAAGTTCTATTGTTTTCATCCACCATTCATCTGTTTACATTAAGCTCTTACAAATTTAATTTCCCACTCTTGGGAAACTTAAATTACTCTTCATATTGAATTTAATATGCAGACAGGATTGATTTTTAATGCTAGATAATGTCTCTCAACATGCTGTGCATATTAGTTGGCTGTTGTAATAAGTTATTTCCAGTTGTTTGTACTTCAGTGGTTCCCCTTGAAGTGACATCTCCTGGAAACTTCTCCATGTAATGTTGTTTCTTGTTTGAGTTCTGACACTTTCACATTGCAGTCCATTGTTTGCGTCTTTTGAAGCACACAGATGGAGGAACTTATTCAGTCTTATTTAAGAAAACATTGATATTTTTGGAACACATTGGGTGACCAAAAAAACAGATTTCAGCATTTCTTTGTTTTGTGGAGACAATACCTTAGATATTTCTGTCAAGGTATATCCTCTATCTCAAACAATTTTGTGTCTTTTTGTAATGAAGTAAGGGGGCTCTGTCGTATGCTGGATCTGTCACATACTGCAAGACAACATGTAGTTGCAGATGCTATTGCCTTGAAGTGGAGTCTGAGGGTTTGGCGTGCCCTCAGTGTTTTTACATAGAATCATAGAATTGCTCAGGTTGGAAAAGACCTTAAAGATGGTCAAGTCCAACAAGCAAGTAAAACAACAACTACAAGATGAGAAAAGTTAGCGTGTGAACTTGTGACTTGTGACTACAGCCAGCCCAGAGTCAAGGGTAATAAGGCAGAACTGTGTAAGGACTTGTCATACAGGCTCAGCGTCTACTGAGCAGTCCTCTGCTGCACTCCAAATGTTCTTTCTCTGCTCTCAACAATTGTTATTTTCTTTCTTCCTCTAGGTCAAATTACATTTTCACCACTTTTCGGTTTTGTTCACACTCAAGATTCCCTAGTTAAGTAGTAAATGAAAAACTTCCATAATTATTCATATCTTTAAACACCTTTAAGCAATTACTAACTAGCCAAAATAGAAAGTGTTATATTGTGTTTATGCATAACCTCAGGAACTGGGGACTATGCACGGGGCACTCTCACACTTGCTGCTTTTCTTACAGAGCACGTCTGTCTCTTCTCTGCTTCAATACCTAGTTTATACCTTTGTTCATTCAGTGGCTGTTTGAGCCATCCTCATGAAAGAGGATATTTTGTCACCTGCCACTTGGATTATTAAAATGATCTTTGCCTCAGAGTGATGTTCTTCCAGGAGTCACAGTTTCAAATATATTTGGACTTAATGTTGTACTGCCAGCATCTCATTGTTACAAGTAACTTTTTAAGGATGTCACCTTAGTTTACCAAAATTTTTGACATTCCAGTAATTCTGCCGTCATCTGTTTTTAATCTAACTGTCATACTGGCTCACTTCCTTCCCTCCTTTAATATTGCCTATGGAGCATCCTCTAGAGACAAACACATATAAGAAATTCCAGGGGCAGGCCATGAGGTATATCATCAATCCAATCCTGCTTCCTTCTAATCCAGTAATTGGTCTCATTTTCTAGTATCCCTTAAATTAGTATTCTTGTCAATTAATACTCATGAGAACGAGGAAAATCTTTTAATTAAGCTGAGAAATTCTATTACAATCTGCTGCAGACCAATATGTCAAAGAGGGCGAAACTTAATATTTTACTGCAAACTGGTCATCTTCTTTCAGTTCTTCAAGCTATCCAAGCTCCTATTCCTGTGATGTAGAGAAACAGTTAATTTTATCTAGATGTGTTCAGGAGGATGCATTTCACTTTTATTTTGCTAGATCAGCTAAAATTCTTGTAATTGCCCAGATGCGATCCAAATCTGGAAACGTTTACAAAGCTATTTCTATGATGAGCACATAATACTACCTTGCAACCCAGCACAGGGCAGGCCCAAACTTAGCTGAACTGAGGATAGTCTTTGCCTAAAGCACTGACAGGATTGCTTATGTACTGTCATTTTTCCTCAGCTTTGCGGTTGGAACACTCACTAAATTTTAAAACAAGAAAAAAAGGCTGGAAATAGGGACCGGAAGCAATGACTCCAAAGGGCTGCCTTACACTGATGTCTTTCTAGCAACTCACCACTGGCTGAAGAAAAGTTTAGCCCAGCACTAGGCAGCCATATTTTTAGCCTGACAGATCAGAAACAGTTGTGGTAGCAGAGGCTCTGAAACTGTTAAATTTGGAACATCAGATCTCCCACTTGGTTAAAGGTTTAAATCACCATGTAGTACAGTGTGCATGTCCACTACCTTCTTACTAATGCTTTACAAACGAAAGGAGAAAGTTACATTAGAAGATAGACTCTGACCTTGAGCGGGGCTAAGAGTAACTCTGAATCAGGTAAGAAATTCCAGAAAAGAAAAATAAATAATACCTCTGTTCAGTATTATGTGTTAAATAATACTACTGTCCTTCTTAGGCAGCTTAAAAGCTTTTTCAGACACCTTCTTGGGATATCCAATTCTTTACGTGCATGTGTAGTGTTTCTGATTTGGAAGTATGTATTCAAGTCCAGGGAATTCACTCAGTGAAGCATATATTCTCTCTTTTCAGGAACGGTTCTTATCTACCATGTCTCTCTTCTAAAACAGTTTTTGCTGATATCTGCTTCCATTATTCCTCAACTTTATTGCAGAAAGTTTGGATGTTCATTGTATCACCTGCTTCTTTTATCTATGCAGTATTGGCTGCATCTATTGTAAATAGTAACCTCTTAGCAATGCAGTGTTCTCAACTCAGAACCAGAATAATAGTTTTGAACCTCAGGAAGTATTTTGAGAATATCTAAAACACATCATGGTTAACACATCATGCTGACCTAATTAAATCTGAACAGATATAATCTGTATTCTAGATATGGTCCTTAATTTTAAAAGGTGCCACAACAGATTATTCTCTCCTTCCTTCCAGACCTTTTTTGTTATGTACTAATGTAAATAGAATTCCTTAACAACATGGGATCGTTTTTTAAACTACTTATCCTTTTTCTACAACTTTGCCAACAAGTTTAGCTACTTTCCCAATAGGCCATGCAGAAAGAATCAGTGGAAATAGGCTTTCCGTTCTTGTCCTTGTCCATCTGTTGCTTTCTTTCCAGCTGTTCTTATTTCACCCAAACCAGTCTTTTCTGATACCTTTTGTTAATAGAGAGTAAGAACAATTATTTAATTTGCAGACTATTCTGTTAACTTTTAAACAACTCCAGTATATTCACAGAATGTTTTTTTTTCTGTATAGGAGGGGATAAGGGAGAATGATAGCGTAGTAATTTAATCCAAATGAGTTTGTTAGGTTGATATTGTTATAGCAGAAAATGTCATTAATGAAGAAATATGCTGTACAATCTGAGATAAAATGTTTAATTAAGAATTAATTAAGAATTACTGATGTTATGCAGATATTGCCTGAGAATTTGGATAAAAGGAGAGCTTAATATTTTGTGACTCAGTAAATCTAAAATTAGAAAACTGGAGACCTTAAGGAATTGCAGCAATCATCTATTTTTCCGGGTTGAAGTTAGCCAGTTTGGTCAACATCAATCTCTTATAACATGCTGTGTCTTTGAATATTTGCAATGTAAACATTTTTCTCTTCCTGTCCTTTATTTCTATTTCAGGAACACCTTTCAACCATCACTCAAAACTAAAATGAAAACTAATCTACATTAATTCACTGCTGTACTTTTTTGCTTTTAGCTAAACAGCTGTCTGGGTGAAACAAAGAAACATAGGTAGTCTCATCAAAACTAAGTTATTTGGGGAGGGAAGAAAGGGGGAAGGAGTTTTAAAAACACAGACCATGTACGAAGCTGTTATGGCTTATCCTGCAAAAACTGATTGCACCCTACAATGGTGGAAAGGATCTCAGCCCATTTCCAGCTGGGAAAGCAGGGTTGTTTTACTGCAAAAGTGAAATGACAGGTGATTCTCGTTTTCTTTTTGTAGATGGCAAGGAGACTTGTGTAATATCTCTCATTTCTAGAAAACAGATAAAGTGGAAATACTGAGAGGACTTTTCTCTACCTGAGTGAAGGCAAACATTTGTTTTCTGCTTTATCTTGCATTTCAGAAAGATATGAGTACTCAGGCTGTAAAAATCTGGATCTTCAGTAGCAGCTAGGTATAGTCTTGTTGATGCTTATAGGAGATGCTAATGTGCTCAGGATTCTGGGAAAATATATTTTTAAATGATGTGCAGTGTAGTAATGAAAAGAGACTATCAAATTTTCTTCTCTATTGAGTTTTCTCTCTTACTCCTGCTTTTAAGAACTACCTTTAATTTTGCCTTTTCTTCTTAGTAACAGGAAAGTGTTTAGTGTTGCACACAAGCATTTTAGGTAAAGCTTAAATAGTGGCATTCTCTTTTCAAGACAAGTTTTATTCTATATGGAATTCTGTGTTGAAAAGTTGCTGTATGCATATCACTGACTGTCAACACTGTGTTTCAGTCTGTATTTTCTGACTGGATACCATGGTAGGCTATTCCATAAAAATTATCGTTCTTAGACTTGATTATGAAATGGCAGAGAATCTGGTAGCAGTTCCTCAAATCATGTATTTCTTTAGTAATTAAGCCAACAATAGAAGATAATCTATTTATTTGTTTATCTGCTATTTATTTGTTTATTGATACTTGTTCAGCTCTTATTATCATGGTCTACTATGTTTATATTACTTCAGAAGAAAGCTTGTTTCCTTCTTGCTTCAAGACTTGCCTCAGATTGAAATCTCTGGCAAGTTAGATAAATTAGGACATCCTCACAGTGGGGAAGCCCTAACTTTATTGCACTCAAACATCAAGCTTAAATAAAAGAGTGGGATTTGTGCTGCGCATACTTGCAAGTATGTGAGGCTGTGCATAAATGCATGGAAGTTTCAAGGGGAAGTAGAGTGAGGAATTCCCAAGCATGGCTAGAGCTGAGTATCTCAGTTCAGCCTGCTGTCAAAAATGATATAATGACAAAATGGTATTAAGAATCATGGGTGTGAGTGATCTAGAAATGATTGTTTTAAAAAGAGTAGAAAGGATGTCTGAGACTTATTTTTTTTTTCAGTCTATTCTGGGCTTTGTCCATAGAATTTCATGTGTGTCTTGTCACAGGCAGCAATGAAAGTCAAGTCAGCAGGAACAAACCTTCATCCTGATGTTTTCTTCTGTCTACAAAATAATAGCTAGATAAATTTACTAATATTAGTATGATCTAATTCCTTATCCATATCAGAAATTAGAATGAAAAACTTCTAAAGTTCCTAATTACATAATAGGTTAACATTATCTGTAGTTTCAAAAATACTAATTTTATTAAGAAAAAGCAATTAGCAGCTTTCTGGTCCAGGAGACTGTTATTCAATCAGATGCGATGGTGTTTGTCTATATGTTTTTCTGAAGAGTAGTCACATTCAATCAGTCCATCTGCTTTCACTGCTGCAGTTAAACTCAATTTGTTAGTAGTCAGATGCTTTTTGAAAATACGTAGGATTGGCTGAATTTATAGAAAACTCTATGTGGCCTCTGTTTTCTCCGCGTTTATAATCTGCTATCACCATGTTGTCCAGTTCTGACCAAATATTATAGAGACTGCCAAGAAACTATGGACTTTCAGATTTGGGACAAAAATAAGAGCTAGACTTCAAGCTTAAATATCCTCTTGTATCATGCTGTTTGTCACTAAAAGCAATTAAAAAAAAAAAAAAACAAAACAAAACAAAAAAAAAAAAACAAAAAAAACCCACTCATTCGGTACCAAAAACTTGCAAGAAGGGAAAATACATTATCTCAGCTCCAGCCGTAGTTTATAATGAGAGCGAAGCTTGTTAAATGTGATCTGCCTTCTACTGCATAATTAGAAGGAGAAAGTTCCATGTTTTTTAAAGTAGCTTAACTCTGCTTTTACACCAACATTTTAGCTGACAGGAATAGATTCTACAGCTCAGCAACGGCATGTTTCTGCTTCCAACAGATAAGAAAATACAATGCACAATACATTAATTTTGCTTCTAGTACGTCACAAAGAATGATGCCGAAGTTGTAATGACATTAGCAGATAGTTGGTATGGATGCGGATGAAATGTTCAGTATGTTGTGTGCCATATGCAGGGGAAATTACAAAGGGTTTTGTATATTATTTATTCTCTCAACCCCTTGAAACAGGCTTATACCCCTTGAAACTTTGGCTTAATATATTTTTTGTTCTTTTTCCTTACTTTCTGTTCTTTTCCCTTTAATCTACTAGACTTAGTTGTATTTGAACTGTTTGAGGATATTGTCCAAAATGTCATAGATTGCTGTGGTAAATTATAAATAATACACATTCAGAAACCAGAAAATTGTTTTCCATGTTTCAAATTGTTTTCTGTGACCTTCTTTTCTGCATCATGACCCTTTTTCATAAGCAATTGTTTGCATCATCGGTTCCACCTGTTCTTCCAAGGTAACTATCCCTGCTTTGAGCTGGGAAGAAACAAGTAGTAGTAACAAGTAATATGTGTCTTGCTCCGTGCACGTTGAAATGAGCTGAATAATGTGATATCATAACTAGTAACAACAATCTTAGCAGTTTTTCAAAACAGCCTGCTCAGTAGCTTGCTATTAATGTTGTGCATTGCTCTTCCTGGCTATGTTTATTTAATTGTCTAATTTTTTTTTTTGTTATATTTCTTGCTTCACTACAGCACTTTCTCGTTAGATGCTCTTCCTCAACCTAAACCACAGCTGCTGGCAGTTTCTATGCAGATTACGATGCTCTGTTCTTGATATCTTCACCATCATTCGTAACAATCAATTTGATCAATTTATAGAGAAAAGTAAAAGCTTGTCTTATATTTACATTTCCAAGCCCTTCTCCCAACCTCTCACCAAACTTATAGCATGACATGTGCATGGGTGTTAATAATGCTGGCTTATAAACAGAGAAGAAAGAAATATGATTCCATCCTTAGAAGTGGAAGACGTTTCAGCTTTTTGTAAACTTCCTCCTAAAATCTTATCTGAAACATTCATATAAACTCTTCTTTCCAAAGAAAGTTTTTCCTCATCCTTGTTTTTATATCTCTTTATAGATCCTCTTTCTGAATGCTTGTGTTGTCAGTTCCACTTGTTCTTTTAAAGTATCTTGAAGATTTTCATTGTCCTTTCCTAAAAGCTTTAGTCTGAGTAGATCTCTAATTCTCACATCAGGTAGCATGTAAAAATTGTTTCATATCCATTGATCTTAACACTTCGTTATGTAAAAGTGAGAGTTAAGTGTCTATGCTGGAGGAATATTTTGGAAAGGCTTCTGGAGTCTCTAGAAAGATGATATATTAACTCTTGACTTGTCAGAATATGTTAACAAACTGAGAGATACTTGGAACCCCTCTTCTCTTCATTGAGCAAATCTGTACGAAAGCGAATAGCACTCAAGAGACCCAACCTCTGTACACAATCAGCTGCCTCATTTCCAGAAGTAGGTAGGATGCTCTGAAAGTAATGCAAGACAAAGCTTTATTTGCATTTTAGAAAAAGAAATATATCAATTCAAATTAAATTAAAAAATGAAATGCACAGTTAATTAACTAGTGAAGTCAATAGTTCAGGCGTTGGAAATACTAAAAAAAACCAGTACCTATGAAAGGTTACAAAATTCTATTCAACTGTCTATTAATTTATTTTAATTCTTTGCCTGAGGATATAATTCTGTCATGGCTTTATGACTTTTTTTTAATCAGTATTCCACATCATAACATCATGTAAAGCATTGAAAGTTAAAGAGTTAATGCCCTACTTCCATGAAATGCCAATTTTCTGAATACCTGGCTATCAGCAGAGAAGCATTACATACCCCAGAAGACTCCACATTCAGAGAGGAAGATAAAGGTCCTGGCAAGTCATGGGACTCTCTCCCTTGCTGCCTGGCAGTGTGTGGGTGTGTTCCCCAGCCGTTTCGCCTTCAGTTCAGAGTAAGACCTGTGGTTTTGGACACTCTCATTTTCTTTGATTTTTTTTTTTTTTTTTTTTTAGCCTCAATTCCAATTGTATTGTATTATATTTTGTTATCTTGCTTTCCAATATCATATTTAGTAAATTAACTTTCCTCCTCACATCATTGCTGTTGTTCTGTTTCCAGGCTCAGCCTCCATCTCCCCACCCTTCCTCCTTTCCCTTTTTGGACTGGTGAGCCTGCTGTTCCCCTGTCATGGACACAGTCAGGTCTAGATAACTCCTTGACAAATTCTTATCAATGAATCCCATGTTTGCATATATTTTTGTAAAGTAAGTAACCATTGCTTACAATCCAACCACAATTTGTATTCTTCCTTAATCAATCATTGTGTTGTTTTATGTTATTATTTTTTTGCGTGTGTGTGTTTAGATTTTTTTATTTACAATAGTGGATCTCTTCAGTAAACGTGAAATTTAATCTATTTTACTAAAATTTATTCATTTTAGAATAACCATTTCAAAACTTATAAAATAATTTTATAAAATAAATAGATATTTTATTAGAAATATCTTGAAATTGATAACTAGGGAGCTGTGATTTTAATGAAGTTCTTTCCTGTATCTGTATTAGCTTGAAATCTTTATGCAGTTGAAAGTATTGTGAATATCAGTAGGTGTCTGTAGCATTTGGAGCACATGGTTGGGCTTTTTTTAGGTGACAGCAGATATAAATATTGCACTAGTGAAGTAGCCGAGCTTTTTGGGGTCTTATATTGGAAAATCCATTGTTCTAAGTCCTGAAAGGTGTTTGAGTCTAATACCAGTGTACAAATAGTTAAAAGTGCAACATCTTTCATTGAGAGTGAAAAGAGATCTGATGGTTATTACTATGTAGAACGTACAAGTAATGCGTCTAAGAAAGTACATCATAACCATTTATTTTCCCATTTGCCAAGGAAAACAGCTAAACTTAAAAGGTTCATTCTGGTTAAAGGTCATGTTTACTGTTGAGTTTTCTACCTACTTAAAAGTGTGTCATTTACTGAAAGAACATATGTTCTGCCAAACTTCTCTGTTTGAAGGTTTTTGTTGTTTGCTGCGTGTATGACAGTTTCCCAGAAGAAACTGTACCAACAGCTTTGTGCAGTTTCTCTGGCTTGCAGTGCACCTTTTAAGAAAAAAAAAAAAAATCTCTTTTAAAATAAACATCTCTAAAATGTGCTCAGTCATAAGGCAACATCTTCTGCCTCATTATTAGCTGACTTTAATGCTGTATAGTTATTTATGGTGCAGGCTGAAAGTATAAATGTCTCTTCATTAATCTATGACTCAGGTTTAATGAGTGCTGAGATTTGGGGTTTGGGGATCATTAATGCAGTCTTACCATTTACCCAGCTCTGTGACATCACCACCACTTAACCATAACCTTGTAAATGAACAGTATTCTTGCCATCTATTAATTGCCTCCTGGGAGTGAAATGCCTTTAAGCTTCATTCAGTGTTGCGTGGTTTTTTTTTTTTTTTTTTTTTTTTTTTTTTATGGATTCTCAACCATTAATCACTACACTCTGGATTCACGGCCGTTCAACATCAGAGTTATGGCCCCAGGATAGGATTTTTTGTTGTTATTATTTTGTGACACATTTTGATAGGAAATTTGGAAAAATGTATGTGTGTTGAATTCCAGCTACCAATTTCCCTTCTGTCTGGACAGATAATACTATTGTCAGTAGCTAAAGAAAACGTTGTTATATATTGAATAAGAAAAAATATTTTAGAGAAGAAAAGAGGAATGAAATCCAGTGACAGAAAAGACAAATGAAATCCAATGACTTCTGAAGTTATTCATCCTAAACATTATCAAAATCTTGCCAGGCTTATGCTAACTACTGTAACATTAAAAATAGTTTAGAAGTGTTTTGGCTTCATAGATGCAGGGATAATTGTAAGCTGTTTGGAAAAGGGATGCTTAATTCAACATATTTATTGAAAGTAGAAATAGGGGGAACTGTGTCCTTAAACTAATTGTTAAATCTACCAAATCTCTTTGCTGTCAAATTATACTGAGCTCAAAAAGAAAAGTAAAAATCTGAATGCTAATAATACTTTTCATGACTCTTTTAAAATTACCTGTTATTTTTTTTCAGATCTTGAGATACCAGAGATCTATGTGATATAAATTGCTGAGAAATATCCTTGAAGAAAATCTTGGGTTTAGACTGGAAGGTTTTACAAAATCATCTTTTCATCTTCCTCTCTTATTCTCTAACTGTACGTATGAGGACTGCTTCTTACCAGACTACTCTGAAGATCACAGGTTGCTGTTAAGAGCAAGGTACGTGTTTATATTTACTTAGCATCCTCTAAATAGCCCTGGTAATTTTACATTTTCTTAAGAGAGTCTTGGCTGACTTTGTTTTGAGCAGTAGGTGCCAAAGCATGGAGATATGTGGTTAATTACCCAAATACCATACAGTAGGACTGGAAATTGGTATTCCATCTTGAGATTCAATGTAACAAATTAAATTTTTAAGATCTGGCATTCCCATTGGACCAGAATATATAACATAAGGTATTGAGACTGCTGTCTTAGTGTATTACATTTCCCAGTTAAATGGAATGAGTTCTGGTCTTTTCATCAAAGGCAAAATGGCTGAAAAACAGAGTCTTTGAATCATTTTGAACTTCTATTGAATTTCCTCCGTAGAAAGATATTCACTAAAGGAAGGATTTTTTTGTGTAAGCCTTAAAAATAAGTCTAAAAAAACTGTTAAAGACTATCCTTTACTGCTGTTATATTATCTAGAAGCATTGTAGGTGTGTTAGAAATGCATACTTTTTTGTGAATATTTTCTGCTACTTTGAATAATCTTTTTTTCTCATAGCTGTCATAGCTATAAATTATGGTCTTGTCCTGAAGACAAAGCATGACATCACTTACAGCTGTATCCTCAGAAAGAAAGAAAATTCTTAAGAAATATGAAAGGAAGAAAAAAAACCTTAGTATTCAAGATATTTTATTAGTTGCATTCAGAACAAAAGAGGCTGTGACAGGTGAATCACACTGAGGCTTTTCATTTAAAATATGTTTTCCCCATAAAGCTCAAGATTCTGTCACCAGAGTTGTGACAAAGGTGAGGGACAGAGAAGTCTCTAAGGAATCCCTGAGAAGAGGAAAATGAGGCCAATTAAAGCTTTCTAGTGGCTGGAGAGTGGATTAGTTCCTGCTGGATCAGATTAACAAAGCAAGTGTGTTAAAATAGGAGAACTAGAATCAAATGACCTTTAAGATTCCTTCCAATCCAACCAACCCAAGTCATTCCATGATAATTCAAAAGTGTAGTGAAGAAAAAAAAAAAGCAGCAGGAAGAAGAGGATAAAAGAGGAAAGAGAAAATTCTGACAAGGTTGTTGAGGAACGTATTGGGCAGTTGCATAACATAAAATTACTACATTAATTAATTAATCATCACAAAACCAGTAGAAGGAGGAAGCACACAACAAGCCATAGCACTCCTCCCTGACTGCCTATGGAAACCAGAGCTATGAAGGGGAACAGGAAGGTTTTGCTTGCCTATTTGTCCCTCACAGAGATGAGGTACCAGTACAGCACACTCAGGTGACTGCTGCATGCCAAGAACTATCCTAGAGAAAGGGAAAATGTCCTCCTTTGTTTTTTTAGGTGAACTAGCTATGTCCATCCCAGAGGATCTATGTTCCTAGGTCCTCACCCTCTACCTAGTGACCTGCAGCAGAATTACAGGATATCCCAGAGATAGAAGCATGAGGTCCAGCTTCTTAAACTTTGCCTCGTATTTAGACACTTATCTTGTACCTATGTCTATAGTAGTGAATGAGTGATAACCAGAATAAATTAATCTCTCTACAAACTTTAACAAGAAATAAAAAGATCTGAAGAAATAGCCTAAGGGGATATCTTGTACATTCACTCCTTATCCTCCTCTGTTTCAGCCATCTATTAAAATGGAACATAACTTTTTTCTCTAACAAGCATTGCAGACTAATTATAAGTCCTATTGAATGGGACCCAGACTTTTCTATAATGGAACTTCAGAAGGTATAGATCGAATTTCCAACTAGATTAGAACTTCTTCCTTATATTGGTTAGAATGTTTGTGAAATTGTGCTTACTTAGTTTGTCTGGAAGACATGGTTAGCCAAAAAATTTGAGGCATGATGCATGTGAGGCTTTTGATTGCCTGACTGCTACATTTATATAGTATGCTGTGTGTGTGCAGAACTGCTGGTATTCTATAAATGTACAAGTTTTTGCATTATGCATTTATGTTATGTAGAAATAGAAGTTGTACTTGAAAGTCTAAACCTCCATTTGGCATTTACTACTTCATAAAATAATTCAGTGTAGCTTAAATATGTGCTTTTCTAATTTCAGGGTATAATACACATTCTTCTTCAGACTCTTAAAATCTTTTGAACATAGCAGAATACACTTTCAGGTTACTGATGGCTTACTTATTAATTTAGTTGCATTTAGCAGATAGTTAACTCATACACATTGAAGTTTTTGCTATTTCCTTTCCAACACCTCACCCTGAAATTCAGCTCAAATAGCCAAGCAAGGTTAAAGATATTCTGAAGGATTTAGTGATAAATCTACGTGTTAAAAATATGTGCTGTAGGTAGCATCTACTGCGCCATTGCTTTTGTATGCTTAATTTTGGAGAGTCCAGAAGGCAAAGCTGTGTGGTTCAAGGGGTTAGAATTTTGAAGACTGTAACTTCATAGCTTTGTGTCGGAATATTCTTTTTTTCACTGTTGTTGGGTTGACTTTAGGTACTGGGTCAGTGGTCAAACTGAGTCTGTGAAGCTTAACGTAGATACATAGCATACATAGATCTGTATGCTAAGATTTGTCAAAATCAACAATATTTTTTTGTTTGCTCTGCTCTTAGCATTTCAGAAATGAATTCATTTGAGTAAAAATGTTCTAAATGTACACACAACCACCAAACCAACAAACAAACAGGCTACATTTCAGTAGGAATGTTCTCATGTAATATGAGAAAAGGGTTCTTTCTAAGTTAGACATATGCATCTTGTAAAATGGCAATTTCTTTAAGAGTGTGAAAACTGACACTTATAGGATTCTTGTTATAAATTATTTCTGCCTCTGTGCTTTCCTGGCTTGGTAAATGAGATCAGAAAACATCAGAATTGATCAAACTTATAAACCTACAAAAGCATCTCTCACATGCTTAGAAAATGTCAGTTATAAACATTAGCAAAACTGTAACATCTGATTTTAGCTAAGGTCAAGGTTCAGGATTTAATCTGTCCTACAGTGAAGGCATTTGAAATGAAATCATAAGGATATTAAATACATTGGCAAATGACTTTCAGCACATTTAAACTAAGTTTAAATTCTCTGTGTTCACGGACAACTGCTTTTTAGATGCTGCCAGTTCAAAGTTGCTCAGGATATATATATATTTTTTTTAAACCAATGTTTGTTTAACACCTGGACTCTTACCTGGTAAAATTTACTGTTAAGAGATACAGCAGTAGACCCAGTAGATTTTATTTTCTTGAGTGAGAACTCTTCTGATCTGGCATCCTAAATCAGAGTTTTCAAGTAGTATTTATTAAACGTGATCTCAATGTGACGGTGAATCAGGACTGGCTCATTTGGTAAATCCATTGCCACTGGCAAATGCCAGCTCTTCCCACCAGATCAGTGGCATAATAAAGGGTGGCAAGACAGAGAATCACAGGCCAGCAGCTCTGAAATTGCTCTTTCTAGGCAAGTAGGAGTTTTTGTGAGAATTCTTTGCTTCCTGTGAAGGGGCTAGAAATTAATCTGGGGCCAGGATTATTAATGTACATCCCTGTCCCTAAGATGAGGCTCTCTTTCCTATGGAGGATTCTTTTCTTTCATGGTCACCAATTCTCCCTTGGGAAACATTAGCTTGCTGAGGAAGCAAGCGAGTGGCTCTATTTTTAGCAAGTGGGGTGGACTCTCACAACAACACACACAACATGTAAAAGCTCAGCAAAAAGCAGTGAACACATTTAAAAAGCAAAAACGAACAAACAAAACCTTAAATGCTTAAATCCTGACTCTTTTGGGTCAAACACATACATTTTTCATCACTCGTATACAAAGTCTATCCACAAATCCAAGCATCTTGGTCAAACATTCAGAAACCAGCAGAACATTCCTTGGTACCTGAACCATGTGCACAATAAACACATAGATTTTTGTTAGAAATTTTACTTATTATTTAGATAGTAGCCCTACAGTATAGGTCACTCTGGACTATACAGTTATAGCTAGATAAGTTTTGGGTGACTACAATATGACAGAAACATATCCAGAATTATGACTTTGCCCTAGAACTACACCACAGTACTGGTACAACTATATTGCTCTTATTTAAACAGAAACAATATTCAACTACTTTCTAACACATAGTTTTTCAAAATCTGTTGAACTGTTGAAAGATGAAGTGAAAAAGATGATCAGAGAGCTGGAACATCTCCCCTACAAAAACAGAGAGAGCTGGTCTTGTTCAGCCTGCAGAAGAGAGGGCTGCAGGGTGACCTCATTGCAGCCAACAGGAATGGAATCAACTCTTTTCAAGGGTAGATAATGACAGGACACAGGGGAATAGTTTTAAGTTGAAGGAAGGATGATTTAGGTTGGATGTCAGGGGAAGTTCATTACCAAGAGAGTGGTGAGGAGCGTATATAGGCTGCCTAGAGAGGCTGTGGATGCCCCATCCCTGGAGGTGTTCGAAGCCAGGTTGAATGAGGCCCTGGGAAGCCTGGTCTAGTATTAGATATGGAGGTTGGTGGCTCTGCTTGCCGCAGGGAGGTTGGAGCTTAATGATACTTGAGGTCCCTTCCAACCCAAACCATTCTATAATTCTGTGAAAAAAACCTGAGGTGTTTTTCTTCGGCTTTGTGGAAGTTTATTACATTGGAAGGAAAAAAAAAAAAAAAAGAAAAACAACAAAAAAACAGAAATTTCATCTACCAAGTTGGCCAACACTGTCAATAGGACAGGACTACCAAGAGATTACTTGAGAATATTTACTAACTGGCACTGTAAAGATACAGGAGAGCAGCCTTGCAGTTAAATGTTCGTTTGTGTGCAGGCTTGGAGAAGCTCTGCATTCAAAAGGAATTCAATAAACACAGGCAATGTAATTTCATCTGATGTTATTTCAAAGTGAATACGTTATTTATGTAATTGTACAAAATTGGGAAATAGAAAGTACAAAGTCCGGGAATCAAAAATATAATAGAGTTATGGCCAGATTCAAATGCACTGCAGAATGTCAGTGACAACTGGAATGTGTTACTTCATTTTGTTTTCTACTGTAGTGACAAAATATTTTGAAATTGAAACTATACATATATGCTAAGAGATGACATTGAGTAATACAGTATTCATAAATTGATAGTTTGCTGAAATACATTATGCATAGAATACACTATATGAACAATGAAATTATAGTCCATCCAGTTTAATATCCAGAGTAGATAAAATTATGAAAGCTATATAAAAGCACAAGCACATTCACTAATGATGACAAAGATCTGTTATCAGCTTGTCATTTGAATTAATAAGTTAGGTGGAACTAATAGTTATAGATAAAAACTACAGTCTTTTACAAAGTGACAGATACCATTCCTCCTGGCTGAATTAGAAATAATACTCAAATGTCCAATGAATGTGAAAATGACTGTTGTTGTTCCTTCATTTTCCTTCCATTAGTTAAATAAAACTGGAGAAAGTCATTGCATTTAAAACTTCTGAGTTAATCAGTATAGTCTACAGAGACTTCATTCAAATCTTAATTCAATGTTTCACTTCAAAAATTGATGACTTATCTACTGAATTTCTATCATAGCTGATAAGAGATATTTTAAGGATTTCACATCCTGTTACTTTATGTTTTTAAAACAGTTAAATTGTACTTTGTTTCCTCTTGTTTCCTCATAGAGAGTCTCAGAAGGGGTCAAGTTAGAAGGAACCTCTGAAAGATATCTGGTTCAAATCTCCTTTTCAGCTCAAGTAGTCATATAGAACTGTTTTCCCAGAATAACGTCCAAGTGGCTTTTTGATATCTCCAGTGAAGTAAACTCCACAGCCTGTCTGTGCAACCTGTGCTGTTACTCTTGACTCCTCTCCCTTGCACCAAGCAGCACAGGGTATTGGGGATGGGCTTGCTCAGTCCACAGAAGTGGCAGTCTGCTTTGCTTTCCTTCTCATGCTGTTGCTGTGCTCTGGTGGGGACTCTCTATGGGCTTCAGGCTTTCAGGATAAACCTGCTTCAGCACACGTCCGTTGTGGGCTGCAGATTTTGTTAAGAGGCCTGTCTCTGGTGTCTAGAGTACCTCTTCTTCCTGCCCTGACCTTGGTTTTCTCTCTCTTGCTTCTCACATCCAGTTATTGTGCCTATGTTGTCATCTCTACTACTCTGCTCTTTGGTCTCATGCCTATTCTTTACTAGGGTTATCTCCTGTTTTTGTCCAGTTCCGAGAAGAAAGCATTGTCTGAACTGCTCCTGCCTGCAGCTCCTAGCAAGTGAAGTTAGGCACTTAAACGCTTTCTGAGGATTTGTCTCAGGGTTGCTTCAGGAAACTTAATTCTTACTAAGGAAGTATGAAGTTATATTCTTAAATGGACTTTGGTTCACTTAGGCTTAGAGAGTTCTCCCTTTTCTTTTTGATAGGGGTTTGCCTGAATACGAGGAGTAACCTCAATATATGACCTGTGCTGCTTTTCTTCTTTCAAAATTCTCAGTGAAATGTTCTCATTAGTAACTCTATCAAGGGATATTATTGCCCCATTGTTGTTAAACTGAGAGGAGAAATTTGAGAAGTGCCTTTCATTTACTTACCCATTTCTGTTGTGGAGAATACTGCAGGATGAGTCAGACTAGTATTAGGTTTAATATTTTTGATCTTCTTTGTTTGCTTTTTCTTTATGTATAGCATTAAAAAAATAAAAACCCTGACAGAGAAAATTTGAAAAACCCATCCATTAGTATTAGTTAGTCTGATGGACAGTGGATACAAAAATAGAGAGAAAATACAGCCACAATTTCATAAAATATCAGAGAAGTCAAAATTAGAATAAAAAAATGTGGAGATGATACTTTGGGTCAAAGACAAAACAAACTTGTTTTTCAACGGATCTGGGTTACTATGAACACACTGTGATACAATTTTTTTAACAGGACTGAAAGTTATAGCAAATAATGATTTCTTAGCAGCTCTGCCATGTGTAACCATTTTTTTTTTTCTTTTTCTTTTTTTCCTTGACTGATTTAATAACACCAGGGGTAAGAGAAATGAAGAAGAAAGGAATTTAACCCAGGTCTCCCACTTGCTTTTGTATAAGAATGATAATTTTTCTCTGCTCTGTTCTTTAAAAGAACTATTCCTAGTTACCGGATAGACAGAAATACATGCACAGTGCATTAAGAAGGATGTCAGAAGACTTGGGGAAAGGAATGGGAACCTTTGTAGTTTGCAATCCATTAAGCTTTTGTTCCCTATTTCTGCGTGGCTTCATTTTTAAAAACTGATGCTACGCCTACCTCTTCCATTGTACTGCACTGGGGACTGTGGCGTATGCATGGTGACAGGGCATTGGTGGGAGGTACTTAAAGATGCCTGCTTCGACACAGACATAGACATCCATCAGTAAATACAGCCATTTGCCCCACTCTCCTGAAACTGAAGAAGTTCAGGCTTATGGCTGAAATGTGACCAGAGGAATGCATAGGAGCCCCTGCCACTGGGAGACTGCCATGTGCAATCTGTGCACTCACCTCCATTTTGCTGGCTCTGACCCATTTTTCTTAAGAGGCTTGTTGCACTGAAAAAGGGAAGCAAAAAGCTTGATGTCTCTCTAGCTTAGTGACTGCAGGGAGAGAGGGATGTGATAACATTTTCTGAATCACAGAATCACAAGGTTGGAAACGACCTGCAAGATCATCTAGTCCAACCACCCTCCCATTCCTATTAGTACCACAAGCAGTAAACCATATCTCTTAGCTCCTCATCCAGGCGCCTCTTGAGCACTACCAGGGACGGCGACTCCACCACCTCCCTGGTCAGCCATTCCAGTGCCTGACCACCCTTTGAGAGAAAAAGTTTATCCTAATATCCAGTCTGAATCTCCTCCGGTATAACTTCTGGCCGTTTCCTCAGGTCCTACTATTTGCCTGGGAGAAGAGGCCAGACCCTTTTGCACCACAACCTCCCATAACTATATTGGTGTTTCATCTTTTTCTGTTTCTTTGTTTCACGTAGAACACAGAAAGCAGAATTTGAACTGTTTTAATCTCCCCATGAAAAATCTTGCCCTCTCTCTTTTGTTTCTCTCCCTATTATAGTCACATGACAAATGGTTTTATTTCCACAGAAGAAAATGTGAAATCTCCTTATGACCAGCACTCCCTACCCAGTCCACCAATTCTCTTCCTTGTGCCTGTCCCTTGTAAGTAGCTTTTTTGCTTGCACTCTTTTCTCAGAAATAGGAGATGTGGTTTATGATGCCTCTGAAATTTGGAGAGAAATGTTCTAGGAATTACTTCATGGCACAAAAAGGTGACCCTGCTGCCTCCTCCAGCAGCTGCTGATGCACAGGCAGCCCTCAGAATAAGTAGTAAGAGGTACAGAGTGTTTGGGGGCTCCAGCATGGGAAATGTCATCTAACCACAACAAGACTGATGCCTCTTCAGGCACATGAAGAAACAATAACAGGTGAATCGTGGATGGAAATGTTAAACACAGGTGTTTGTGGGCACCAGATGCATTGAAGAATTGCTGATTTTGTGATGATTTTGAGGACAGTAGATTTGAACTTAGGTATATGGATCCCTTAAAATCCTGCCTTAAGCATCAAAACTCTTCAGAACCTGGAAAAAATGGCATGAGATATGCAAACAGTGTAGCTGACATTTGCCTTGAAGGTATGCACAAAGGCAGAGAAGAGAGCTTGAAATAACTCTAATTGCATGTTTTAAATATTAAGATGCAGGAAGTACAAATTTAATTACTTGAACTTTTATATTATGTTTAAGTTTCGTTGTATCGTCTCTTTTAAAATGTGGCGATGTGAACTAGGAATAAAAAGGGAAGGTTATAGGGTGAAATTGGGGATATATTCCTGTATTCCGAACCGTAAGTGCATAGTTACAATTCTGTATGACTTGAAGATTAGTGTATGTCAAAGATACCTAAATACACAAATACAGGAAATTAAATGTGTTGATAGGTATAGAAAAACAGATTTATTGTCTGAATTTGCACACTGAATTTCTGACTATGAAGCTGCTACTACATCTTCTTTTGGTTGCTCAACTAACACATATAAAATCAGTATAAGCAGAATTTTCACTGTATCTTTAGGTTATGTGTTCCCTGCTTACGTGATTTGTAGTAATTACAAAACAGGTTTTTCTGCCCTTCTCATGTTCCAGGAACAACTGAAACATAAGATTCAAGTGAACACATTTGCATCACAAAACCTCTTTTTGTATCATCTTGTATTGTTTCTGTGGTCTCCATGCAGTAGTGGGCCATCAGAGATACAGTTACAAACCATTTAGGTTGGTGATAGCTAAAGGGGATCAAGAACTTAGAGAAAGCCAGCAAGTTTTAGTGAAGAGGTATCATGATGACAAATGACAATTGCACATGACCAAATGACCAAAAAGGGAAATGGCTAAATGTAATGGAATAGAAAATAACACTGCAGGTATAATAATGCCTTTGTACTCAGATGGAATATTATGTCCAGATCTGGAATAACACCATGTGTTTGTGGGCAGAAAAATGAAATGCTGAGAGAAGAAATAGTTTTTATATAAGAAGTCATTTCAGTATTACGTTAGATAAGAGACGAATAACATAATATGGGTACATTGTGATTAGGACTGAGGTGCTTGTTTTTCTTTCTCCTACTGAGAGGAGAACAGCTCTAGAATTTTCTGTGATGTCTGAGGGCACTGCATTAAGAGGAAATACTTGTTTTCACATGATGCATAATCAACTATTTGCTGAAAAACAGCGTTATACCCAAGAGGTTTGTGAGTCTTAAAGCACATGTTGATACAACTAATGAGAAACACCACTGCTGCTGAATGTAACTTCACAAAAAAAAGAAGGAAAATTATCATGCTCCAGTGCAGAGTACAAAGACTAATGAGCAGATGCCAGGAACAAATTTTCCTTCACAAATAAAGGTGGAAACTGGAAAATGAATTTTTAAAACTCCAGAAGAAAGTGGTTGCTATGTGGTAGGGAGGAAGGTTCTAAGTTCCTATGTAAAGATGATAAGGGTAGTGAAGGTCTTTCTATACAAGAAGTTATATAAGAAGGTGGTCAGAATTCAGTTTATCAGAATACCAATTGAACTTTCTTCAATTAAAAAACAAAACAAAACTACACAACTTCAGTTAAAGCTTAGCAGTGCTAAGCATTAGCCTCATCTCACCTCACCAAAGAGGAGGAAAGAGCTCTTTTGCTGAAATAAGAAATGATAATTGTTTTTCTGATCAGCTGAGTTTAGAAATGGCATTTTTTTAATTGTCCTCATGTTTGATCAGATTTGCTAAGCCTCAGCATTAATACAAGTAACTTATGAAAACTGAGGGGCTGCCAGAGCTTACAGAATTAACCAGGCGATTTGGCATACAGAAGAAAGGATTGTCTCCCGGCTGTCACAAGGCCAGTATTGCTAGTTCTAATATTCCTAATTCAAATGTCCAATACTCATGAAAAGCACAAATGAAAATGAGATATAGTGAAGCAAATGTTTATTTTTTTCTATAGCAGCAACATCTATCTCTATTTATTTGCATTTTTGGATTTCTGCCTGTTCTCTTCTTACAATGAAAGTTATGTATCCAGAACTTTTAATTGTGATTATTTTGAAATAAAAGTGTTGATTCATTTTTCATAACTGGTAAATGAAGCCTACTAACTCTTTAAAAATAAATACCAAATTGGAGTAATTTTTAGCAATGCAATACCATTATGTTTTTTAGTTTTCAGATAAGCTTTCAGTATAGAATATTATTCTTTGTTACGGGTTTTACAGTATTTCAAGACAGTTTAAGCCAGAAATCTCCTTATCTAGGGCTGCCATCTTATCACTACTCATCTCAGTTTTACATTCTCAGAGTAATCATTACTGACAAATAACCATCCAAGGGAAAATAATATCCTTTCATACCATTTCTTAGAAGTCCTTAATGCCTACTCATTCTTCATTCTAATGAAACTCTTTGTCCTCTCTGGGTTGGGTGTAATCCACAGCTGTTCATATAGTTGTATAGCTAGTGAAGGCTTACCTAACTTGCCCATTGGATATTTCTGGGTATGCATATTCCACTGTAGAGAAAAGGATTTTGCAGTGTTTTTTTTGTTTTGTTTTGTTTTTTTGTTCGTTTGTTTTGGAATTGAACCTCTCAGTTTTCTCTGAAAAAGACAATGAGCAATTTTGATATACAAAGAATATTTGTATAAAGGAATAGATCAGTAAAGTAATTTCAAATGAATAATTAGCACTTTAAAACAACCTGATACTTTCCCTTGCATTTCTCTCTCTCTTCAGTTTTCATTATCTTTGGAGAAAATTACCGTGCTGACTAGAGGGTTTGGGAAGCACCAGCATTTTCTTTGTATGTGAAAGATGACAACAAATGGAGTTGCTTTAGAATGACATTGGTTACATGTTTTTCTCAATTGCTACCTTTTCTTAATTCTCTGGGTGTTTGCAAAAAGAAATGCATACTTGTTTTATTGTCAACTTACGTGTGGATCTTTTTTTCTTTTTCCTTTTTTTTAATAGATTCTCCAAATCAATTTTCTTCAAGCTTTTCTCAGCATGTGAATAAGAGTAAAACTCTAAATTGCTTTTCATTTGTATTAACATCTTTTCTCTCTCAATGAGTGTGCTTCAGTCTCAGAATCTAATCTCCTGGATTTTCAGTTGCTTTACACTTCATTAAAAATGCTATCCTGGTAGCCTCTGCATTGTTTTAGAACAAACCAAAAGTTTCTCACTGCAATGTAAATCAGAGGAAGGTTTTTCTTAATTTCTGAAGGGTGATTATCAAAACATTATCAGTCATCTTCCACGTCTGTCAGATGCTTATTTAAAGACTATTTAAAGAATACAGAAAAATGAGAATATTTGAGTAGCTTTTTACATGCTAGAAACAATCTTCAGTGAGCCATTTTTCTTTCAATGAGAATATAACTCACATTGCTATCAAGAGTGTCTTTTATGAGCTGCACACTGCTTTTCCTTAGCTGTGTTTCCATTTTTTAATAGTTTGTTAATAGCATGAAACTCATAATTTCTGCTTTCCTTTTATGTAGGAAGCAAAGAAAAAAAAATATCTATATTAATTTTATTGTTCCTCCCATTAAATTTATCATTTTAACAAGTGGGTGAGTATTTTCAATGTCATAGCTAATCAAATTTTGACCTTTTTGCACTATTTGCTGATATGCAGTGTGATGTGTCTTAGGAATGTTGGTATATAAAAGTTGGTTTGGATGAACTGTCCTTACAGTCCAGCATCCTAACAGAGATGTTTTTTTCTTAAGAATCAAAAATACAAGAATATTTGCTGGACAATTATGACAAATCTTGCCCACAGGAGGAAGTTTATCTTCATTTGTTTGTACAATAGTGTGTCACTGGGGACCTAGTGATTTTATAAATTGCTTACTTTATTTACACTGTGGAGTACAGTATTGCCTATGTGTGTGCATACATGCTTTTAACAACACTGAGCTTGAACTCTAGGGTGACACATCATCAGTTTATGTCTAAACCTTTGTCTTCTCAGCCAATCCTAATGGCAAGTGATAACAATTTACATCTTTCCCTGCCTCCACAATCAATGTGCTTGTGCATCTCTTGCCCAAGCCAAGCCTTGAACCCTATTTGGGAGCCACATCCTGCCTGCAGCTCTCAACCCCCCCAGTGTCACCTGGAAAGCAGAGCTGGGGACTGGCACTGTCCCACCATTCAAGGACACAAGTGGGGTGGTAGGCTCCAGGCTGGGCGCCACGTGAGGGGTAGCAAGGGCATTTGAGGCCACTTTATCATATGAGAGGCATTGCAGAAATGTGGTCCTCTTCTCCTTATTGGCATGCTTTCCTAAATACTACTTACATTGAGCCAAATCTTCACAGAATCACAGAATGGCCAGGGTTGGAAGGGACCTCAAGAATCATGAATCTCCAACCCCCCTGCCACGTGCAGGGCCACCAACCTCCCTGTTTGATACTAGACCAGGCTGCCCAGGGCCCCATCCAATCTGGCCTTGAATACCTCCAGGGATGGGGCATCCACAAGCTCTCTGGGCAGCCTGTTCCAGTACCTCACCACTCTCACAGTAAAGAATTTCCCCCTGACATCCAACCTAAATCTCCCCTCCCTCAACTTAAAACCATTTCCCCTTGTCCTGCTGTTATCAACTGTTTCAAAGAGTTGATTTCCCTCCTCTTTGCAGGCTCCCTTTAGGTATTGAAATGCTGCAATAAGGTCACTCCACAACCTTCTTTTCCCCAGGCTGAACGAGCCCAGCTCCCTCAGCCTGTCCTCATAGGAGAGGTGCTCCGGTCCCCTGACCATCTTCATGGCTGTCCTCTGGACCCTTTCCAATAGCTCTGTCTTTCCTGTACTGGGGGCTCCAGACCTGGACACAGTACTCCAGATGGGGCCTCAGAAGAGCAGAGTAAAGGGGGACAATCACCTCCCCGCCCCTGCTGGCCACCCCTCTTCTGATGGAGCCCAGGATACCATTTGCCCTCCAAGCCACAAGGGCACACTGCTGGCTCATGTTAAGGTTTTCATGCATCAAGACCCCCAGGTCCTTCTCTGCAGGGCTGCTCTCAAGGACCGCTCCTTCCAGTCTGTATGGATGCCTGGGATTCCTCCATCCCAAGTGCAAAACTCTGCACTTTGCTGTGTTGAACCTCATCAGGTTCACCCAGGCCCACCTTTCTAACCTGTCCGAGGTCCCTCTGAATGGTATCCCAATCTTCAGACCCTGCAGCAATGAGTTCTGCCACTAAATTTTGCATTCTTTTTTTTTTCCCTCAGTGTTATTTGTGCTGACTTTGTCTTGCATGTGACTTCAGTATGTTATATGGTCTTATTATATTCTTTTATATTCACCTATTTCCCAAATTAGACAATTTCAATCTTTGCAATCTTTCATCGCAGAAATTCTGCCATACTCTTTGAAATTTTCATTACATTATTCTACATATTCCTTATCTCTTTTCCAGATAGATTGCCCAGGATTGAGCACATATTGTACCTAAAGGCATATCACTGACATCATAATACTTTCTGAAAGACAGTCTGTTCCATAATATCTTATTTGTTGCTTTAGTATTTTTTTGACCACTGCATTATAGATCTTAAATGGTATTAGGAAAGCAGAACCCACCTGACTTGTTCAAATAGAGGCTTAGGAGGTACTGTATCATCTTACAGAGAATTCGGCATTTACTCTGTGACTGTATTGCCTGTTTGACTCTGTAGCATTCCCTGTCCTTTCCTTTACCTTGGGATTAATCTTATTTTGCAACATGCTGCTTTGTTCTTCATTTCAGAAATACATCTTGTTAATATAAAATAACACCTGCTTCTAAACTGTTAAAGGAGATGGTCAGTGTGGGCAGCATTATCACAGGAATTTGTGATTCAACATTGCCCATCATAAACTTATTTTACATTGAGCAATTCTGGTGTGAAAACCATATGCTATCCAGACATCCAGCATCTCACCAGAACCTGTTAGCCTGGTGAAGCACTTGTATGCCAGGGGCAATTGCCTGGAGATGTGTGAAGGTGTAGATGACAGTGTCAGCCAGAGCATCTGCTTTTTATGTTGCTGTGAGAAGGTATTGCTGGCTTACTGACAACCCAGGAAGGACCACATTCTTCTTCATTTCTTTTAATTCAGTATCTGATATGGTATATCCTCTTTGATGCATAACTTTTTAATGCTGCTACCAAGCTGGTTCTGTCTCTTCAAGCACTTCAAACACTGTTTGAGTGTGAAAACAATCAATTTTTAATAAAAGTAAACATTTTTGTTTTGCAGGAAAACATAAGAGCAAAATAATTTCTTCCTGTGCTTCTTAAAAGGAAATTCTTTGTGTATTTCTTTGTATGTGTAAGAATTCTAATGTTTGCCTTATCCATCTTAATTTTTGTTTCAAAGAAGTAAAGTCATGCCAATTTTTTGGAGACAGTTTATGTTAAGGTTTTCGCTATACTGCAATGAGTGCTGTTAACAAAAACTTACAGTAGTCTGAGTTTCTAGGAAATGTATTTTCATCTCTATGCTTGGATGTTTGAGACTAGGTATTTTCTACTTGTTACTACTATTCATCCTAAAGACAGCTCTGTTAGCTTTGACATCTCATTCTTGTAAGTGCAATTCTGAGTCAATGGGTCTTAACATCCTATGGAATGGATATGGAGTGGTTTGACATACCTGCCGATTTCTGCAGCCAAGCTCAAAAGACAACCTTCAGTCATGTGTTTTCTTGGATGTCAGAAATGAATACCTAGCTTTGACAGCTGTGTCTGTGAAAGAAGAAAACAGTCTGGACTAGCTCACAGAACTAAAATTCTGTCCTAAGCATGCCTTTGTGTTGGGTAGATTTCATTTACAGACGCTATTTGTCATGCTGAAAGTTCTCAATTCTAAATTTCTCAAAAGGAATAGGTAGTTTTTGCTTAGTAAAAAATTCTCTATATCTAGAAATAATTCTGATTAGCTTTCTATTTTCTCTTGCAAATAACAAGGTCAAAACAGCATCACGAAAATGGTCAAGAATGCTTTCACATTTGCACTCCTTGAATTCATACAATGTGCATCAAATTTTCTGAGGCTGAGGTTGGCAGGGGTCGGGATATATATTTCTGACATACTGATGGAAATCTGATTTTTTCCCTATAAAATTATTAGCTGTTTAAAGATATTCAACCAAAAAAATCATAGTTTCTACATTGTTTCCATGATCTAGATTTCTCTGCTTCGTCTTGCAATGTTTCATGATGGAAAATGAAAGCAAATTTTGAAAAGTCCTAGAGAGTAAATGATGAGTAGCAGGACTTCTAATCCTTTCTCTGTGACTTAGCTGGGAGAGATGTTCTGAGTGCTAGGGAGAGAGGTCAGTCTTACACTGCCAAAATGACATTTTGGAATCAGTTTGATGAACATTCCTCTATTTCATTTTGCCATGAGTCATACTGGCAACACAGCAGTGCATCTCGTGATCCATCCTCTATGGATGATGTTATGGAGACCGCATTGTAAGTACCCGTTCTTTGATTCTGTTAATTAAATATAGTTGCAGACCAAACTTTTCTAATACAATCTATTTTTTCCCTGAGTTTAATGGTGAGCTAGATGTTAAATGTGAAAATCCTCTGATACTATTTTCAGTTTATATTAAAATTCAGGTGAAAAGATTAACCTATCTGCCTCTACACTCCAGTGGGATTCTTATTATTCAGATTTATTCATTAGAAGACTTGCAATTCATGTTTGCTCTATTTGCTTTCATTAAATATTTGGCATTAAATGCCTTCCTATTTCATTGCTTACTAAAAAATAAATAAAAAAAAAGAGTGCTGTGATACAAAATTAACATATCCAGATCAATATAAATGATGTGGGTTTTCTATTTTTTGTTTTTAATAGAAAATAGTGAGGACTAAACAGTAACAGGCAAATACTTTTAAAAAAATCTTTGGGAGAATTCATGGTCATCAAAGAGTAAATATCTTACAGAAACAAATATAACACAGAATAGAATAACACACAGAATCAGTTGTATTTCTAAATACTGAAATTATGCACTTTTTCATTCATTAAGCAAAATTACAAAAACGTAGTTAATTTAAAGACAATTAAATGCATTCTATTCTTTCACAGGCAATATAATAAATGTGATTCTCAGTAGGCTAAATACTGACCAGCTTGTTCCCTCTATGAATCAATTAAAAAAACATCAAGCAAAACTGTAAGAGGAAAAAAATCCTTCACATATTTCTCTCCATATTTCAAGGTCTAGTTCTCTGAAAGTCACTTAGAATGTTGTTCCTTTAACTTGGTCTAACTGCTGCCCTGTAGGGTGGCCCACACATGCCAGGGTAGCTGGCTCCTCTAGGGTTGCCAGCAATAATGTGAGTCTGTATGCCCAGGTGCTCTCTCTGTCTGCGGAGTTTAATCAAACACTTGCACTCAAAGCTTGCAGGTTTGAATCTGACTGCTCTGTGGGATTCACCTTGAGGCAGGCTCCAAGTCTCCCTTTCTAGAGGGGTAGCATGACTGCTGGGATCAGTAATCTGCCTTGGTGTCCCTGTGGAGTTTTGGGTGACTGATTTTTCAGGTTCTTTACCTGCCCTGCTGTCTGTCCCCAGCGCAACAACAACTGTCAGAGGTTGGCTGTCCTTGACAGCCCCATTTCTCCCATTGTGAGGGAAGGCAGGATTCATTGGCAGCCTACGCTCTGGTCTGACTCCAGAGCAATATGGATAAGCAGTATGGCCTGTTCCCCAGGCCACTCTGCTATCAGCAATTTCTTGGGTCCCTTGGAAGCAGTTACAAAGACAGACTCTTCCTTATCTTACCTGATCCTGAATTGCATGGAGCAGATCCACTGTTATGGGAAAAAAAAAACTGTGATCATTTAATTTCACTGACAGTGGTACTTGTGGTGCTATCTGACTTCATCAGACCAGGAGGCTCAGAGATTTTGGTAATCTAGTACCGTCTGTATGCATCACCATATCAGTTTCTCCTATCCTCAGCACTTTCATAGAACTGCACTGTCAGTGTAATTAGATGTCCCCAGTCAATCACAAACCATGCTTGAACTCCAAGGGCCAGCCAATGCACTCAGATAAACCACTGCTGTTCAGTGAATATGTATGGGCCCAAGTTTAAAATGCTATTCAGGAAGAAGAGACAAATCAAGGTGAAGCTGCTTAACCTCCATTAGCTCCCCAGCAATCACCAGGCCACATTTGTTCTCACAAAACACAGGTCAAGCCATTTCTAAACAGCTTTGAGAAAATCAGCCACTATGTATAGGGAACAGGCAGCCTGTGAGTGCAGCCTGGGGATGTGTTACCTGAGCCAAGGTTTATCCTAATGCCCTCAGGTTAACCAGCACTAACACGGGTGGGCTAGAACTCTTTCTTTAGAGCTCATATTTCCATAACCCTCTGCCCTGGTGCTTTCTCACATTGACTCGCTCGCTGGTGAGATATATGCAGGGGCATCGGTGTCAAAAGACTTTGAACTGCTCTGCCAGAGCGAGGAAGGCAGTAATGAATTAGTAGCATTAATGAAGGGCAGGAAAATGGCATTTGACCCCTCCCCAACCGCAGAATAGTCATTAATGTTAATAGGAGTCTCCCCATGCCTCTATGTGCAGAGAGCTTGCTTAGGGGAAGCACATGAGGTACCAAGACAGCACTCCTCAGGGTGACTGTGATCAGCTTCAATCACTGAGATATATTACCATCAGATCAAAGGTCAGTGCAAATAGAAAATCTCCATTAATTACTATATGTTCACAACTATCATTGCCAACTCCGCTAGCTCAGTAGCATGAATCCAGAAAGGCTTGCTAGAGTGAGGACGTTCTATTAAATGAAAATCATTTTAAAAGCAATGATAAAAATACTTTCAAAATATCATTGTTACTGCTTTTGTATAATTAAATGAAAGAAAACAGTCTCTGGATTTTCTAAGTATAAATGCAAGGGAGGGCAAATACTTTGGTTGCATCATTTGTGTTACCACTTATTTGTTTTCTTTAAACAAGGTCAAGGGAAGATCGTGAGGTAGTGATTACAAAAACAGAAGTCTGCTGGCCAGAGGTAATTTCTCAAGTTGCATGCTGAGCTATCATTTCCTAGGAAAATTCATACATGAAAACATGAGCTTTCTTAAATGTCAGTGTAGTCTCAGTTACTGTCTGTAACAGCTGATTGTGCTAACGTGTGGATTGGGAGACAAGTGACAGTTTCACTGTGTAAGCCTATGCCTAGCATAAACAGTAATTCCTGACGAGTACAAATATTTGCTTTGAACTTATTGATCAGAAGTCACGAGAGGCATTAATGCAGATCCTAAAGACTAGTATATTAGCTCAAATTCAGTCTTATGTCAATATTAAGTCAGTGATGAATTGGTGCCTTTTTTTTTTAATAACAGTTATATTGGCATCATTGGCAAAGTGTAGAATTATTTATGTCTAAGATATGTAATTTTTGAGGAAATCAGTGTTTTGGATAGGCATAGGTAGAATCCAGATTTTTCTGACAGACCACATATTTGCAAACTGAATGCTTCCCACCTTATTACTGCATTTCTTCCAACGTCATATAAATATTTTATATGAGGGAACAGTTTTATTACCTCCAAACTGAGGAAATATGTATCATACCTACCCATTCACACACCAAGCATCTTTCTACGTTAACACTGTATATGTTTGATCTGTGCTTTGCAATAACAATAATCAGGAAGAAGGTGGATAAGAAAAAAAATCCAAAAGTGTCCCAAAAAAGGATGAAGGAGAGGTGATTCTGAGCAGCAATTGCAAAATGCAAATTATGTCTAGAAAACACAAAGAAAAAGCAAAGAATAGAAACATTAGATACTAACTGACGTGTGGGAAAGACATGCCTTAGGCACTTGCAGGTGATGTAACAGAAACGTGGAAAAAAATATTCAAAACAGAGGGGGCTTAAAGGAATGAAAGGTAAAGAGAATAAAAAGGCAGATGGAAACTAAGAGGACAAAAAAAAAGTGTGGAAATGTTAGGGGAGGAGGATGAAAGTAAAGAATAATGGTGACAAATGGCCAATCAGCATTAGCAGAATCATGAATCAATGGAACTGCAAAGTGGTGAAGGATTGAATCAGGTGATTGCACAATCAGTGGGAATCTCAAAGGTACTGACAGGAGATCAGCATGGTGGAGGAGCCAGGTTCTTTTACATGACTCCAGTGAATCTGATTTATATGAAGGATGAAACTTGCCCCAAGAGATCAGCTGCTTAGGAGATTTCTGATCAATAAGCAACAGGGTAGATAATTGATTTGGCAGTTAATGAATGGGATTTTATGGTAATAATAGTGATCTCTAGTAAATAAAATCATTTATATGGCAGTTAATCAACAGCAGCAGATGACTGTAGCAAACTACAATAGATTATCTTAGAAAGAAATATAAGAAAATCATATTTCTTTCAAAATCTATTAGCCATAAACAATAAAAGTGACCCCAGATAGAAACTGGGCACAGATGTTAGAAACAAATTAAATGGCAGGGTAATTAAAAGCAAGTAGATGTAGCAGATGCAAGGTTATCAGAAGTGACAGACTGGACAAATAGTGTAATATTAAGCTTGAGATGTTCAAAGCAAGGGAGAGCTCTGATGAAGAGTAAGGGACATGACACTCCCTGACAGAGCCAGGCCCACAACACAGGGTATTCCACACAGGCCTACAGACTGATGGGCAGACAACAGTGAGAAATTTAAATCTGATACCCTGGGATCTGGTACACTTGTGTCCAATGCAGTCTTATATTTTCTAGTTGCAAGGTGATGCAGGGAGGCTTGAGGGCAGTGAATGTGAGCCTCTTCCAGTTTGGGATAGTCTATGATTCTCTAGTTCCTTAAAATTAAATCAGTAATTTCCAACAACCTGTAACATTCTGTACTGAATTAAGAACTCTTTATTGTTCCTTTATGAGAGAACAGAGAAGGAAGGGTCAGCCTTTAGGGAGGATGGGGAAAACAACAACCACACATACCTACTATTGATTTGATCTAATGATTTTTGTGTTAGCAGACAAACTATAACATTACTTTGCATTTTCCTGTATGCAAGATTTTGTTCCATAACACAAGATGAAATTGATAGCCATATTGATAAAATGTATAATAATATTTATATAAAATAGTCTAGCATTCTTTATGAAAAAAAAAAAAAAAAAAAAAAAAAAAAAAAAGAAATGTCTCTGACCCTGGACATTTTTCTAAGGCAATTTTTTTTCAAAGTATCATTTTTCAGTTCACATTTTTTGTTTCATTATGTTCTTCCCAATGAATGCTTCTATATTTCTTTCAGCTTTTTCATTGTTTGAACCCAGAAATAATCTTGTAGTGTATGGATTTGCAGTGAAGAACAGCTAAGGGGAAAGCACAGGCCACCTCACTGGTGTGCTGCAAGGCTTCTTGTATTTGGTATGCAAGATCCCCCAGGTCACGAGCTGCCTCTGCCGTATTGATCTGTGTGCATGCTGTGTATGTATTTTGCATCCAGCCATAGCACATGGTTGGCTGCAGTGAGTCAGGTGTTTACAATGGTACAGAAGAATGGTTTTCCAGGGCTGAAAAGCAGGAAAATAGGGCAGCCATATATTGGGTGTCAGGCTCTGCCCCCCAGCCCACAGTGTGGTCTGGCTTTATTTGGGTCCTGCTTCTGAGAGTTCTTTGATATCCTGTGGTTCCAGGAATCTACACACAAACTGTTAGTAATAAGCTACATTAATAAAAATATATTTTCTAAGTAAATTATCCTCATTTCCTGTATTTCTGCAGTGTTTTTTTTCTGCTAAATATTCTGGCAGCACAGTCCTGACATGAGTAGATCTTACTGCTGCTCTACCTCCATCAACTGCTTCACAGAAAATGTCCTGATGTCCAAATTCCCTTTTAAATGGGCATTTTCTTATGGAGCATTGCCTTGGTGGGAGACAAGAGACATGCAGCACTATCTGGAAGAAATAAAGGCAAATAAACTGCTCATAGGAGCAATGAAGGAACCTTTTAATCAAATCTGAAGAAAGTCCCAGCAAAGGTATATCAAAGGACGGGTCTGTCCTTGCCATAATAGCATACTGTATTTCACCAGGCCTGCAAAGAAACAAACCTGACAGCCTAAATATTTCTCTGGTATCTTTAGTAGCTCCAAGCTTGATGGCACATTTTGATTTCAGATTCTTAGAACACACACAGATAAACTGCCAATTGATTTTGAAATGAAAAAAAAGAATCGGTCAGTCTAGGTGCTTGCAATTAAGCAAATATCAAACCTGCTGGAGCAAAAATTTAGGACTGCCTGTCTGGTAGAACCTTCTGACAGGTTCTCTGTAAGAGTCTAACTTGAAAAGACTATTTTTGAAACCTCTAAAGCTCAGGTGTCACCTTAAATCTTGCCCAGTGGCTGGTGGGTTTTGCTCCCACTGAAGTCAGTAGAAACAGTCCTATTGAGTAAGACGCTGTGGAAAAACTGCAGTGCTCTTCCTGTTTTCTCAACAAAGGTAAGGAAATCTAAACTATTGCTCCTATTTAATTTATTATGAAAGGATGACCTGACCTTTTTGAAAGAAATTTAAAGAATTCACCAGAGGTAGACAATTCTACAGGGCCCCATGTAAAATGTCATAAGCAAGATTGTCATTGTTTTTATTTAAGGATTTAATTATATGCAGACATAAAACACTCCGTATATTCCCCAACTCCACAACTGAGAATAATTTAATTTCCTCAAATAAAGGCTTCCTATTCTGGATTTCCTTTGAAAGCTTAAGAATCACAGACACTATTAATGTTGAAAGAAGGGTGTTGACACTCTCAGAACGGGATTTACATAAATCTAGTGCTGGATGTAGTCACACAGGTCTTCTAATCATACAGCTTTTCCTTCCTTATATGTAGATACCTCACACCAGGCAATGTTAATGGGATAGTAAAAGAAGGATTAAAATCTTGTTCAGACTTCCTTTGCTATTAAATCTCTTTCTGCAGCTTTCACTGAGTTTATGTGAATTTGAATATCACACATAGAAGAATCCTAATGTTTTTGGCTCAGCTTGCTCGTTCTGTTTTCTGTTTCTTTGACTGAATACTGTAAAGGAGGGAATAAAACAAATGATTAATATCTGGCTTGATTATTTAGTTTAGTGACATCCTTCTTGTTGCATCTGGTTATTTTGAAAATACCAATTGCAATATTTACATCTTAGATGATAAAAGTATTTTTACAAGTTTAGTATGCAAAGGAAAAATGTAATACTATAAACAGAAAGAAAAATATGGAATTTTCTTACTGTTATTTGGTTTTACTACACTTGAACTTGATGGATTAATCTGAGTTCAAGGTTTCATTAGTCAAAGTCTTGTCTTAGTAAAGATTGGTAAATACAGGCACTATAATCTGGTGAAGAAATCTGATGAAGTGTGTCTGTAATCCCACTGATAACTTCACAGATTACTAGCGCTGTGAAGAATAGACTACAGGTTTTGTGAGCTCAGACTTAAGGATCCCTTGAGTCAATATGGTTTCCATTTTTGCTTTGCTCTGCCTGTTTAATTTTGGGACATTTTTCACCTCTGCATCTTCTCTTCATTTTAAATTGTATCTTTGATTTTTTTTCTTGTGTGCATACGAGCTTCTGCATTCTTCACTATTATACCAGTGTAGTTTCATTTTTATAGTTTATTTGGTGAAATGCAGAAGATATCTTCACATGCACCATTTTTAAGTGTGAATATTTAGTTTGAATATAACAACTTCTAAAATAAAATGTGTGTTAATAGCCAGTAAGTTCCCCAGCTGAAACCTGAAGACATGTATGAAAAAGCAGTAGCTGGAAGGCTTAAATAGTTTAAGATGGAGAATCCCTACACACACACACCAACTAAATAAATAAATAAACTGATCTTAAAGCTTTCCTTAAAAAGTTTATTTTTCCGAACAAGAGTTGAAAAAAAAAAAAGGACAACAGAAATGCAGTTATAAGTTGTCTTACAGATGGTTTCCTTGTTCTGACAATAGTATCAGACAACTTTCTAGCTGAAGTGTTGATTAGTAATACAGTACTTACAGTACTGAAAAACAAGAATGTGACTAAACTTGTTTTACTACTTGAAGGGATCTGTCCAGCTTTCTGTAGATAACTTATATAGTTTATACATTAAATTTAGTCATCAACCAATGAAAATGTTAATAATTGTGTGACTTTTGCAGAATTAAAGTGTGAATATATTATGCAGTGCCGCTATGGATATTGTTGCATTATTAATGTAACTCTGTAGAATTGCATGACTTTTCAGTGTTAGTAGCTATTACCTTTGAAAACCTGTGGCCAGCAGGATAGACCACAGAATACAGGAAGATATTTTCCCTGCATAAACAAACAGGAGAAAAAGAAGAAGCCTATTCTCACTCCAACCAACCTCTAACAAGATGAAAAAAAAAATGCTAGGACAGTTAAATAAAACTTATTTAGAGGCATCTGTGGTGTAATAAGGTGATAAAAAGAGTTACTATGAATTTTTGAAGACAGATAGTACCCAAACATTCACATTTGTTTTGACAAATTTACTATCTTATTTGGAAGAGACAGCTGACGTGACATATCTGTACTTAGTAAGAACTTTGCCAAAATGTAAGTGACATTCCTACAAGAAAACTGAGTAAATGTTATCTAGATAGAACAGCATGTGTTAATGAAACTCCTTAGCTTATTAACAGGACAGTTATGAGTCTCTCTACAGATGACAAGGCATTTATCATAGGATTTCACGTGACTTATTGAAGGGGAAGCTGAAATACTCTAAACAGTGACATTGTGAAAGATGTCAATTTTCTGCATGGTGTTAATAAATAGCAGTGGTCTAGCTGACAAGAAATTCAATTGTGATTAAAAACAATATTGCTAATTGTACTCCTATATATAAATATAATATAAACGTACTAGTGGAGTTAGATGGCTGACTGTGACAATAACAAGAATGTTGAATCCATAATAAGGGAGATCAAAATACTGGGTAGGTCTAACAACAGAATGATATGGAAAACTTGTACTGCATCCACAGGAACTGGCCAATTATTAGAATAGAAAATGGTTTAGAGAAGCACTGTCTCAGCAGCTTAAATAATCACTTTGGAACACCTAGCTTTACAATGTGTAAGAGGCAGTTCTTCTCCCTACCCAAAATAATGCAGAGACAGAAGTAATTACAGCTGAAATCAAGAGTTTGCTCGAACGTGAAGGGAGAAAATTATAAGGTAAACTATATTGCTATGTGTAATTCTAGTCCTGGACACAGGGAGGCAAAAAGGGTGAAAAATGACTGCAACAGACAAAATGCAAAGTAGCATCTAACTACAGTCTTGACATTATTGTAGGAGTTTCAAAGGCAGAAAAATGTGGACTTACAGAAAGTGCACATCAAATTTTTTTGCAAAACCATAGAAAGAAAACCTGAAAAATAATAGAAGTCCTTCAAAAAGTCTGGAAAAGTTAGGCAAAGAATTGAAACTTGCTTAAACCTATTCAGATGTCAAGATTAAGAAGGGCCAAAAAGATGGAGAGTAAACAGTAATAATGTGTAAGAGAAAAGAAAGAAAAGTGGGAGAGAATTTGCTCAGAGAAAAGGCTAAAAGTGATAAAACAATTACAAAATAATTGAATAAATGAGAAGTGGATAGCCTGAAGAGACTTGGTCTTGAACTAGTCAAGAATAGAGTTTGCATTGGAGAGGGTGAGGGCAGAACAAATAGAGTAATTTTTTTTGTTTTTTTTCATCAGTCTTTACCTCACATTATGTGGATAAATGTCTGCCATTAGATCCTTTTCTTAGGAAATGAGGTAAAAGTGTTATTGCAGTTTGAGGCATCAATAGAAAAGGTGCCAAAACAAACTTAATATTGAGAAGAACATTACCACACCTAATAATATATACTCCACAATCTTTAAAACGGGTTTTAAATAAGTGGTAGATCCACAAATAAAATTTGCCAAACCACCATTTGGATCACGTATGTTATTTCATTTGAATCAAATCAAAACATTTTTTTTATATAGGCCTCCTTAGGAACCTATGTGAGATTCTGAAATTTTACAAAGAAATTAACATCTCTGTATTCCTTTCCATATTTCATGCAATGAAGTGCTTTCTCTATTTTTTTTTTCCAAAAAATACTTTAAGTCTCCATCCCTACATCTTCATGAGTCATCTGGCATTCTATCAAAATGTCACTTCTAGTAATAATGTTTAAAAACTGAAATAACATTAGTACCATCTCTGCTATTTCTTGCCAATAGATAATAACAGGCCCATTTTTAAAGTGCACCTACAAACACAGTTCTGTAAGCACTGAAATTTTCAGGCGTGATTTTCATGTATGTTTGGTCATAGAGATTCATTCAAAGACAAATTAAATTCATGGAAGTGCTCCAGTTTATCTCAATTCGCTTTTAAACCTGGCTTACTAAAAGGGATTAAAAATACGTAAATACTTTTTTGATGCTGGAGAAAAAAAAAAAAAAAAGCAGATTGTCCTTCAAATTATCAACATATTTTAAGTGTGCAATCCATAGGACTTTTGCTCTCAGAAATCAAGATGTCAGAATTTTGACATTTTATTTTTGAGTTACTCTACATAGGTGAGATTAGAGCGCTACACTGTGTGCCATTGCCTTGATTCGCAGGAAATCAAGTCAACATAATTCCATGATCACAATTTTAACCTTTTTCCTTTATCACGGATGCATCCATAAAGGTTCTCCTACAAAAGATGATAAAAATTTGTCGTACTGTCATTTGTAGAAAACAGATTCCAGTATTAAATCACTGATGAAAAAGTAGCAAATCTTTGTTCTGGACTGGTGTTTATAACAGAAAATTTACTGAAATGTAGTGGTAATATCAATTTTAGGTTTAGCAGGAAACTGGATGGTATGGTGAAGAAATCCTTCATGTGACACTAGAATTATCAGCTTCATTTAGAAACCTTGGATCCATGTAAACAAATCTCTCTACAGTTGAGCAAAAATCTGTTATCTAAGTTTGATAGCCAAAAATATATGACCACAATGGAATGAAAAATATACTTTTTTTTTTTTTTTTTAACCAATTCCAGTGCTCTAAGAAAATGGCTTTAGATCAAATTATAAATGTTTTGAAACTCAAAGTTTTAGTTTGCCTAAGTTATGTCTTTTACCTTATGACTTTAAATTTAGGCAAATTTCATTAGAATTGTGATGAAAACCCATAAATAAGCATTCATTTTTATATATTTTAATAAATGTTCATAAAGATAATAAAATGATTGCATAATGATTAAGGAACCATATGCATAAGTATTTTTCCAGTGCTGGAATTTCAGCAGTGTTTTTTTTTCCAGCTCAAAAAACATAACTTACTTCAAAACATTTGAAATGCAATTGCACTAAGAAAACTGCATGCAAATTTTCACATGCAATCTTTTCAAACAAATGGTGTGTCAGAGTTATAATTAAACTCAATGTAGAGTAAATTGGAGATAAAAATCAATAAGCAACTCTGTTTGAAATCTCGTCACTTATTGATTCATGAGCCATTTATCTCTTTGCATTTCACATCAAAAGCAATTATCAGTTAATGAAATCACACGGATGCAAATCAGAAATGAGAAAACTGCTGAAAATATATTTCTTTACCGCTTCCAGAAATTAATATAGGAAAAAATGTAATCTTGCTGTGCGTAGCTCTGATTGGGAACTTTTTTACAAAATGTTCCTTGGTTGTTTTTTTTTCTTTAAAAAAAAAAAAAAAAAACAAAAACTTAAACAAACAAAAAAAAAACTATGTTGCTTAAAAAAATAAATAAAAAAGAATAATTTATTTGTGAGACTAAAGTAGTTTCAATTAACCATTCTCTGAGAAGGACTCCTCAGTACTATCACTGCTCAGTATGGTTGAAATAGTGGTAGCATATAACACAGAAAAACAACTAGGCAGAGCTTGGAATACCCCTGGCGTCCTTCCTGCTGAGGTGCAAGCAAACTAGGGGAGCCTCCAGGCAGCAAGCTGTGAGATGAGTGTCTATCTCCTGCCTTGAAGGGCAACAGGAACATTTCTGAAGTCCTGAATCTGGTTAGAAAAGCACATCACTAGTGGTGACAGTGGCAGTCCTAGAAGCACTGGTAGCCTATCTGCCTGAGGGGAAGGGAAGAGTAGGGAACTGGATGGAGATACCCAGAGCTGCTCTGGGTCAGGGATGATTCACACTGGAGCTACTTGGCATTTTGTTAATCAAAGGCTAAATGTAGCCTATAGGGCAAATTCTGTCTAACTCTGTAAGAGGGAGGATTAAGAAAAATGAGTGGTAGGTCATAAAATGTCATATGAAATTTGTTGTGATTAAATATAAAATTATGCACAGGAGGAAAAACATGGGGAATGCATAAATGTGGTCTGTCTGAAAAGGAAAAAAAAAACCCAAAACTGAAAACATTTCTTCCTAGAAGGAATATAGTCACTTTTACATTCATATGTACACGGTATTCCCCCAGAAGAGATAGTCAGAATTCTCAGACTCCTGCAGCAAGATGAATGGAAAGTGGATACTTTCTACTGCTCTCAGTATGGAGCTGTGGTCTCAGTCTATGTTTGTCACACAATGCCCCAGCCCATATACAAACACACACCTAGGTATTATGTTATATAATATCAAAATGTGTTCCAATTATAAACAATGAATAATGAAGAATGAATAATACATGCACAGTTGGGATTGTGTTTCCAATCTTGTGTCTTTTGCAGACAGAAGTACACTAGTTCCAGTAGTCAAATGCATGTTCAACCAGAATAAATATACCAATATTTTTTAAGTTTATTCTCTGACATTTATGGCATCTAATAAAAAATTTCTTACTGCACTTGCAAAAAACAAACCCAGCAAATATTCAACATTCTGGAATTTTTAAAAGTCTTTAAACTTGGAAGAAAAGTGTTTCTTCTGCGTTGTTGCATGCCTCCTGAAACAAAGAAGGAACTTAATGCTGATTATAGTTATAACTACAACCTTCATCTGTTCCAAGTATATGCATATCAAATATATTTAAAGAACAGGAAGAGAAAAAAGGAAAGGGAAAAGGAAAGGGTAAAGGAAAAGGAAAAAACAAACTAACAGGCCTTAATCTTCATTCTACATTGGAGTTTGCTTTCTGTACAAAACTTAACAGGACCCATTTATGTTTCACCTTCCCCTCCTTCATGGTTATTTTGTTTTTGAAAACAAAATAATAAAAAAAAAAAACTACTGTAACACTACTATTTCAATTAGTTTCTGTTGCACAATAACATGAATTATTATTTTTAATACTGGTAAAAGATATTTGTCTAAAATTTAATCTACTTGAAAACCATGCCTTCGGAATTTCTGTCTGAAATCTGGATGTACATCATAACTAAGGACTGTAATATAGCCTTGCATGGTCTGTTAGAACTGCATATCACTGCCAAGTGTGTATGGCAAGAAATACAGAAGTTCAAGGTGTGAGATAGAAATCGGAAGGCTTTTGTGTAAGAATTGCCCTGATATAAAAAGTATTACTAGAGCTATTTCCTCCAGACTATTTTAAAGATTCAGGGTTACCTCTGCAAATGCCTCCATGCAGGTCACAGTTCTTGAAACATGGACAGATCATATGCAAATACTTATCATGCTCTTGGCAGGCATGCCTCTGGCCTTGTCTTTGCAGCTGTTTATAGTACATGACAGCAGCTGCGTGCAGAACAGGGCATGAGACTAGTTGGAAGACGATATGTATAAAAATGCTAATGAAAATGCATCCTCAATGAAAACATTTGTAAAAGCTTTTAGAGCAGAGAATTAATATTCCAAGGCTTCTGTGACATTTTTTACACTGTGCTATGAAGAAGAGATTATGTTTCTCTAAGGCATATGATAGATACCTAAGGCATCAAATCATGGACAAAGTATTACCATCGCCTGTAAAATGGAGAAATATGGCTGTCATTTATAGAGCCAAAAGTATGACCATCTTGTAGATTGTGTATACCAGATTTTAAGAAACACAAATGTCCCTCAAAGTGACAGAAGATCCATTGGTTCCCAAGAAGCAAAAAATGGGGTATCTTCTCAAGACAATTGCAAAGCATTTCCAGTTACATCTTGCTATAGTTAAGGAAAATAGCAATGTGTGTGTGCTTCAATATCATCCAGAGGACCAACCTTTTCATCTAAGAGATTCTCAGCCCAAACTCAGTGCAATTACGGTAACAGAATTTGAGAGTATTCAGCATACAACCCAGAGTGAGGATGAACAACAAGCTAAAATGTTGAATTGGTGTTAATCCAGAGTAACTCGTGTACAACTGGCAGAGATTCAGCCAAACATTTAATGTTCCACATTTCTAATGAAGGCTAGGTACTGTATATGATTGCACTTATGCCTGTGGCATTTTCAGAAGAAATTGATCACTATATTGCTTCTGCTTCCAGACTAAAGGAGTAAGTAAATAGTTGTGACAAATTAGGTATCCAGAACAAAGTAATGAGTGAACACAGGGGATCAGTGAGGGTTTTCTTGAACTGTGTGTGTCTACAAATAAGTCAGTGGAAAAAAAGAAAAAGAAAAAAAAAACAAACAGTAAAAAAGCAAGGTGGCAGATAGGTGAGACAAGACTCTGAGAGGCTTTGACCTACACATCTGGAGTTGCCATTGGTGTTGTTGCTGCCTAGATTCCTTCCACCCCACTCAAGAACACAGAGATTTGGGCCAGCCTTTGGATGAAAGCTTCCTTTAGGAATCTGTAAAAGATTGCATGGAAATTGTTAAGTCACAGACTGAACCAGTGATTGAGAACCTGATGAAGGGGTGTAGCCAGCCCTGGCAACACAGGTGGAAGCAATTCACATGTGTGATGGGAAGTCCAGGTCCACACCCCTCCCTTGGAAAGGAAAGGGGATTGCTTTGCTTTGCTTTTTTTTTTTTTTTTAGTGTTTGGTGATCCCTGATCTTCAGAAAGTGGTAAGCTGTTTCTTCTATATTTTTGGATTGTGGTCTCTGTCTTTTGTGGATGATCCTAAACTTGTTTGGGGCAGTTATATCTGCTATCAGTTTTCTCTCCAAGAGTCTTCTACAAAGCTAATTAAAATAGGGTCCTGGATGATGCAGGACTTTGAGAGACCTAGTATCTGCCTTGGTAGTGAAAGTGAAAATCTTGCTTTCTCTATGTCTTTCTCTCTTTAGCTGCTACTCTGAGATGTTTCCAATTGCGAAGCCCCTAAATCTGTCAAGTCCTTTTTCAAGAATTTCAACTGAGTGAGAGACTCAGAATTATTCTTCCTAGATAAGTAGTGAATAGGGTGCTGTTAAAAAGAAAAATCTCTGTTCAGACTTAAAACAATAAAAAAAGCTTCTCTAAAGTTTTACTTGCTCCGCCACTATTAATAAACACCTCATTGTCAACCAGACCAGTGACAACAGTACTTTCATCATGTCTTTGGGCTGTGTACATCTTTATGGATTTTGCCAGGCATTGAATCTAACTATTTCCAACTGAGAGAGGGGAATATTTATTCATAGCACTGAAATCAGCAGACTTGACAAGGTTCTGAAATGACAATTTCAAGCACTTTCAAAGACACTCGGATTTTCAGAGAATTTAACCCCCTGCCCCTCACTCCGCTCAAAAGTATTTTTGCTGTCATTTGATAAGTAATGGTAGAAGAGAGAGTAAATCAAATTCTAAAGATCTTTTGGTATTATAAAATCAAAATCAGTGAAAATCCAGCACGTGAAAGCATTTTGCATGAGTAATGTATGGCTACTTTCTTGAGATCATGCCTATAGCATTTAAGTCTTGGCTTTGGCAAGGCTTTTTTTTTTTTTTTTTTTTTTTTTTTTTTTTAATTACATTAGACCTGTTCAAACAGTTGTTCAAACTTTAACACTTGTGAAACAGCTGGTGGTGTTCAGATGTGGGGTCAGGCTACTGGGCCAGATATGTAGTCGGCTGACCTGGTCTGACAATTCCTTTATTACTGCACTGTATCTTTTTGATACAAAGAGACTGCTAAGATTGTCACAGTATTTGGTCTCCAAGGCAAATGCTATCTCCTACTTCGGAAATGGCTGCCCCTCCTCTTGGTTCCTTTTCTGTTTTCCATGCTCTGGAAGCCAGAAAGAGACACCAGAAAGAGAGGCATCAGATTTAGCTGACAAGCCAGAAGGGATAGTGTGTTTCTTGTGAAACTCAAGTTTTTGCTCGGGGTTTCTGATACATTTTAAATCTTTCTCAGTATGTGTAAGTATCTAATGTAAGTTCCTTTTTTGCCGTCTACATGCTACAGATTGGGACATCTGTAAATTGTTATGGTTCTTGATGTCTTCATAGCAGATTTAGTACTTAAGGATAAATCATTCAAAGCATGTGTTTTGATTACAGAAATAAGTTGATTAAATGTTGCGTATTTTATTAATCCTGAGAAAATTTATGCTACGTCATGATCTAATATTCAAAAATGTAATTCTAGAATACTACCTAGAAGTGAATACTGTTCATTTTGCAGGGATTCCTCTTAAGTAACAGAAAACTTATTTCAGGCTAGTCAACCAAGCTTTCTTTCTAAGATTCTCATCTCTTCTTTATCAACTGTAGTAGCAAAGTAGAAGATGAGATTACGTGAAACTTCTGTATTGCAAGACTGAAGGGATACGAGCCACTCCAAAGGAGATTTGCATTCGTAAGATTTTCCACCAGAGTTCCTAAGGAACAGTGCTGTATTATTATTAATTACACAATCAGTGTTATCAACTGAGGTTGCTGGACTGAATCCTCAGATGACTTACGGGCATTAGTAGGGCTATGATGATTTATGACATTATTTGCCTTGTGTGTTGCAGTTAAATCTTAATTCAGCTTGGCATTTAGACCTGTGGCTAAGCTTTGTCGTGAAAGTAGCTTAGGGCAAGAGGCTAGAATCTCTGCATTCAGATACATTTAAATAGACGGTTTCCACTTTCTCTAAAGTATTCTTAAAGTAGAATGGAAATAGAAATAATGGACTGGACGGAGAGGTTCACTGATGAAAAACTTTATTAAATTATTTGATTTCATAACTTCTAAAGGATAAAAGTGACTTCCTCCAGATGAGGAAATTTTTTGGTGTCTTTGCAAAAATACTGAGTGAGGCAGAATCATCTTAACTGAGGGTGGGGAAATTGTGGTGTAATTGGTAAGGAGACATGAAAATCAGACTTAGCAGAAACCAATCTGGAACAATAGCAACAAACAACATAAATGCTTTTAAAGTATCTGTAAAATTCTTTAGGAGAAACAATTGAAGAAGAGGTAGATGATGAGTCATAGAAAATTTCAAAGTCATTGCCTATCAAATTATTCTGTGCAGAGCCATATCTCTTTCTTGCAGTTTATGACACTGAGAACAGAGATGAAGTCAAACATGGGAGAATGCTGCAAGTATATTACTAATTACTTAGATATGCTCTAAGCTGAAAGTTTTGAACTGGAGCGAATGTAGAATTTACCATTGTGCTTACATATTCTTTTAATTTATCTAAAGAGGAAGAGAATAGCTCAACATTTCAAAAGGCAGCACTTACAAAAATATTTACATACATGACCATAATTTACTACACAGAGATGTAGAGTCAGAAACTCACAGTCTGTCACACTAATGATTAATACTATCAGCAAATCAATACTTGTCCCAGAGCATACATTATTATTTTCCCATTCTTGTTTTTGCCTTTATACATCTGTTGGTGGTGGTTTTAGGTCTCTTCAACCATCAAAAGACTTTTTCCCCTCTAATTCTTCAAAAACCTTGAAAAAGTAGGATACACTTTATCAGAGTTCACCCGGACATTTCAGATTGAAGCGAGCTTCAGAAGACAAAATCATTTCAGAATAGCTTCAAAATATGCTTTCTACTGTTGCTGGTTAACAGTTTGTAAAATAAATAAATAGAGATGGTTACAAGTACATGTCTTCTCTCATCTTTCTCTTTCTTTCTCCAATCTATTTTAGGTAATGGGAAATAGGATAGATTTTTTTCAGTCAAAACCTAGCAAAAGCTCAGAACCAGAGTTATGAAAGATGGAAAGTAATTGCTACATTAGGCACTTGCATTATATGACAAGATAAACCAAACTCTGTAAGAGCATATAAAGTTTAGAATTTAGATGAAATTTAGCCTCTAATATAATTCTTACTATTCTCTCCCCCCCAAGAAAGGGAAGGGAAAAAAAAAAAAGAGGCTCCCCATTCGCAAAATATAGGCCTTAACATTTAGAGGCCTTCCTACTCATACTCAAATACCTGTTAGTAGAATGTTCTACTGCTAGGTAATTGTTAGGTAATTTTGATTGAAAACATGCAAAAATAGTACTTTGCATCACTGGGTTTCCTTCTTTTTATAGTAAATTTTCTCAGAATCTTCTTAGAAGCATAGAGAGATGGAAGAACAGAATGCGGGGGAAAAACTGGAGAAAAAGACAACTAAAATCTAATCTGATAAAACTTGAAGTAGACTCCAGTTTTCTTCTCCATCCTTAGTAAAAAGTGTGATCCTTAGTATCAGAAACCTTTTAAGAAGGTGTTCTAGATATGTCATGATAATGAACTTGATGCTAGAAAATTCTTAGAACAGTTTAATTACTTTTAGCATATCAGCTAAATAATGCAATAATTTATAAAATTAATAATATTAATATTAATATATTAATACAATTATATATTATACATATATATTATATAAAATATATTATATATATATTAATATAATTATATAATTAATATAAAATAAATATTAGCATATTAGCTGTCAGAGCTGTTGGTTTGCCTAAACCATACTTTACGATGAGTTATGATTGATTAATGGACCCCAAAGAAGTTTTAATTTCAAGCCATATATAATGTGTATTAACAAATGAAAGAGTTCTGTACTTTCACAGACTGGTTAACCTTTCAGTGATACATCTTTCAAGTTGATGTTCTCAGAGGTCAAAGGACAGCGCAGATGCTTTTACAGTAGAGCTCTTTATTTAGACTGTCAACTAGAAGCAAAGACAAGTAGAAGGTTTACTAGAACTGAATAGTTAATAAACCCTGCATATATATATAAATAAATGCAATCTCACTTGAATGAAAATTAAAGCGTTGCTGATTCATGTTGCCACAATTAACATTGAGAAGAACTTTCAAATTTTTTAATTTCTTTTTGTTGCTCTTACAGTGGGTGTTAACTCTTTGAAACACAGTGTAACACAGTGAAACACACTTATAGTATTTGTTCATCAAGACTAGAAGATAATTCATAAGGACAGTATCAGCGATTGTCAATTTATCTCAAAAAAAAAAAAAAAGAAAAAGATAGCAACAAAAAAAGTGTAGAAATAGGCAATAGAAATATGCAGTGTAGCTTTCATTTGAACAGAGTGCTTAGGTTCTTCAGCAGAATACCAAATACTCAGTTGATCTGAGACTAGTAGACTCAGTTTAAAAACTTACAGACTACTTAGTGAACAAGTTATCACACATTCAGGACCATCTTTTAGTATACTCAAAATAGGGATTTGGTGTACTTGCAGATCCTTCTGATTGTTATCTGTAGGATAATTAAATCAATCAGCAAGGTAGATCTGAAGAAGAGACAGGAGAATATTTAGGATTTCCTTTTCCTAAGGTCATACCCTTACTTGCATGCTTTCATTATGGCTAACTCTCAGTGGCAAACATGTCAGGCCTTCAAACCAATTTTAAAATCACATAAATAACGTAAGAAGTTCCTAAACATGCAGAAAGTTAGCTTTCTAGGATAGAAGTGTTCTTTTCAGTGCTTACAGTTTCACAGTGATACTATATAATAGTGTATTACATCTATGTTATAAATGAAAATCATACCAGTGAAAATATTAAAATGTAGCTTATTACTTTGAATATTAATTGCTTCAGGCCTCTTATAAACTTACAGATCTTGATGGAAAGAAGTGTCCATGTGAAGAATAACATTAAGTGAAAAGAAAGGTAGAGTCAAACTCGTATGATAATTTATTGGTCACTTTTATTCAGCCTTCTACCTTCTCATTGTCCCATCAGTGAAGGTAACAAAACATTGCTACTTTCATGTGATTTCATCTTTTATTTTTCCTCATTTCTCAAGACCTTATTGATTTTGGTCTTTCATTGGTATGTTGAGATTGTTCCTCAGTTTGAATTACAGTTGCTTTCATGTCTGTCTATTGGAAATATCTCCGGCAGGTAGGAGATTCAGAGACTGAAAACGCATACTGAAAACCAGAAGAACATTTTCAAAAGTTTAGAAGCAATTAGGACTCTTAAATTCCTATTTGGTTTAGCTGCAAATAGGAAGACTATAGAATGCACTTATCTGATTCGGAAGTCTGCGGTCCCTGAAAGTTGATGGGATTTAGTACATTTCTCATGGGAAATTCCAGGCTGGCTACAGCCTCCTCATGGTACTTCCAGCATCAGTATTTCAAGGCTTAAAAAAAGTTGGGGTCTTTGGGATTTTCAAATAGAAGGCAGCATGACTATAATTTTGTTATCTGGCTGGGAGAATACTTAATGGCCCAAGTGGTGGGAACAGAGATTTCCTGCATTAAATGTATTTAGGTGTAATTTCACTACAGAAGAGAAAATTTCAGAACATCTCTGAGATATGCCATCATGCACACCATGACTAGGGAGCTCTGCCTCATATGTATTTCACTGTTTCATCAAAACTGATTTCCACTTTTTTGACCTCTGATGAATGAATATTATTCTGTGGTGAAATATCCTTTCTCCACATTTCTGTGAAATATTTCAGAGTCATTTAGGCTCTGAAAATACTGTCCTCTAAAACCTAAGATTGAAGATTTTCATGTTCCCTAATCACTTAGGCAAGTTCATGACACACATTTTAGCTAAAAAAGTTTAGTAAGTTTTGCACTAAACTATTTTTCCCCTCTTATCTAAACAAGATATGAAGAAAACTGTTCTGTGTATAACAAAAAAAAAAAAAAAAAAAAAAAAAAAAAAAAAAAAAAAAGGAAAAAAACAGATGGTAAATAATGCACAGAACTGTTGAAATATGTTCTGTCACAGAAGGGGAACATTAAAGAAAAAATTACAGACTCCTGTCTTTATTTTTACTGTGGTTGTAAAAGAAAGATCTAAATGCTTTAATAAAAAGCATCACACAACAGAGTAAACAAAGTTAGTTGGTTTCTTAAATGCTTTACCAGGAAATTAGACTAAGTAAAAGGATATTAAATTGATCTGTAGCTATTAAAATAAGGGTAACAACAGTGTACACAAAATCAGTGTAATCAAAATGGCTTGAATTGGAGGGTGTATACATTTGGCTGAGATACTCTTAGAGCTCCAGGTTTGGCAACTCTGTCATATCCCTTACTTCTGTGCTTGTCTTTGGTAAACTGTGCAGCTGAACAGTTTTGGTTTCTGGTTGGCAATGATGAACGACATCTGATTCAGCTGGAGTCAGTACTACCTGTCAACTTGAAAAATGATTGAGAATGGAGACTCCCTGCTGTCATTCAAGGGAAAACATGGCATCTGCTCATATTTATACTATTTTTTCTGCTTGATGTTTTGTATAGCCATTTTTTCTATAAATTATTGATGTTTTGTCCTCTAATGCAAATCTGGTACTGATTCCCTACTTGATAATTGACATCATGATCTAAGTAGATTTACTGGATATGTTTATGGATTTGTCTTGTGTGGTGATGTAGGTGCATAGAGGTGTTGAAGCAGTGCAGTTACATTTTAATCAAACCTCTCAGTTGAGGATTATCATTCTAACCTTTCTACTCAAGTTGAATTAAAAGAAAACTGAACAGCACTTGAAATATCTGAGTTTTGTCCTGCTCCTGGAGGCATTGTAGGCTTTTAAAATCTTGTCTTTCAGAGTCTCACAAGACAGTATCTTCCTAGTACTTTGAGTACAGCAGTGATAACTGGACTTTTGTTTTGCTTGGAAACTTGTAAATATTTGCTTTATTTTCTGCTACTTTAATATGTTTCTTGTATTCAGTCATCCACGTTTATTTATATTTCTATTTTCAAAAGCAGTATGTTCAAATAAGTTCGCAAGAGAAAAAAATTCTGAGACTTGCTTCAAATCCAGACTTCTGTATGGATGATCTTTCTGTCTTGGTAAGCCTCTTAATTTCTCAGTTCTTTGCATGTAGATAAGACTGACATATCTTTCTTCCTTTCACACTACATCTTGTTTATTTAAAATCTCTGGGTCAGTGACTATGCTTTACTAGGGATTTGTACAGTCTCTTGCTCAAGGGGCTAAGACATTGATTGTGACCTCTACGTAGTTCTATAATATAGTACCTAGTAAGGAATAAAATTTATACTAGTTGTTACAAACAGTTCTAGGTTTTCGTTACTGTATGGCTATACAAAACTTGGAGACTGCTGCAAAACAGCATGCCAGAGGAAAAAGTTGTTCTGGCAAAGCTGGTGCACTGTTGTATGGGGAATCTTTAAGGGTGTTGGCATTTCTATTTCAGGAGGGGAAATGCGTTTCAGCATTACCAACATATGACTATTTCCCATTTAAAGGTAGAGGATATTGGAATGACTGTATACCTAAGAATATGTATATTAGGAACATAAAAATATAGACATCAAAGTTAAGGAGGATTATTTTATGTAAAATTAGTCCCATGTTTCTTTGCATGTCTATAAAGGTTCCCACTTTCAATCCGGTGTCTTATCAGGTTATTGATTGAGTTTCTATGCACTAGTCAATTTGTGTGACATAATTTGCATCTTGCATGGGAGAACAGCCCACCCAAAGGTGAGGTATGTCAATGAGAACATCAGAGTAAAGAGACACCGAGAATGAAATGATATATAATTGGAAGTAAGTGAAAAATAAGAAGACAAATAGTGCTTGTGTAGAAAATAGTCAAAAACGTTATCTGGAATGGAGGGGAGAAAAAGCAAATTAAGGAACGAAAGAGACCTGATATTGAAGATTTTATTTGTTTGTTTGTAGCTAAAGGGGATATTGAGCACAAAAAAAAAAAAAAGTAGTTCTGTAGAGGGGAGTATTCAGCAGCTGTTTACCTCTGCAGCTGTCGCAGGAACTGAGAGGATGATGTGAAGTGCAGCAGGAGCACTGAAAGCTCAGTACTCTGCTTCCCCCAGAAATCCTGGGAAGGATCCTGCAGCCTGTGGCAGGAGGTAGCAGAGCTGCATGGTCTCACTCTTCTCCATTGAAACGGAATGATATAGAGCAATGCAAAGGGGGTAGTAAAAATGCTATTTACAACTATTTAACAAACTGCTCCCCAAATGATATTCTCTCATACAGATGTAAATAAAATGCTGACTTTTATTACACTGCACTGAAGAAGGCAATGTGAACAATCCCAACTAATAGCTGACTGTAAGTTGAAACACTCACTACCATAAATTTTGTCCATTTTTACTGCAGTTTAGGGTGTTCTGATGCTGACCACAACATTTTCCAGGGTTCTGTTTGTATTAAGAATCCTCCATGGATTTCAGTGAGTTATGCAGCTAGCACAGCTATCAGAGCACCATTACTTGAGTGCTTGGAGGCATCCATTAATTTTTGCAGGCTGTCACTGTCATAAAAAAAACACTAAATAATCACAGAAATATTGTACCTGGTTCAAAGAAAGCATTTTTTCTTTCTGTGATGCAATCTGTATGTCTTCCTTGCTTTTGTTGAACAACTTATCCCATACTGATACTCATTACATTTATTTGATATCTGCAGTAAAACCTCTAATACCACCACTGTTTTGCTACCCATCATGTCCATGATTTCTAATAGCCAAACCTTGTGGTAGTAGGTCTAAGGAAGCTTTGCCCATCAGTATCAATGCATAGCCTTGGAAGATGCTAAACTTATCCTGAAGACCTCTGAGCATCCTCAACTCCTGTGTGAGCAATACATGAAGAGCATGCTGTATCTATTGACTTAGATTCAAGGTCTTATTCTGCAAAACGGAATTCATATTGATCCCAGTTTGAACTATTCATATCTAGACTGAAATACTGGCTCTTATCACATTTACCTGATGATAAATCATGAGGTACCCCACAGATGTCTGGGTTACATGCACTTAAAACTAGCCTAAGTGGGTAGGAGTGTGGTTCCTGGGATGATTACCAAGAAATAATCACTGATGTTAAAGAAAAAAAACTTTCAGTATTTACGTGCGTATTGAAGTTTGAAAGCACCATAATGAGGGAAAAGTAAGTTCTATTACTAAGGCAAAAAATATTCTGGAGAGCTGTCTTTATATGTCTGATAACAGTACTTCCAGTACTGCATGCAGTTGCATTATGATATGTCTTGCATTTGTCAGTGAACTGTGAAATTGTTCATGATGATTAAACTCTGTTGGGGGACTTCAGTGAACAGAACTATGGGAACTTAAAGGATTCTTTTCTTTTGAGGCTGTAATTTCCTTAGATGCTGAATTTTTGCTGCAATATTCTGACTGGTGGAAGATACATCTTCTAAAGTATGTTCTCAGCCTCATACATCCTTTTCAGAATAACAGAAGATTAAAAAAACTGCATATTGTAAATCAGTGTAATTGATTCATATTCACAAAAACTACTGATTTATAGCTGTTGAATATCTGGCATTTTTTTTCTGCCTAAGTACCATGTGAGTTTCAGTTAACTATAGTAACTTTCCAGTTGATTCTCCTAATTAATTTGCCTTGGCATCTTTTCTCTTCCTCCTTTCCTGTGGAAAAGCAAACAAACCAAATCAACAATCAAAAACTCAACTTTTCTAATGTGGAACATCAGCTTTTATGTTACAGTGCTCTGGAACATTCAGTAGATGATTTCCAGTAACTACTGAAATCCTTAATGATCCTTTCTACAAGGGCACATGTACAAAAGCTTTTTGTGTTAACATAATCTAGAACAGTATTTATATATTTTTTTTAAGACAAACTACAGAAATTAGAGGCTATCAGATTTATAGTAGAATAGATGAGAAAATAGACAAGGATAATCATAAAATATTTGCGTAAGTCTATTTCAAACAATGTGTATTTTCTCCTGACATCTGCTTTCCCATTTTCACCCACAGTGATTGTAGCAAAAAGATATGGGATACTTTTAAAATGCTTTCTAATAAAATGCCATTATTACTCAAGAACATATCTGAAATCTAAAAATAACTAGTCTGAGTACTGTAAAAAAAAAAAAAAAAAAAAGCTCAGAAAACATCACTGCCAATATGATTACTGCCATTGCACCTGCTTTCTGATAATCATTTGCTAAAGAGATTTTATGCAGATAACTAGATAAGAATATTTTAAAATAAATTTTTGGTTGTGAGATAAGCAAATGCATTCATAAGAGTATCCACCATTTCCTCTCTCCCTGCCCAGTATCTCTGTCAAGAAAAATGAAGTTTGTTTCTATTTTTTTTTTCCTCTTGCATACTCTATGACTTAGAGCTTCATTGTTTCACCAACTTGTTTTTATTAAAGTACAGGACAGTGTTTTTGTTTTTGTTTTTAACTATTTTAAGACATTCTTTGAAGCAGTTCCATGACATCTAGTCTTCTGTGGAGAATTGAGTTAAACTGCATCCGTATTAGCACCTGCATACGTAATTTTGTGAAAGACTAAAAGCTGTTAGTAGAAATTCTGAATAATGTGTACTGTGGCACCTGTAGTTTCCTTAGTATTATCATAGAATGGCTTGGGTTGGAGGGACCTTAAAGACCATTCAGTTTCAACCCCCTTGTTGTGGGTAGGGTTGTCAATGATATAAATGATAAAATACAAATAACTCTCCATTTATACCTAAACAGAGACAAAACAACTTCCAACGTCTTTTCTTTAGTGAACTTCACTTTCTTCACTTCACTGCATCAAATCATGAAAGAATTTTTCAGATATCTCCTAGATGATTTGATGGCTCAGCAATGATGGCAGTGATTTGTGATACATCAGTACTTTTCAAAATTATTTAAATATGAGCTGAATCATCTCCATCTAACAGAAAAAAACTGTTCAGTTTCTCCAAATCTACAACAAAAGTATCATAAGTTCAACTAGCAAGTCCATTTTCATGGTTCACTAATTACTGGCATAATAGTTAGCAGCAAAGTCCTTATAGCACCAACAAAATTAACAAAAGGAAACAGCTGTGTCTAAATTAAAACATAATTTGCTCTACAATGGACATCAAAATTCCTGTCAGGATAGGCAACAGCTATAACAAATGAGGCAATGTATCCAGATTATTATTAATTGATTTCATTTGATGATAAAATGTTTTTGTAACATTCTGATATTAAAATCTATTTTCTTGGGGAATATATCAGAATTTGCAACATATAAAATTATTATTTTTAGAGGTAAATTAAGAGTGATTAGGCTGAAGATTGGCGCTGAGCAAAAATTAAAATTAGGCAAAGAAATTATTCTACAATGGTAAGTTCCCTTACTTTATGTATAGAAATAGATGAATAATAAATAAATGTCCTTAACTTCTCATATATATAAAGGAACTCAAAGTTAATATTATATTGATATAAATGTCCTTAACTCCTCGTATATACAAAGGAACTCAAAGTTAATATTATATTGATAGAGTTTTACCATTTCATATTTCATCATAATTCCATATGTCATTTTCCATAGAGCCTAAGCTCTGTCTAGTTTCAGCCATTAGTTATTTTCCCATACACAGGTTCAGCTATTGATTGTTGAGTGTGCGAGCAATAAGCAGTGTCCCTGCAGACTGCTAATTGGCAGCACACCTGAGGGGACATGCAGAAATGGCTGTTGGCCTATGGTAAGAAATGCATTTTGAAGTGGTGGAAGATTCCCTTATAAATGCTGACGTGGGCTGCATTTCAAGGAATGTGCACTCCCAAAGAAAATCTAACAGTGAGTGAGCTTGTGTGTTTTTGTTTTAATGAAATTATTTACTTACCAGAAAAGATTTTATTATCAACACTCTCCCATAAATGTTTCATTTCAATGAAATTTATGTAAAATTGTTTTATCAAAACTGTGTGAATGGGAAAAATTACCTGACATGTTTTCTCTTATCACTTTCAACGCTGATGGAAAACTCTGATTGCAAATCTTCTTCAAAAGGAAAAAACTCAGCAGAAGGACTATTAGAAACCATTAAGTGATTTTTACACAAAATCTAGCTGGCAAGTGAAAGTTTTCAATTTTGTTTTATTTGTCAACTACCTCATGTTTAAAAGGACGTACACTTCTATTTCTGGAAACATTAACTAATTCATAGCTATGAAATCAAATATATCAAGACACTATGGTGTCAATTAATTTACTTCACGTGTTTTGAGATTGCACTAAATGGATGTTTTTCTGAGAGAGATACTGTACTAATAGAACAACTTTGATCATCTTCTGCCCAGGTCAAATTTGCAGTTGCTAATGATAATGGAAAGAATACCTTGTGGTACTTGGTATAGTGCTTCTATTAGAAAAAAATGTGGGGAGAATAATCTACTTCAGAAGGTGATTTATTTTACTCCCCAAGTTTCATTATGAATATATGAGTCTTTCATCATGGAGAATTCCTCTGTACATGTTATTTTCACTCTATATTATTTAATTCTCTATGTGCACAGAAATTGAAAATATCTTTCTACGTACTTAAGGACAAATACTTAAACTTCCTGGTCAGCTTTTATTCAGTTTTTTCTCTTCCATTCAAATTGATTTTGTGAGATGAGTGACTTGAATTGACAGAAGAGTTTGAATCATTTCTATCACAGAGCAGATTTCAGCTCAGAACACTACTAAATTAAAGAGAAAATGATAAGATCATGGGATTTCAAAATTGTTGTAAAATTAATGAAAGCATGCATATATATTAAGAGACAGTTGTAAAACAAAAGATGGAAATTGAGGGTAGATAAAATTAGTATAAAAAACAATATAGAATCCTCTAGTTGCCTGCTGCTGATGAGCAGACGTCAGCATACAATAAACCTTATAAATCTTCCCAGGTTTCTGTGCCTAATTTAAATATGGACAAAAGCTAAGACAAGGAAAACTAGGTACTGATGAAATATGATATTAGGATTTCTGTCAAAGTGAAGGGAAAATGAAATACAGAAACTGAACAAAAATGTACGATCTTTTATTTTGATGGTGATCTGCAACTGAATCTGATCACATCATGAAAGCTCATTGGTATAGTCTCCTAATAGAATGTTAACCTTTCTAATCACTGTTTTTGTATAAGATTCAGTAAATTCAGAGTAAATAATCAAATTGAACAGTTTCAAAATAACAGGCTTGATATTTTCATGCTAATTGGCATCAGTTTTCTTTTTCATCAGAAAACATACTGTTCTCTCCTTAACTTACATCAGCAACCCTTAAAGCCCCACATGGTTCTAAACAGTGACTTCAAAATTCATTCAAAGTTACTTCTGCAAATGCAACTTCAGAAATAATCTACTGATAGTGTTAAAAGCAAGTGGTATGAATACAGATTGAAAACTTGATGCTTAAAGAAGAAAGTAAAATTAAATATTTGATCAAAATGTTAAACATCACTGGAAAAGCTGCAATTTATTGTAATGCTTTGAGACAAGACTGAAACTTCAGAGATTTATGATCAGATCAAAAGTATTAAAATCAAGCAGAATTTTTTCCTCAAAAGGAGAAAGACTGTGAGTGTATTTTTCAGATCGGTTCCATCTGTTATTACTTCATAACATAGTTTTCACTCTATTTATGTAAAATATTACCTTAAATGTTGTAGATTTCATTAAAATCATAGGATGACTTCATTTGGAAAGGACCTTAAAGCCCATTCATTCCAACCCTCTGCAGGGGGTAAGGCTGCCACTCTGATCAGCTGCCCGGAATCATAGAATGATGGAGTGGCTTGGGTTGGAAGAGACCTCTAGGATCATCAAGCTCCAATTCGCCTGCTGCATGCAGGGCCACCACCTGCACATCTAATGCTAGACTAGGCTGTCTGGGTCCCCATCCAACCTAGCCTTGGGCACCTCCAGGGATGGGGCACCCACAGCTTCTTGGGCAGCAGTGCCAGGGTATCACCACTGTCTGAGTAAAGAATTTCTTCTGTATATCTAACCTTAACCTCTTCTTTTTTAGTCTAAAAATTTAAAAACATTCTCCCTTGTTCTTTCACTGTCAGATCATGTAAAAAATCGGTGTCCCTCCTGCTCATAAGCTCCCTTCAAATACCAAAGGCTGCATAGGAACACTGAAGAGAGCTAAAATGATGCCATGCTGGTGTTTCCATTGCAACCAAAAACACTGCTTATGCTTTTAAAATAACTACTCAAATTTTTTTGGAAAAGTTCTACAAGACTGAAAGATTTAATGTTGACTTGTGAAAGATACTTTAATTTTCCTCCAAGAAACAGAAAGATTTTATTGAAGTCAATGGAAATATTCCTACTGAATTTAAGATGAGCTGTATACCTTGAGCTCTGCAATGTGTCTAAGGTAGATTTGGTCCATGACTCATATTTGATTGAAGACTGTAGGAGCCATTTTAGACCTTGACACTGAACTAAGTACAGGAATTATACATTATACATTTATCTTTCAAAATGGGAGCAAGAAGCTGCTAGACATCAAAGAGGAAAAATAACCCAGTTATCTAATCATCTAAGAGATGAATCTGTGTCTTGCATATCAAGCATGTTGGAGCTCTAAAAATTGCATTTTACTTTTTTTCTCGTGTGACATTGCCTAAAAGATTACTGAACTGTGAAATATTAATTAAATTACCTTCATGATGTCCATTTCAGATGAGATTGCAAGAAAGGGATGAAATAATTTACCATGGGACTTTTAATCAGGAATTTAAGGCACATGTTTCTTCAGCCTGTCACGCTGTCTTGTGTGGATCTTTCAGGTTTTTGACCCAAGAGTCTGCACTGAACTGTTTGCTACCTACAACCAGAAGGGGCAGCCTGAAGGCAGTCTGTGGCCAGAGCTACATATATGTATTCTACAAGGCAGAGGAAAGAATTTATAAGAAGCCACTTGTCCCCAGTTCCCCATGTAGAGTCTTAGCAGGATGGACTTTTTGCAATGAAATCATTCTGTACGGTTATTCACTCTGTCTGTGCTATCATACCATGGCTTGCAGATAGCGAAGATAGACATGGGAACAGACCAATATAAGTGCCTGAGGATAGAAAATACTGCAAATTTTATCCTTCTTAATGCTAATTCTCTGTCTCTACTTCTTGGCAGATCCAGAAAAGCTTGTACTCTAAGATTTCTGAGTCTAAAATAAAGGTATTGAAGAACAGTGTTTTAACAGTTTAAAGCTTAATTTCTTTAAGCTTAATCAAAGTTCTAAAGCATTTGTAGATTCTGCATCCAGATTCCTGCAGAACATGTGAACATCTCAGCCCAATAACCTTCTGCCTATTTGCAGTGAATTCAAATTTTTTTTTCATTCTGCTTCTCTCACATGCCTATTGAAGCACTATCCAAAATGCTTTAGCACATCTCTCTGTTTCAGATAACTGTGCTTAACTCCATGTAAATATTCATCAGAAATTATAATGGGCATAACAGTTCTGTTTCTCTATCTTTGATTACAGTCATTTTCCAAAAGCACCATTTCATATATTGCAAATTGAAGGTCCATACCATTAACCTAAAAGTTTTTCACATCTTCCAGACAACAACATTACCACCCCTGAATGGAGATTCTTTTGTACATCTAACTCTTTTCCTTTGTCATGAAAAATGTCAAGATCTTCTCTCTTTTGCTTTGAATCTGTGGAATTCTCTACAAGCAATCCTACTGCATGAACTTGTGAAGTTTCCAATGTATGATGTACAGAAATAAGATTAAAGGGGAGTGAAAGCAAGAAAAAGCCCCACAGGGTACCAACTTGGAAAGATGGCTAGATAGTCTATGTCATTATCTCCTATAACTCTAGCTAGCCAGGCAAATAGAAATAGCCTGCATGGGACAGGTCCTATTTTTCCTCTCTGCAAAAAATGCAAGAACTTGAAAGTATTGTTTTTGTTTAACTTTTGCCTCTCAAAGATCTTTCTACTTTAAATTTGTTCAAGATTTTGTTTTCTTGCTTGTTTGTTTTGTTTTGCTGTGGGTTGGGTTTTTTGTTGTTGTTTTTTCTCTCTCTTTCTTTTCTCTCCAATAAATTTTAACAGTTCCTATTTTCCAGATTGCAATGCTTTGATTATCCAGGTCTCTTTAATAAGGAAAGCTACTGCTAACAGATGGATCACAAAAGCTTATATGCCTTCTAATGAAACCAATCTTCCTAATTTACTTTTCCCTGCAGAATATTTTTATGCTTTCCTCATTCTTTTAGAGTGCATCTCTCAAAATCATCTGTTTGACCATAGTCCCAGGGTGGTATTTGTGATATAAGAAAATATAAACATAAAAAAAAGGTAGCTAGGCCTAGTTTAAAAGTCAGGCAAGTTTCACAGGTGTTGCTGAAGAGCCTTTCATTATTTAGAAGTGACACAATAGCATCACGATTAATGTTACCTTGCATGAATATTCATGAATTGATTAGATATAGTAGTAAGGCTGAGTCAGAGAAGTGTTCAGAGGTATGGGTGCTTACCTGAAACAGCTAACTTGCCTGGAGCTATGACTGTCAGACATGAATATGAGAGTTTTTACATCAGTGCAAGCTAGACCTCTGACACAAAGATCCAGGGCCAAGACTCTGACTAATTCATGGAAAAAAATGTTATCTGTAAAGCACAGGTCCTCTGGAAGTAGAAATCCCTGTGAAATACTCTCTATCTATTTTCAGTTCTTTATAGTATCATTCAGTGACATTTTTGAGATAATATATTCTCTGGACATCCTCTCTTGTTTCTTTGCAGCAACTTGTGGGTGTGCAGCTTCTTTGCTGTCTTGAAGAGGTAAGGCAATGTCTATGCTTCTTCATCTACAAGCAATATCTAATTACTTGTCTGAACTTGGTGGAACTGAAGATGTATTTTACCCAGAAAACAAACATGGAGTTAACCACACTTGACTGAGATCACTGGTGTTGGTGTGCTGCTTCTGAAGGGTGGCTAGGAAATGATTCTTCTGGAAAAAAAACTTGCTAAATTAAAAAAAAACAAACAAACAACACAATTATCTAATTTTAACAGCTTTGACAAAGTGGTTCTGATTTTCTATCTCTAAATAATTGGCTGACAGATTAAAATGTGATTTATATTTGTCAGTCTCAAAGAACTAGCTGAACTCTTGTCTATTGTCTACAATTGGGATAAAGCATGCAAAGAGGAGTTTACTACTGAAGAAAATAGCTTAGACTTTCCAAAAACATACTGAAGGGATGGGGAGCTATCTGGAGCATTTTGCTTTCTGAATATCCTTCTCTGTTCATTCAACAACAAGAAAAGCATTGAAATACCATTCTTATTGTAGTAATATCTTCCTACTGTTTTAATCAATTAAGAAATAAAATGAAAAGTCAGGCTTTTGTTCATACAAAGGGAAGCAAAGAAAAATCTGTGCAAACTGCTGGGGATAGTGTCCAAATTTTCTTTCAGTACCACAGTGTCGTAGTTGTTAAACTGCAGTCAAAGGAACGATTCTGAACTGGCACATAGAGAAAGCAAGATCAGGATCTTCCCTCAGATGTATGATGCATTTTCAAACAAGAGAGCTGTGATATGAACTGACAGCAGTTTTCCCAGATGAAATTAAATAAACTCACTGAACTTTCTGTCAAGGCTCAACTGTTTCTTGAGTTAGGCAAATCATTGTGTTAATTCATCAGAAAACAATAACTTACATTAAAATAAAAATTTCCCTGTTCCTCAATGAAAATTTCATATGCTACATATGTATATGTAAACAGTGGAGTCGTTATCAGTTTTTTTTTTCAGTGGCTTTTGCTATTTCAGTGAAGTGTGAGACTGAAGCCAAATGTCTGGAGTTTATGCATCACAAGTCCAGCAAGGACTGTGAACATCACTGCCCTCACAATTCCTGGATTCCTGGAGGAATCCTTCAGCTAAGAAAAGGTTGCAAGTGTGACTTCCTTATGCTTCTTGACCTAAAGGAACTACCTTCTCATTTCCATCCAGTAAAACACTTTTTATTGAATCTATCCATCAGATATGAACCCTGTCCTGAGATCATTCTTCAGCTTTACCCCTGATCTGAATGTTTCATTCCTCCATTTTACTTCTATTACAACAGATTTTTTTTATTTTACCACTAGGAACTCCTTTCACATACTTCTTACTTTGCCACTGCACACGTGAAGTGCAACTGCCAGAGTGCCTGATAGCACACAAAAATTTCAGTGGGAAAAATAGCTAATTTCTTTTGATCTGGTCCCAAGTATCCTCAGCACACAAATGCAACTCTGGAAACACTCAAGCTCAGAAAAGAGTTAATAGTAGGAAACTTCTTGGAAAGATGGTTAATGTAGAGCAACAGAAAATTAGACCTGCTATTTCCAGAGCAGTTATTTAGGGTTTTAAGTTCCCTTCCACATCTCTTTGTCTTCAACAGAAAACTCCAAAAAGGACAAGACAGTAGTGTCTTCCTAAATGCAATTATGGTGTCTGAATCCAGAAATAGAAGGGAAGATGCAACACCAAAGACATAGCTCATCCTGACTCCAAGGAGAAGCTAAGGCAAATCCCCTTTGCTTCGGGAAGTAGCTCTTAACGCGTGGTCTTGAGGTGAGCTCACATTGCCAAACAGCATCCCACGTTTGAGTCCAACAAGCAACTCAAAAATATTTTTTTTTCATAACACTTGAATTACTTAGATCTCATAGACCATTTAGAAACAAATTAGGCAGACTTTCCAGTCACTTAAGTCTGTTTAAACATTATGCCTAATGCTATATTTAAATATATGGATACAATATGTTTGTATAAATATGGATAGGTGACCTTATGAATACTTTAATAAAGAGCAATTAAAAAGGAATGTAAAGTAATAATCAGACTGCAACCTTGAGGTTAAACACTCATTTTCTGTTTGAGTGAATGAAAAGAATAAATATAGATTTCGTATTTGAACATTTGTTACTGAAATTCCGTATCCTCAGCCTGATGGTGTTACAAAATGCTTATGCAAGTAAATTAAATTTTAATGGTGATTGAACACTATTTTTCCTTGGCTACATGTTTTAAATTAATACAAAATTGCACTGGAGGCTAAGGAAAGCTGTCTCTTCATGTACTCTGGTTCACTCATGCTGAGAGATAGGGCACAGTAAAAAGTAACTGGGACAAATTTTGAGTAAGTCTAGTCTCTTATTCGGATTCCATTACAGATGGAATACAAGATAATATTTTAGTAATGAATGTCCACGTTCTCACAGAATGAAGTCAGGGAAGAAACTGCATTTGAAGAATAATACGTATGTTTTCCATATTTAGTACATTTCAAATTTTCCATTCCTGATCTTTTTAGTATGCTTTTGCATGTGCAACTGCTGCCTTAGGCAGGCCATTATAAATTCCTGAAAGCAAAGGGCCAGAATAATATCCTCAGATGGTCTAAAGAGAAAGAGACAGAGACTGGAGTAGAAGAAGGGAAAAAAAATCCAGGGGCAGGAGGGACTTTTGCAAGTAGGCTTCAGATGAGGGAGTGGTGAAATGCCAAGGAAGAAGGGGCTTTGGGAGCACATTCACTCAGATGAATCTCACATATTAAGCCTCATTTATACTCAAAGTTTGCATGCATAACTATAGTATATACATACCAAAAGACATTTTATTTCCATACGTTTACTTAGCTACATCTTCGATAAAAATGTTGTTTTCATCATCTTGACAGACTGCATTGGTGGTCTTTATGGACTGTTGGATGCTGAGGATGCTGGGAGAGGGAGGAGGAGAGTGATAACTGAGGTTGAATTAGGGTTCAGGATCCCTAAGCATTTCTAATATTAGAATATGCTAATTTGTCAAAGCTGTTTCTTGAAATTTAGCGCATCTCCTGGGTCAGCTTTCCTTTTTCACAAAGCAGAAAGAAAAAGAAACCCATGCTTCAAAGTTAGCACTACTGCAAGAGCATAGATGAAAGCATTTACAAAAGGTAAATCCAGTCCCTGTTCTGAGATTACTTCTCACTGCAACTTATCTTCTTCAGATATATGTATATCAAGAAGTATATATATTGAGCAGCCATACTTACAGTCAAATGGACATCTGTTTTGACACTGATTAAACACCTTGTTGCTAATGTTCACAGGCAAGCTTTGCATTGTCACTTATTCTATAGGGTTATGGAATCCTCTTAACAGATGGGCACAGTTCAGTCTAATAACATACAATTTAACAGCTGTGTAGCTGTTTATGTGAATTATTTGCAGAAGCAAATGTTTATCACATGGTAACCTACAAGTTTTCCCAGCAATAAGAAAGCTGTTGTGTTATTAATTTCAACAGTTATTAATTAGTAATGCTTACTTTTGTAACAATCTTCTGACAGAAGCAGCAGATTGAACTGTAATGACAACTCATATTAAACCACCAATTTTTTAGTATTATCTTCAGAAAGGAAAACTGGCAAGTAAAGGCTGCCTTTCTTTTAGGCTGCTCTATTGAAGCATAGCCCTGAGAGGAGCCAGTTCAGGAAGTAACTTTTGGCTTGTTAAGAAATTTGTTAGGATACAACAGATGAAATCCTTGCTCCACTAACATCAGTTTTAGTATTTTCATTGACACTAGTACTGCCAGAATCTCACTCAGCACTTTCTTATGCATAAAAACAAACAAGAAAACAAATGAACAAACAAACAAAACCTCAAATATGATAAGATTGTTAGTGTTTGCTAACTTGTAGAGCTAGTGGAACAGAAGTGCTTTGGAGCAAAGGTAGAATTCAAATAGAATTTCTCATGAATAAGAGTGAATACTTTCATCTTGTGTTGCAACACTTGTGTCACACTAAAGAGTAAAATTTAACTTTGGTAATTTCTGGAGATACGAGGATGGCATCCCACTTTTCAGTGGAAACATGCAGGTCTTTCATTTTTCTGTTTTCTGTTTGAGGATTAGCAAAAATACTCAGCTTTTGTACTAACATTAAGAAGCCTATGAAGCAGTGGCACTGGGGAATGTGTTGCAATCTGGCACAGTAAATATCTTGCATAGGAACCTGACTTAAAGATTTTGTGAAAAAAAGGTAAAGCAGAACTTCCTGGTGACATAAATTCTCAAGCTCACTCAGACAAAACTCAATCCCAGTTTTATAGAGTGAAATACAAAATGAATCTGCAAAAATCAAATTACGAGCCTCACCACGAGGCACCAATGATCTGTGCCACAGGAATTATTCTGTAGATTACTCTGCAATATCTTTTCATAGTGGTGTGTGGCAGACCAGACAAGAATATAATGGTTCACAGTTCTTCTCCTCACACAACAACCTATCACAGTTTCACCCATCTTTGGAAGTACTGGAATGAGGCAATGTACACTAAAAATCACTTATATTATCACTTTTTAAAGTAAAAAAAGATGAGAACCTCCCTGTAGCTCCCAAAGGACCTGAACTCTGTTGGCAGAATTATTCATGATACCAGTGCTCGCTTCTGCTCTCAGGGAATGGAAGTATCTAAGAGGAAAATGATAAAAGCTCCAATAGCATCACGATCATGAAAATCTGATGGAAAATTATGAAACAAGTCATGGTGTAGCCAATATGGTAAAAGAAGTCCATACCATTTCTGGAAATGTCTGATTTATTTCCAGTTTGTCACAACTTGAAAGCCAGTCCCAGTTTGGCTTCCTTTGACACAGCTAGGTTTCTAGGCCTATAAGAGAGGCTGTCCATTTCTCCTGTCCATTTCTCCTGAATACTTCTTCAATCATGGATGCAGGGTAGGCTGAATGACTTGTTGTCCTTAGAAATAGTTACAAATTCAGTGTTACTTCACTTTATTTATTTTAGTATACTGAACCCATTTCTAAAGATGGAGTTTGTTTTCTCCCTGCCCCACTTTTCCACCAAGATAATCCCTCTTGATTTTTATTTCTTTTGTCTCAGCTGGCATTTCTTTTCCAGATATGTTCCCTCTAATGCCCACCATGTCCCCCTTTGTTCTGTGCCCCTTCAACCTTCCTCATACCTCTTCATCTTCTTCTCTTTCGTCTGAGTTGTTCTCATTTATCTACATTCCACTACGCTCACCCCTGCATCTCAGAACAAACAAAAACCTCAGAAACAGATGGAAAAAAGTACCATTCCTGTCTTCTACTTCACTGAATGTATTGTTTTTTTACACACTTGCACAATGTTCATTCACTGAAATAGTGGGTTGGGAGTCCCCCAGCAGATCCCAAACTAATTTCTGTCTCTCTTCTCAGCTTTTGGTTGTCAGGCTGGGTTACAGCATAGAGCTGGCTTGCATTTGGCCAAGGTGCCTCTCCAAAGCTGGGATCTCACTGCTGACACCAGGCCAGTGATCATGCTTTCAGTAAAGCAGAGAGAACAAAAGTATGTTTTGTACAGCTGCTTTGTCTACCTAAGTGATAAGAGAAAAAATTCAGGGAATTCCCCTCTTGCCAAATTATCTGAATTCCCCTACATATATCACTATTGCACTTTTCCACCCCTTGCCTATGTGAAAGGAAGGATAACATTCATTTCTTTAGCTCCTTTATGGCAGTAATGAGTCGTGTCATGGTGAAAATATAATGAGAGATTGCTGACAAGGCCAGAAAATGTTTTAGTTTTGAAAGCCATTTCCTCAGAAATTAGTTTGAGAGACATGTGGAGGCTTGCTAAGCATGTAAGTTATCTACATCAAACTCATGCAGCTGTAAGTTAGTCTTAGATTTTGAATGTCTGTCGTGTGAAGCAAAGCAGTAATGACAGCCAACTTAACAGGATGCAAGGAGGAAAGAGGTAGGGAAAACATTATCATATACAGGGATCCTGATTTAGACATAGGGGTAGCACTGAGGCCAGATTTCAGATAAAGACATTCATTCTTCAGGTCATTAACTGCACCTAAGAATTGATGCTTTCAGGCATTGACTTGTCCATGAATTCAACATTGGTACAGTAAACCAAGCTGAAAAAAAAAAGATAGCCAGTAAGAAACTTGTCTGGATTAACAACAGAAAATACTTCTGACTACTTACCTTACAGTATTCCTCATTACCTTACATAACCAGTAATCTCCAATGTAACATTAATTTTCTTTTCCCCATAGTTTTTAGCAAGTGAAAAATATAAGTAATAAAGTTAGATGACGATTCCATGTTTCTGACACATCCCTCTGGCATTTTTTCCCTTTTTCAGTATACTTTCCAAGTTTAACTAATAATTATTCTAAATGCCTGAGAGTTTTGAAATGCCTGGGCTCAGCATTCCCTCGTTTTATTTGCTCATCTAGACCTCACAAGCTGTATATTTTATAAGCATTTAAATAATTAAAGTTTGAACCTGCAGGGCTTTCCTTGCTGGTTTCTGAGAAGAGGAAAATTTAATGGGAAATCAACTTTAATTGCATTATCTTAAATAGAAAAATGATTTGCCAATGTACATTACCAGATTTTATTTGGCAACACAAATTCTTTCAGTGGAAAGATTCTGTTTAAGTGATTTAAATAGGCATTCTGCAGCAAGCATTAATAATTTCAGGAGCAGATAATGTAATTTTCTTGCGTTATTGACATGACAGCTTTTCATGTTTTGTTCAGAATAAGGAGGCAAACATAAGCCCAACACTTGAAACTATCATTAGTTTGTGAGATTTTTGTCAGACAGAATTGGTTTGTTATTTTGGTATCATCTACTATCAACTCAGCAGCCCAGGTAATTAGATTTCTAATGTGTTTTCATTGAAGCCTCAGCTGAGAATCTAATCCTATGGGCTTTTGTAAAAGCAATTCCACTTATGGGGAACAACATATTTCATTTTTAAAATCCATTGCTCTGTTTAGCTGACTTCATCATATTTATGATAAAATGTAAAGTACTTGAGAAAGCCTCTGCAGGGCTTATTCTCTGAAATGCAGTTTCTGTCTATCTTGTTGCTGAAAGAGAATGTCTAGACCACAAGTATTATCTCAAAAGGATTTTCCTGCGCCTCTTTCACTGCAGAAAAGGCAAATGCAAGTTTTGACACCCCAGGGTGCAAGCCAACTTAAAAAACACAGCTCTCTTAAGAGTGTAAAATACATAGGTTGGGGATTAGAGAGGGACACAAACCAGAAAAGAGATCAAGGCTGGAAGAAATGAAGAGAATATCGAGGCAAGTTGCTTACAGCAAAGACAAGCACAGTCATGTTAATTCCTCACATATTTCATATATAGCAAATTGCCATGAGCTATTCTCCAGTATTTTCCCTGCGCTGTAGCAAAGTTACACTGTCATTGGATACACTCTAATTTGTGTCAGCCAAGAACATGGCCATGTTTATTACTATATGACCATGTTTATAATTCTCACCAACTTCTGCTGGTTTGATGTACTTAACTGTCTTTATACCACTACTAAGTGAATAGAATATATTTTATAGCAGCGCAATTTTGAAATGAAAAGCAATGTTTATAATATGGCTGGCATAGACAACTCTTTATAAAGAATACATTATCCGTTTAAAAAGATGAATTTCAGTCTTAATGAAGGTAGGATAATTTTCATATTAACATAGAATAAGCAGAGATTTCACCAATTTAAAATATCAGGGATCATCTCATCAAACATCTACATTTTATTTAATTTTCCAAAGAAACGAAAAGAGGAGATATGAAGAAAAAAGCCAAGAAATCATCTTTTTAAATTACAATCTGTCCCAGAAGAGTACTTGTGTATCATAGTGGAATGGCAGTTGTAGGGAAAACACTTAGTAATGTTTCTGAACTGCTTTGGCAGTAAATCACATCTGCTACACAGAGTCTGATTTTAACTGCGTATAAATTATTTGCTTAAGTGTGTATACCAGAAAATAACTTTCCTTAAGCTTGCAAATTACTTGAAAGCTATAGTATGAGCATAAATTGTTCAAAAATGTGTAGCTATAACATATACTGGCAGACATGGATCTGTATGAACATTGCCTATAAAAAGACATCTTGTACAAATCAGACCTCAGTCTCATCAGAAGGACACTCATGCACTATTAATGATACAAACACAATAGAAAAGAAGTGGTTCTCCTCAGTTCAATCTGCACTGGGAAAAATCATTAAAAAAATTTTTTTAAGGGTTTACTCATGCTGGTGGTGTTGAAAATATTGCAAATATAAACATGAAGTGAGGATGCTTAGTCTTTCACTGAAGTTCTAACATGCAGTTGTGGAGGTACACTTATTGAAATATGAATGTTTTTAATTAATCAAACATTTTAATGTCTGAAAGGTAGAAGCTTAGGAAAGATACAGAAGCTATGGTTATTTTTTTCATTTAAAAAGCATTTTAAGCAAAAAAATTGAAAAAACGGACAAAATGCAAATGTGGTACATTTTAATGCATCCATGTGAGTGATCCAAGAAGCCAACCTGCTAACGCTGTGTAATACTTTGTGCCTGAGAAGTGGCATGAGAATTTTCCAAGCACTTATGTGTAGTTATTCATGTTGACTCAAACTCACTTTGCCCTCAGCATACAGACCCTTCATTTCAAGCTAAATTTTTGTATCATCTGTACTTTAGTTAGTCCTCTGTCTAAATCATTTGAGGGTCCCAGGCTGGGCCCTATGCTTTACCACTTTATTCTCAAACGATGATGTGATGTTGATGTCATATTCTTTCACATGCATGCAAGATTGGTAGTAAATGTCTGCCTACTCGGAACGTAGAGCAGGGTTTATTTAAATGAAAGTTGAGGAAAGACCTAATTGCACTGTATGAAGCATCAGAGGATAGGAATGCTTCAAGCTAGAAACTGATGCTGATGGACAAATGGGCAGAAATGAACACATTTAGACTGGAAACAAGGTGAACAACCCTCCTGAACTGGAGCAGGCCTCCATGGACTCGACTAGCTTTTTGATATCTGTGGAGGAAAAGAGAATAGTTATGCAATTTTAAGACGAAGTCCAGCAGCTTGTGAAAGAAATTATTTAGTTTGGTTGCATGTAATAGCATGATGATGGACTTGATGGCGGAAGAGTGTCCCTTTCAGTACCAGGATTCTAAGGAGAAGCCCATGATATCTGTATATTTTATGCACACGTGCATCAGAGATTCTCAGATAGACTGCAGTTTAATTTAATCACAACATTGTTTCATATCTACATGTATTCTGTATTGCTGGCAAATGTTAGAACGGTGTATCTCTCTTTCAAGGATGTATTCAAGTTATTCATTGTGGCCTTTACCCTTTCTGGATTTATTGGGCTGAAGCCCTTGAACTCTTCTAATGCTGTGAACATGTAGGTTTTGATTTGCAAAGCATAGTGTATCTCATCAGTGTCTATTTGTCTCTGCTACCAGAATACAGGTTTTCATTGAAAATGAGTAGTCCATCATTAATACATCTAAATGATTCATATCTTTAATGCATTTAATTCCTCCGTAAGTAAGCAAAAATGCCTACCTTTTGTTGCACATAACTCAGACCAGGTTGTGCTGTAGCTGATGAAAATACCATACATTTGTATTTAAAGTGTCTTAAGGATGGGCAAGTTTTTCTTTGTTGTATAGCCCAATGCAATTACCCTGTTTGGTACATTTATACTAGCATGAGACCAGCATAACCTAGTGGTTAGCCTCATTTACATAGCAGAGCAGTTCCACCAAATTTAGTCTGTTTCTTTGCTAAAACTAGGACTAAAATCTGCCTATTTTGCTGTATAGGAAGATGTTCCCTTGCCTTACCTTTGCCTTTAGCAGCTTAATTTAAAACCACACACACTGTAACTGTAATCACCCCTGGTTTGTTGGAAGAAATTACAGGATAATTTTACTTCAAATGCTCACTGAAAGCCTATCCTTGACTCTCTGGGAATAAAATTATACCAGAATTAACACAGACGGAACTCTTCCTTAGAGTTCAGTGGAGAAGGGCTTTATAACTTTGTCTTATGCTACTCACAGTGCTAACATTAATTTGAATTATTAATTTCAAAGACAGATTGCATCAAGCTGTAAAGATATCTGATGCATATTCACTTTTTTTGGTGTCTGAGTTTTGCATTAGAAACACCTATGTTCTGTAGGAAGAAAACATGAGTTTTCACATATAAGAGAGAAAAGTAAAAGCTCCACAACAAACATGAATGAAGAGTACCAAGTTTTCTTGATGGCTGTTGCTTGTGTGGATGTTCTGATATTTGAGGTAGTATCAGAGGCTGCCTACAAATGTTGCTTCCAGCCTTTCCTCAGATAGCTTTCCAAAAACTCATGGGTTTTTAAATATTTTGAAGTCCCAGCTACTATGTCAAATTTAGTTAATCCCAGCTAATAACTTCAAAAGCTTCTTTTTCTGTGCATCTCTCTTTCAAGTTCACACACAGAGAAATGATCACGTAAGCCATGCTCCCTTAGGAAAATGTGCTACAAAGCCCTTGAAAAAGTTTCATGCTAATAGTAATTTATCTAGATAAAAACTGCAGGACTTTGGAAAACCAACCAGGCAAGGAAAGTAAACAGTGTAGTATAATGAATAAAAAACCGAAACATACACTTTCAAGTACATAAGAGAAAATACGAGACCATTTTATTTCAGTTTGGAAATAGTCAGTGTTGTAAACTCTTTCTGGTAGGTATAATACTTACAATGCTTTCAGATTTCTGCAGACAGACAAGGAAACAAAAGAGATCAAAATATACTACAGGCTGGGCTCAAAATCACTGTAAAACTCCTTTGGCCTCTGTAAATTTAATTCAACTAATCCATTTCTGTGTCCCCAAAAGAATTAGCAACTCAACTAAATTAGAAAATAACTTCTATCATAGAGATACAAGTTCTTCTCTCAGTCACATAAATAAAACACTGCAACTCCAGTTTTCTGGGATAAGGTGACAATGGAGGAGTAGATTTGTACTGATGAAACAGAGAATAGAACTTGATAATTTGAACAAAAAGAAACCACTGATTGGCTGGGTTTTTTTTTCCTCCTTTTGCCATTTGTGTTTTATGGAGGCAGCCATTAACAGTGTTGGTACACTGACTGGAGTTACATGGCAAGGAATAACATCTCTGAGGCTGCTGAGATACACAGAGAGTGTGCAGAGGTTGCATACATTAACTGTTCTATGCTTCTATGGCCTTCTCTTGACCATGAAAAAAATTGGAAAGAAAATATCAGAGAACATGGACTGCAATTACACATTTTTCTTTTTTCTTTTTTCTTTTTTTTTTT